>NC_041384.1:552686904-552708961 GCF_002162155.2 Triticum dicoccoides
GGGAGGGATCGGGGAGCGCTAGGGTTCGCGGGGGACGAGGGAGGAGTGCGGGCTGTGGCCTGTGGGTTGTTGGGCTAGGTGGGGTGAGAAGGTGAGGAGGGAGCGCTGCCGTTGGATCCGGGTGGATCGGACGGTGCTTGATCCATGATCCGCGTGACATGCCTCTGAACCAATCAAAACAGAGTACATGTGTGTGACGTCCATGACCATCTAAGTAGGTCGTAACCGGCTAAAAATAAAATGCAGATCTCTTTGGCTAAGAGAACCGACTCTTTTGGCACCGTCCTTCGGCGGTTCCCCTCCGTCGGTGACTTCTTGGTCGTCGGCGGTGAGGAGGGTCGTCGGATCCCGTGTGTGTGGATCATTTTAGCTTTAGGTTTTAGGGTCCTAGTAGCTTAGGTTTTTGGATCATTCGATATCTCGACTTGAGGGCGGGGATGGCAATACTGAATAAAAAACTCTGGATTTATATCCGGCAAGGCCGCCAGCAAGGACCTCGGCACGCAGAAGAGTAGGGCATCGAGGAGGTGGTCGCGAGCGAGGACTTCGTTGTCATCACCTTCCCGGTGACCGAAGACCCGTAGTCATACCCGTCGTTTTGACAACATTTTGAAAGAAATTCAAAAAATATTACAAGTAAAACTTGTCTCAACAATAAATCAATATTATAAATATGGACATATTCCCTACAACATTTCTAAGGGTATCCTTAACGCCTTCACATCTTGATGAAGATGGATGTTACGCATAACTAAAATACGATTTTATGCTACTATTTAGTTCATGTGATAAATTTTAAAAATGAACCTAGAGCTGTCAGCGTTCTGGGAACGGGGGTCCCCAGACTTGCCTGCCTGCGGCCTGCGGCGTGGCTCAAAGGGGGGTCCAGCACGGCCCATCTTCACCAACACAAACTCAAGACCCTCGCGACGGGCCGAGCCTCGCAGGGCGGGCGACATGGAGCTTCCTCAGGCACGGCCTCGTCAGGCTGGCTCGCGAGGAGGCGGAGAGATCAAGGCGGGGTACCTCGCGAGGTGCCCGTGACGCAAGCCATGACGACTCAGGGCGCCAGGCGGGTGCCAGCCCGCGCAGCGTCCTCCTCTCCTCTTTGGTGCTAAGGGGGCAAGCGTAGCCGCGGAGTACCGAGGCATTAGGCAAAGGTTGCCATTTCGATGCAACGAGACCAAGACTAGGAGGACTACGAGACGGAGGTCACCGTGGAGCCCAAGACGGCATCATCACCAGAGCTTTGCGCAGGCGAAGACTACTTTTGTCAGGATAGTTGATACTTGTTGTCCCCTTTCAAATTAGCCCGCCATTGTTGGCTCCCTTCCCGCTCAATATTTGGGGAGAGGACCAGGGCCACTATAAATAGGACCGGCCACCCACGTAGCAAAGGGTTCGGCTCAGTCTCCTCCAAGGGCTCGACAAGTAGAGAGGTGGTAAGTAGAGAGAGAGAGAGATAGAGAAAGGTGGCTGAACTCCTCCCAGCAGTTCATCGCCCCAGCCAAGAACAGACCCTCGCAAGGCTGTTCTTCCTTGTACTGTCCATCATCATCAGCCCAAGAGGCAATCCACCACACCACACATTGGAGTAGGGTATTACACTACAACGGTGGCCCGAACCAGTATAAACCATGTGTCCCTTGTGTTGTTCTTTTCATAGCTTTGATCCTAGCATGGCGGAAGGGTGCAGGAAGGTAGGAGGCGAAATCTCCGCACGCACCCCAGTGTTCGAACCTCAAGGGTCTGCCGGAACTCGAAATCCGACATTTGGCGTGCCAGGTAGGGGTGCGCCGGAATTCGTCTTCCACCGCTCCGCTCTCCTCTGACCATCACGCTCATGTCTGACGCACGTTGGGCCCGTGCGGAGCGTCGGGCCGCCCTCGCTTCCCGCGTCGCCCAGACAGCCCCTGTCGGTGGGTGTCCTCGCCGTTCCCCATCACTTGCCGTCAACGCCGCCACCAGCCCGGCGGGGGACGAGCAGCAAGCATCGTCTCAGCATCCATCAGTGCGCCAAGACGGCCGCACCGCGACTCCCTCACTCGCCCCGGCTAGATCTTCGTCCCGCGCGCTTCGCGCACCCATGGAGGCACGGGCTGCACTCATCGCGGCAAACGAGCTCCTGCGCTACCGTCCCATCGACGACGTCTATGAAGAATGGCTCGACCGTGTCGCTGAACTCGTCCGCGCCGCAGGGGGCTTCTCCGCGCCGTCCGCTCCATTGCACCGCACCCCGCCCCGCGCGGGCGACGAGGCTCCGGCGGTGCCCCGGCCTCCTCCTCCTCAAGAAGACGCCATGGCTCCAAGACGCGTGGCCCCTGGGCGGAACCCGCTCCGTCAGGTGCCAGCGCGGCAAGAGCAGAACTGCCAAGAAGTCCCTCGCCCACCAGAAGCTGCCCGGGCACTCCTTGCTCCAGCACATCGCGACCACCTTCCTGCCCCGGCGCGTGGGGACATGCAGGACCAGGCTCTCCATCACCCCGGGCCTCTCGTCGCCACAGCAGGCTACCGCGCCTACACGACCGAACTACGCAGCGTCGCATGGCCGGGCAAGTTCAAGCCGGACCTGCCTCCTCGCTACGACGGCACGGCCGACCCTGCGGAGTTCCTCCAGCTCTACGAGCTGGGCATCGAAGCTACCAACGGAGATGAGAAGGTCATGGCAAACTGGTTTCCCATGGCGCTCAAGGACGGGGCCCGCACCTGGCTCCTGAACCTGGCTCCAGGCACAATCTCCTCCTGGGAAGAGATGCGCACCCGCTTCATCGCCAACTTCCAAGGTACTCGCGACCGGCCACCCGCCGTGAGCGACATGCACCGCATCAAGCAACAACCCGGGGAGACCCTGCAGAAGTACATCCAGCGCTTCAACAACGCACGCCTCAAGATTCCCAAGGTGACTGAAGAGGCCATCATCTCAGCCTTCTCCGACGGCGTGCGCGACGTCAAGATGAAGGAGGAGCTGGTGATGCATGAAGACCTGTGCACTTCTTTGGAGCTGTTCAACTTGGCGAACAAGTGCGCCGGGGCTGAGGAAGGGCGTCTCTCCCTCCTTGTGCTGCCTGCCGCAGACCCAGAAGAGAAGAAGCTCAAGGCCAAGGAAGTGAAGAACAAGGGGGCTGCCGTGCTCGCGGCAGAACCAAACACCAAGCGGGGCAGAGATCAGCCCGAACCTCCCAAGGGCAGCCGGTACTGCGTGTACCAGGACCTCCACACCCACAACACGAGCGAATGCCAAGAACTCTGAGCCGTGCGTGAAGGAAGGATCGGCCGTCCGCCTGACCATGGTGACCGGGGATACGGCCGAGGAGGAGGAAGGAACACAGGGCACTGGGAAGATCGTGGCCCGCGCCAGGGGTGGCGCGACCAACTTCGCGAGGATCGCTGGCAAGACCCACCTCGTGAGGGAGGCTGGAGGGATCAGCCTCGCGAGGATCGCCCACAAGGCAACGCAGGCCTCCCACCGCTGCCGCCGTAGACAAGGAGAAACAAGGACCGCCACCAGGACGAGGAGGCTGGGGGCTTCCAGGAGCCGCGCGCGATTGCCTGCATCCTGGGCAGAGCTCAGGCCCCAGCCTCTCAGTGCATCTTCAAGCAGTTCACCCGCGAAGTGAATGCAGCCCTCCCCAGGCTCGAAGCCACGTGCCCTCTCAGGTGGTCGGCGTGTGCCATCACCTTCAGCTCAGCAGATCAACTCAAGTGCGTGCTACAGCTGGAGTCCTCCCGATGCTTTGTTCCCCAATCATCAGCAACGTGGTGGTCACCAAGACCCTCATCGATGGCGGGGCAGGGCTCAACGTCCTGTCCGTGGAGGTGTTCAACAACCTCCAAGTGCCCTACAGCCAGCTTCAGCCAACCAAGCCCTTCTCCGGTATCACCGACGGCTCCACTGTCCCGATCAGGCAGGTCCGCCTCCCCGTCACCTTCGGGGTACGCGACAACTACCGCACCGAGCTCATCGACTTCGACGTCGCTCACATCCGCCTGCCGTACAATGCCATCCTCGGGTACCCGGCGCTGGCCAAGTTCATGGCCGTGACTCACCACGGCTACAACGTCCTCAAGATGCCAGGAAGCGGCGGAGTCATCACGGTGCCCTATGAAGAGAAGGACGCAGTGTGTTCCCTGGAACGAGCCTTTCAGGCCGCATCACTGGAGGACCCAGATCGCGGAAGCAGGAGGCTTCCCGAGGCCGCCCCCAAGAAGAAGAAGACATCGTCCAGCCTGGCCCCTCAGGAAGTAGGCCGCTCTGGGCCCGTGCCTGCCCAGGGGGAACCTCCTTCCATCGCATAGGAAAGCGCGCCCGGCGCCCTCCTCAGGCAGGGCTCGGGGGATCTCCCCTGGAGGGCCACCGACCTAGCAAGGGTCACGAGGGAGGCGCTGGGGCACCACATGGAGGCGTGTTTCGGAGCACGTTTCCCTCAAGGAGGAGCAAGGCAAGGAGATCCAGACCCACAGGAGTTCGTCAGCAAGGCCATTCAGGAGCTACAGGAGTCCAGAGTCATGAGAGGCGCCCGCCGCCTACCAGCAGTGGCTCCCCATCCGAGCGAGGATGGCGGGCTGCGCGTCTGCGTCGACGTACCAGGGCTCAACCAAGTCGCCTCCCTGGAGCGCCTCTGGCCCTCGCGAGTAGGGCGCTGCGGAGGTCCACCCCACAGCTACGTTCGCATGCCTTACGGCTTGCCGAGCGCGGCTGACGCGTACCAGCGCCTCATAAGGGGCATCGCGGAGGCGCAAGAGGCCAGGTGCTCCGCAGCCCTGGCGGAGATGAAGATGGCCCGCGAGGAACTGCCAGCGCCTCCGGAGCCTCCCGAGGCCCCTGGGCCTGGGGGCTCATGAGGATCGGTTTCCGCAGCCCACCGAGCTAGGTCCACCAACACCCCTTCGTCTTCAGCGTCATCAGGTGACATTTTTCAAGTTTCACTTCCAGCTGGGAGCGCCCCCAGGGCTGCGTTATTCCCAGGCCGCGTGGGTCCATCCCTGCGGCGTGTATCCCTTTTATTTCGCATCGTTAGCTTACCTTGTTGGGGGCGTCCCTCGGGCTGCATGATCCTCAAGCCGCTCGGGCCAGGCTCAGCGGCATGTACCCCATTTGCATTCATTTCCGGTTAAGCGTCAGAACTGCCATGCTTGATTATTTGATGTCGGTCCACGGCGCCTCCTCTTCTCCATGTTGACCACTTGCACGTTAAAGGGGGGGTACCTGAGCATCGCGACTCAGGGCTCTTACTGGCTCTCCAGCCCTCACCCTCTGGCCTTGACCACGGCATCGCGACCTGGCATACCAGCGACGGCTGAGACCAGCTCGAGGGCCGGGACCCGAGGACGTAGAGTGCAGGCATCTAACCAAACTTGCAGGGACACAACACAAGATAAGGCCCAGTGCCAGGCGTAACCCGCCTAGAGGTAGGGCCCCGTGAGTCCCGCGCTGGCTCACGGGTGCCCAGATACACCTCACCAGGCCCTACCGTGCCAGCCACGTGTCAGGGCGGGGCTGTACATGCCCCGGGGGCTCCTCCCGGAGGGGGGCCCCCTCCCACGCACCAGTGGAAGCACCATGCTACGCGCTGGCTGACGACACTGCCGAGGAGCGGCTATGCCCGTACTCATACGGAAGCGCTATGCTTCACGCTGGTGATAAACAACTGAGGGTGGCCTCAGGGCCGCATCAACCTCAGGGAGCCCAGTGCTCAGTGTCTAGCCTCATCGCAACGCCTCCCCTCGGGAGTGCCGCGTGAGGGGGCTGCGCCAGGGTCACGCCCAGACGCACGCCGCCTAGCCAGGTCCCCACGGGCCTGGTTCGTCGCGCGCCTCTCCCTGAGCGGAGCCAAGGTATGAAGGCCGTTGAGCGTCAAGGGGGAGTCCTGAGCATCGTGACTCAGGAGCCTAACTTGTCACGTAGCCCCTCACTCCTTGGTCCCGTCCTGGTTTCCGGTCGGGGCTATTGCTGGGTGAAGTACGCGTGTGGCTGGGCTCTGCAGACGTAGAACGGTGGATCCACCCACGTCACACCTCCCTACTTGCTGTTCGTGCGCCAAGGGGGACTCCTGAGCATCGCGACTCAGGAGCCTAACTTGTCACGTAGCCCCTCACTCCTTGGTCCCGTCCTGGTTTCCGGTCGGGGCTATTGCTGTGTGAGGTATGCGCGGGGCCGGGCTCTACCGGCATAGAACGTAAGCAAGTAGGAAGGAAAAGCCCAAATTTCAAAGGAATTCGAAAGAAAATATTACAGTCCACACTGTTATCCCAATATCAGGTGCAAGTTTAAACGCCTCCCCGAGGCATGATACATGTGCAGGAATCAAAAGCAGGACAGGAGCCACGATGGAGTCACTTGGCGGCGGGGGAGCAGCGCGGTGTGGGTTCACCTCACGGAGCAGCGGGGTCGACAGCGCCTTGCTCCGGCTTGGTGCTGAAGGCCCGAAACTTCCCCAGCAAAGCCTCTGTGCGACCCTTCACAACCTCGGCAGCAGCCGCCGCACGCTTGCCGCTCACGGGCTCCAGCAGGCTGTCAAGGTCGAATCCGGGATCGCGAAGGTGGATGTGGGTGAGAACCCGCGTCAGTGCTGCAGAAGACAGAACACGTGCCTCGGCCTCGGCCGTGGGGCCGAGGCCAAGGGCGACATCTTCAAGAGCGTGGACCAAGAAGGGAAGCAGCTTGGCGGGGTCGTCCTCGGCGCCGGCCAGCGGGCTCTCCAGGCCGCTGTCATAAAGCGTCCTCAGCGAGGAGCGAGCCTTCGCCTCCAGCTCCGTGAAGGTCGTGCGGTCTTCGGCGAGGATCAGGGCCTTGCCGTCCAGCTCGGCCTTCCTCACCCCCAATTCCTGCTCCAGCGTGCCTAGGCGGTCGCGGCGTTTCTTGAGCTTGGCCTCCCGGCCCTCGACGGCCGCATCGCGAGCCTTCACGCCTTCTTCCTGCCCTTGGCGAAGGCGAACCTCTTTTGTGAGCTGATCCCGCAGGTCCTGCAGCTCGTCCTCCAGCACCCTGCAGCGACCACGGACGTCGACCACCTCTCCCAGGGCTGCATCGCGAGCAGCCTGCGCCTCAAGGACGGCCTGCTTCTCCTCGTCGCATGCCGTCGAGGCCTGGACCAGCGCCGCCTGAATCGAAGCGTCGGAGCGAACCCATCCAGAAACCAGCTCCAAGCGCCCGGCCACCAGGCGAGGGTCGGGGCCGAGAAGATCCTGCCGCAGCTGGTCTAGCTCAACAACAGCGCGGTCCAGAATGGCGGAAGGAGTTGGGGAGATAGCAGCCGGTGGAGTAGGAGGAGAAGGCGGCAGCACGGCCGCAGCATCCTGAGGCGGAGTCTACCGCGCCCCGACAGCTGTAGCAGTGGCGATAGACGGGAGAACCTCGGGAGCCACTTGGCCGTGGGGGCTGAGCTCACCCCAGCCGGCTCAGTCAGGCCCCGCGAGGATGACTGGGCGGGAGAAGCTTGTGCGTCGCGGTCACCTTCCTTCAGGGGCGCTGTCACGAACGAAACCTCAGGAACCCCCTTTGACTTCTTTGCTGCGGGCGCCAACCTATCCAAAGATGCGGACGTCAAGCCTCAGAAGCAGAGCAAGAGATAAAGACAAGAATCGAATGCTTATGGGTCATCGCCAGTGAGCTCAAGCGGCCTCCGGCCAAATTTGAAGCCTAAAAGCCGACTGGAAGGGTCAACCTCAGGAAGCTTGGAGGCGGAAGGTGCGTCTGCGGTTCGCCCCGGGGCCGGGGGAGACCCGCGGGAGATCAGCCCGGTCCTGTCCTTCTTCGGGATCGGGGGAGAGCTCCCGCCGTCCTGCTCGTTGTCGTCTTCGTCGTCATCCTCGTCGTCATCGTTCGGAGAGAGGTGGAGAACGCGGGACCTGCGCCGGGGGAGGGGAGCCCTCGACTCTCCGTCAGTCGCCTCGGAGTCAGGCCCTTTTCCGCGCTCCCCTCCTTCTTCCTCTTCGCTGGAGTCGCTGGAGGGCATGTCCACCGGTCCCTCGGGAGCCTCCAGGGGCACGGGCCCTTCCCCATTGAAGACGGGCATGGACTTCACTACCCGCTCCTAGTCGTCGCGGAGGAACAAGGGCATAGGAGCGCCCTCCAACCTCGCCACATTGCCCCCGACCAGAGATTGGAGAACCGCAGCCAAGTCTCCGTCGGCCCAGGCCACGGGGCTCGGACGGGGCCTCCGCATTGGGAGCGAGTACTGCCGAAGCGGAGCCAGCTGGTGCTCCAGGAACTCCCTCAGCAGCGACGCGCCGGTCAGCTTCGCCGCCGCCATGTCGGCCGGCCTCAGATCCGCGTCCATCTTCTCCAACACCATCTTCGCGCGGGGATCCGTGAGCTCCGCTCGACCCCAGTTGCTGAAGCTCGTGGGCTGCTCGGTGGGCAAGATCAGCCGAGGGTGGATGCGCTCAGCGTCCACCAAGACCCACTTGCTCCTGAAGCCCTCAATCCTCTTCCCAGAGTTCGAGATGGAAATGGCGCCACCGTACGCGACGAAGCTCACGCACGCGGAAGCAGGACCGCGAGAGGTCCGGAGGGAGAAGTAGTGGCGCAGCAAGGCCACTGAGGGCTGCACCCCAACGTGGGCCTCGCAATAATAAGCAAAGATCGCGAGGAGGAGGATGGAGTTGGGATGGAGATGCAGAGCCTGCAGCTTGTAATGGCGGAGGATAGAGAAGAAGAACTCGGAGAAGGGAGGCACCAGGCCAGCAACAATGGCACTTACGAAGAGTGGATAGAAGGTGCTCCTCTAACCCTCAGGGGTGGCGGAGCCGGCCTTGAACACCTTCGCCCCGTCAATGCCTCGCGTCGTCGCTATCCGGCGCAACCGGGCAAGGCCCACCTCCCACACGTTCGGCGGGTCCAGGGCAGACGAGTACCAAGCAGCGGCCGGGGGCTGGCGAGGCGCCATGGCTTCCTGGGTCGCACGGTCAGAGCAGATCTGGAGATTTCGGAGGAAGGAAGGAGAAGCGCAGGAAAGGGGATCTGAACAGCAACCGGGGGAAGCAAGAAGAAGGGTCTAGGCGGACGCCACTCCCTTATCAACTCGCGCGGCTGCTAAGGCGCCCACGTCCAATCAACCGCCACGTGGCGCCTAAGGCCGTAGGCTGTTAGGGCCCGCGGCGCTTCGCTCTTGCCCTTCCGCCTCCCTGCACGGCCAAGTCCAGGCGCGCCTTGGGCCCGGGGGCTACTGTCAGCGTTCTGGGAATGGGGGTCCCCAGACTTGCCTGCCTGCGGCATGTAGCGTGGCTCAAAGGGGGGCCCAGCACGTCCCATCTTCACCAACACAAACTCAAGACCCTCGCGAGGGGCCAAGCCTCGCGGGGCGGGCGACACGGAGCTTCCTCAGGCACGGCCTCGTCAGGCTGGCTCGTGACGAGGCAAAGAGATCAAGGTGGGGTACCTCGCGAGGTGGCCGTGACGCAAGCCATGATGACTCAGGGCGCTAGGCGGGTGCCAGCCTGCACAGCGTCCTCCTTTCCTCTTTGGTGCAAAGGGGGCAAGCGCAGCCGCGGAGTACCGATGCATCAGGCAAAGGTTGCCATTTCGGTGCAACGAGACCAAGACCAGGAGGACTACGAGACGGAGGTCACCGTGGAGCCCAAGACGGCGTCATCACCAGAGCTTTGCGCAGGCGAAGACTACTTTTGTCACGATAGTTGATACTTGCTGTCCCCTTTCAAATTAGCCTGCCATTGTTGGCTCCCTTCCCGCTCAATATGTGGGGAGAGGACCAGGGCCACTATAAATAGGACCGGCCACCCACGTAGCAAAGGGTTCGGCTCAGTCTCCTCCAAGGGCTCGACAAGTAGAGAGGTGGTAAGTAGAGAGAGAAAGAGAGAAAGGTGGCTGAACTCCTCCCAGCAGTTCATCGCCCCAACCAAGAACAGACCCTCGCGAGGTTGTTCTTCCTTGTACTGTCCATCATCATCAGCCCAAGAGGCAATCCACCACACCACACACTGGAGTAAGGTATTACACCACAACGGTGGCCCGAACCAGTATAAACCCTGTGTCCCTTGTGTTGTTCTTTTCATAGCTTTGATCTTAGCGTGGCGGAGGGGTGCAGGAAGGTAGGAGGCGAAATCTCCGCACGCACCCCAGTGTTCGAACCTCAAGGGTCTGCCGGAACCCGAAATCCGACAAGAGCAATAGTTTGTTATACAATGTGATAAATAAGATTCAAGCGCACGATATATATACTATAGGGTAATATCCAAAGCAAAGTAAAAAATGTTAAAACAAAAAATTATCATCAACTACTTGTGCAATACCACTTTTAATTGCACACCCTTGGAGTATACATTCACCGAAAGTATGAAATGTGTTAAGAAAATCATAATTACTTTATCTACTCCAAATCTTCATGTGCATTTTTACCATACCGATGACACACTAAGAACATGTATATCAACGTGAAGGAGGCTGCAACGTGATGCGTAAATTTTTAATATCAACGTGTGTGACGTAATGCCAATGGTGGGTAGTTTTTCACATAAATCTAATCTAATGGCTATAGAATTTTGTTCTATTGAATGAATGGTCGGATGTTTCTGATTTTTGTGGTAATTTTTGTGGTACTTTCTTTTTTCTGGTTAGCCCGTAAACCCGTAAATTACTTTTTATATAGAATAGACGATCAATCTTATGGCCACAATCATGACATAGTTTGTTCAAATGATCTCATATTGTACACAAGGGTGCATCTTGGAATGGCAAACAATATTGCCTAAAGAAAGTTTTCAATTTCTTTAGACCAAAAATTCATTTTCCATTTTTTGATTGCCCAAAATAAGTATTTTTGTGAAGGACCTACCATATATTTGTTGCAAAATTGGACCAAATCAAATTGACAAAATATTAGGACATATTTAATGGACAATTGACCAAATGGTTGGGTGTCAAAAGCTTTGGTCCACCTCTCGTGGAAAATACAAATTTCTGCCGATTCAGTTGAAAGTGGGTCAAATTTGAACTGTGGCTACCTCGTAGTTTGCTCTTTATTTTTTAAAATCAGTTCTAGGTACATAAGTATATATTTAATCATAGAAACATTAAATTTTTTCCAAGATTCAACATCTAGCTAGGAACGGTCTTTCCCGCCATTTTGACCGCATTTTGAAACGGGCATAAAAAATTCAAAGAAAATCAAAAAATTGGAAAACCTTCGCATTGTGTCATTACATGTGACCAAGTTACCAGGAAAGATAATAAAGTTGTAATACAGAAACTCTTTTTAAAAAGTGTTCTCAGAAATGAGCTGGCGTGTGTTAAGATTCATGGCTTTCAACCCAAATGATCAATATTATGGCCACATTCATGTCATAGTTTGTACAAATGATCTTATATTGTGCACAAGGGTGCATCTTGGAATGGCAAACAATATTACCTAAGGGAGTTATCATTTTCTTTGCATGAAAAATTAATTTTCCATTTCCTGAGTGCCCAAAATGAGTTTTTTGTGAAGGACCTACCATATATTTGTTTCAAAATTGGACCAAATCATTTTTCTAAAATACTAAGACATATTTAATGCACAATTGACCAAATGGTTGAGTGTTAAAAGTGTTGATCCACCTCTCGTGAAAAAGACAAGTTTCCGCCGATTCAGCAGGAAGTGGGTTAAGTTTGAACTACAGCCGCCTCATAGTTTTCTCTTCATTTTTTCAAAAACTAATTTCTAGGTACATAAGTATCTATTTAATCATAGAAACACCAAAAGTTTTCCAAGATTCAACCACTAGCTAGGAACGGCCAAACCCGCCGTTTTGACCGCATTTTGAAATGGGCATAAAAAATTCAAAAAAAATCAAAAAATAGGAAAAACCTTCGCATTTTGTCATTATATGTGACTAAGTTACCGGGAAAAATAATAAACTTATAATACGGTAATTATTTAAAAAAGTGTTCTCATAAATAAGCTATCATGTGTGAAGATTCATGGCTTTCAAGGCAAATAATCAATCTTATGACCACATTCATGATATAGTTTGTTGTAATGATATAATATTGTGCAAAAGGATGCATCATTGAATGGCAAACAATGTTGCCTAAGGAAGTTTTCATTTTCTTTGGACGGAAAAATTCATTTTCCATTTTTTCGAGTGCCCGAAATGAGTATTTTTTAAGGACCTACCATATATTTGTTGTAAAATTGTAACAAATCATTTTTATAAAATACTAGGTGATATTTAATGCACAATTGACCAAATGTTTGAGTAAGTTTTTATCCACCTCTCGTGAAAAAGACAATTTTTTGCTAATTCAGTAAGAAGCGAGGCAAATTTTAACGACAGTTGCCTTATAGTTTGCTCTTTATTTTTTCCAAAAATCATTTCTATGTACATAAGTATCTATTTAATCAGAAAAACATCAAAAGTTTTCCAAGATTCGCCCACTAGCTAGCAACGGTCATGCCCGCCGTTTTGACCGCATTTTGAAACGGCCATGAAAAATTAAAAAAAAATAAAAATGGGAAAACCTTCGCATTGTGTCATTATATGTGGCCAAGTTACACGAAAAAATAATAAACTTGTAATACGGCAATTATTTAAAAAAGTGTTCTCAGAAACAAGTTATCATGTGTGGAGATTAATGGCTTTCAAAGCAAATGATCAATCTTATGACCACATTCATGAAATAATTTGTTCAAATGATCTTATATTGTGCACAAGGGTGCATTTTGGAATGGCAAACAATGTTGTCTAACGATGTTTTCATTTTCTTTGGACGAAAAAATCATTTTTCATTTTTCAAGCACCCAAAATAAGTTTTTTTTGAAGAACCTACCAATAATTGTTGCAAAATTGGACCAAATCAAATTTCTAAAATACTAGGCCATATTTAATGCACAATTGACCAAATGGTTGTGTGTAAAAAAACTGATCCACCTCTCGTGAAAAAGGCAAATTTCCGCATATTCATTTTCCATTTTTCGAATTCCCAAAATGAGTTTTTTTGTGACAAACTGACAAATATTTGTTGTAAAAAACTTTTCCATTTTTAAAGAATATTAGACCACATTTTATGAACAAACTAGCAAAAATGTCCGTGCATTGCAACGGATAAGAAATACATTTAAGAGTTCGTGTGGTATTCGCATAAGGATCCACTTTATGAAGATCCCATTGTATTCCAAAAGCTCGTAATCTTCTTCTCTGCTAATAAAACCCACTACTTCAACTCGCTCTAAAGAAGTTGAATTATGTGTAACAAAATGTTGATATTCAATAATCATGTGTCAAAATATTACAGAAATCTAAACGTTTATTCCTTTAGTGCGACGGTAATTGTGCATCATCCGCATGCCTTTAGCAGCTTGAAATAGATCATATATTAAGTCCTGTATCTCGCAATCCCAGCTATTGTGAGGGCGAAACAGAACACGAGCAAGATGCATCGTTGTTGCATTCTCTTTACTCTTTATCCCTCCCTATCTCACAAACGACATCGATGACATTCAAAGTTCTGGTCAGCAAGTATCGGTGAGCCTCAAATATCTTATTCCTTAAGAAATATTTCTTTCCAATATTTAATCCACTCGTAATTATTACATTTGATAATGTAAAAACAACATCAAGTAACAAACAACAGCAAGTAATATAATAGGTGTTCATCCGATTTCTTTTAATCAGTGCTAGCACGTATAGCCATCCAACAGAACCCAGTGCAATTTCTTTTCATAGTGTTGGTCTGAACCAACTGATTGTTCTTTGACATCAAGCGCACACCGTGACTCGCCCCGCTGGCTCGACTCGCACACGCGTCAACTTAACTTTTCCACGTGCTTCATAGGACCCTCGCACTGCCCCCGACCCACGCTTTTTCTTGTCGGTCGAGTCGTTAATTCACCACCCACCAGCAAGAGGTAGCAACAGCAAGCCCCGCTTCTTCTTCTCTTATCCTCAAGAACTGAGGCCGCTGGTCCTCCTCATCTACTCTCCATCCACCTCACATCACCACCCATCTCTCCTCTTCCTATCTATCCAGCGCACCCCGCCCCTACGAACTCGCCGCCCCGTGCTCCGGATCCGGCCGATCCCGCGCCGCTCATCCTCGCGCGCCTCTGCTCGCGTTGACTGTGAGGAGGAGGCCAGCGTCTCGGCCAGCGGTGGCACACCCCCAGGCATCTACATCCCTCTTTCTCATCCCGTACATCCACGGATACTCATCTTGTTCTATGCTTGTAGGCCAATGTGAAGCCAGTCGCTGACACGCCGTTGCAGACCACCAGATCCGGAGTGCCGCCGCTGGATCCTGTCCGCGTCACGCCACGCCGTTGCAGACCACCAGATACCCGCCGTTGGATCCTGTCCGCGTCACGCCCGTGTCAACGGCGGCTGTCAGAACACCCTCTCCTTCTCGAGGACTCCGGTTCTCTTCGTTGCCTTCCCATCATGATGGGTTATTTCTTTTTTTGCCTCTGATTCTCGTGAGAATCTGAGGGACTCGCCCGCGGATCTTTCTTCCCTCCTCATTGTTCTCTCTCATGTATTTGCAGTATGTTTGTTGTTTTTTGAGAAGTCTGATTAATATTACGGATAATCTGCAATTGTATATAAACTAATGAGAATCAGTTTAGAGGAGCGATGCGTGACAAAAAAATCGAACGTAAACGCACTTCCAGACAGAGTTTGTGTGCGTGATGGCCGGGCTGAAACTCTGTTGAAGTGACCGCGAGTTGAATATCAAACAATATAGGGTCCTTTTTGTAAACCTGAAGCGTTTTTTAGATAACAACTTGAAAAGGTAGTGCGGGTTAATTTCTCAAAAACGGGAGGACTTTTCTGCAAAACGGCCGGTGACGTACTACCAGAAGCAATCGGTGGTTTATTAGTAGGTAAAGATAAAGATAAAGATTTGTGTACACTAGATATTAAACGATTTTTAGTTACATCATTAACATTTTTAATAAATATTTTGATGTCTAATATTTTGAACACATGCTTAAATTTTTTAAGACACATTGTACATATTGTTTTTATATGTTTAACTTTTTTCAAATACATGATTAACATATTTTCATATATTTACTACATAAAAACATCTTTTCATACATATGTTTTGATGTCTATATTTGTTTTTTACACATTGTACATTTTTGTATACATATAAAACATTGTTGATATTGGTTAGAAAAATTTAAATATATGATTAACATTTTTAGAAAATCTTGTTTTGTTATCTACTTTTCCATATGTGGGTTAATCATATGATTACAGTTTTTGAAATACGTATTAACATTAATATTTTTAAAATTACACGTTTAGTTTTCTCATTGCTAAACCATATTGCAAGATTCATGAAGGAGCTCATTATTTTCTTATTTTAATGAAAAACTTGTTATTTTCCCATTTTCGTTGGGCCGAATATATATTTTTTTGAGTAATATGAGGGCATCCCACATTTCTTCCTGGAAGGGCCGAGGCCTACATGGCACAATTTTTTTTTAAAAAAGGAGGTGGCCTCATTCCACCGAGGCCCAAGCCCACCTTGAGCAACACCTTAAGTACCAATGCATCCACGTTCACAACCTCATGACCATATATATTGGTCGTAATCAGGTAGAAAGAAGGTTGTTGACCACTCTTGTCTGCTTTATGATCATTTGGTGTAAGGCAATTTCAGGGTTTGAGCCCTTCCAAGCGAAATGGCCGTGGATTTACGACCAATTCAGCCGGGGTGACTGAAAGAAGGTCCCAAGTTGACATATTTCTTGTAGTGGGAACACATTAAATTTCAACGGAACCACAGCACGGGTCATCTATCTACAACAACATAGATATGCAAAATACTATCAGGTACTAAGTTCATGATAAATTAAAGTTTAATTAATCAAATTACTTATGAACTCCCACTTAAATAGACATCTGTTTAATCATCTAAGTGATCATGTAATCCATATCAACTAAATCATGTTTGATCATCACGTGAGATGGAGTAGTTTTCAATGGTGAACATCACTATATTGATCATATCTACTATATGATTCACGATCGACCTTTCGGTTTCAGTGTTCTGAGGCCATATCTGCATTTTCTAGGCTCGTCAAGTTTAACCCGAGTATTCCGTGTGTGCAAAACTGGCTTGCACCCGTTGTATGTGAATGTAGAGCTTATCACACCCGATCATCACGTGGTGTCTCGGCACGACGAACTGTAGCAACGGTGCATACTCAGGAAGAACACTTATACCTTAAAATTTAGTGAGAGATCATCTTATAATGCTACCGCCGAACTAAGAAAAACAAGATGCATAAAGGATAAACATCACATGCAATCAATATAAGTGATATGATATGGCCATCATCATCTTGTGCCTTTCATCTCCATCTCCAAAGCACCGTCGTGATCACCATCATCACCGGTTTGACACCTTGATCTCCATCAAAGCATCATTGTCGTCTCGCCAACAATTGCTTCTACGACTATTGGTACCGCTTAGACATAAAGTAAAGCAATTACATGGCGATTGCATTTCATACAATAAAGCGACAACCATATGGCTCCTGTCAGTTGCCAATAACTGTGTTACAAAACATGATCATCTCATACAATAAAATTTAGCATCATGTCTTGACCATATCACATCACAATATGCCCTGCAAAAACAAGTTAGACGACCTCTACTTTGTTGTTCCAAGTTCTACGTGGCTGCTATGGAATGAGCAAGAATCGTTTTACCTACGCATCAAAAACCACAACGCGGCATAGTGATTTCTTTTTGATCTTCAGAAAGAACCCTGTTCATTGAATCCGATTCAACTAAAGTTGGAGAAACTGACACCCACCAGCCACCTGTGTGCGAAGCACGTCGGTAGAATCAGTCTCACATAAACAACTAGTAATGGAAAGCAATATGTATATACCCACGCCCACAACTCTTTTGTGTTCTACTCGTGCATATAACATCTACGCATAGACCTGGAACGGATGCCACTAATGGGGAATGCAGTAATTTCAAAAAAATTCCTACGCACACGTAAGATCTATCATGGTGATGGATAGCAACGAGAAGGGAAGAGTATTGTCCACGTACCCTCGTAGACCATAAGTGGAAGCATTATGAGAATGCGGTTGATGTAGTCGTACGTCTTCACGGTCCGGCCGATCCTAGTACCAAAAGTACGGCACCTCCGCGATCTGCACACGTTCGGCTCGGTGACGTCCCACGAACTCTCGATCCAGCTGAGTGTCGAGGGAGACCTTCGTCAGCACGATGGCGTGATGACGGTGATGATGAAGCTACCGGCGCAGGGCTTCGCCTAAGCACTACGACGATATGACCGAGGTGGATTATGGTAGAGGGGGGGCACCGCACACGGTTAATGGATCAATGATCAACTTGTGTGTCTATGGTGTGCCCCCTGCCCCCGTATATAAAGGAGCAAGGGGGGAGGCCGACTGGTCCTTGGTGGCGCACCAAGGAGGGGATGAGTCCTCCTCCTAGTCGGAGTAGGACTCCCCTTTCCTAGTCCTACTAGGAAGAGGAAGGGGGAAGGAAAGAGAGGGAGAGAAGAGAAGGAAAGGCAGGCGCCGCCCCCCTTCCCTAGTCAATTTCGGACTAGAGGGGGAGGGGCACGCGGCCCTGCCTTGGCCGGCCCTCTCTCTCTCCACTAAGGCCAACATGGCCCATTACTTTCCCCCGGGGGTTCCGATAACCGCCCGGCACTCTGATAATTATCCGGTGACCCCTGGAACTCATCCGGTGTCCGAATATAGTCATCCAATATATCAATCTTTATGTCTCGACCATTTCGAGACTCCTCGTCGGGTCCGTGATCATATCCGGGATTCTGAACTAACTTCGGTACATCAAAACATATAAACTCATAATATTGTTCGTCACTGAACGTTAAGCGTGCGGACCCTACGGGTTCGAGAACTATGTAGACATGACCGAGACACGTCTCCGATCAATAACCAATAGCGGAACCTGGGTGTTCATATTGGCTCCCACATATTCTATGAAGTTTTTTATCGGTCAAACCGCATACGATATACGTTGTTCCCTTTTCCATCGGTATGTTACTTGCCCGAGATTCGATCGTCGGTATCTCAATACCTAGTTCAATCTCGTTACCGGCAAGTCTCTTTACTCATTCTGTAATGCATCATCCCGTGACTAACTCATTAGTCACATTGCTTGCAAGGCTTACAGTGATGTGCATTACCGAGAGGGCCCGGAGATACCTCTTTGATACTTGGAGTGACAAATCCTAATCTCGATCTATGGCAACTCAACAAACACCATCGGAGACACCTGTAGAGCATCTTTATAGTCACCCAGTTACGTTCTGACGTTTGATAGCACACTAAGTGTTCCTCCGGTATTCGGGAGTTGCATGATCTCATATTCATAGGAACATGTATAAGTTATGGAGAAAGCAATAGCAACAAACTAAACGATCATCGTGCTAAGCTAACAGATGGGTCAAGTCAGTCACATCATTCTCCAATGATGTGATCCCGTTAATCAAATGAAAACTCATGTCTATGGTCAGGAAACATAACCATCATTGATTCAACGAGCTAGTCAAGTAGAGGCATACTAGTGACACTCTGTTTCTCTATGTATTCACACATGTACTAAGTTTCCGGTTAATACAATTCTAGCATGAATAATAAACATTTATCAACTTTATTATTGCCTCTAGGGCATATTTCCTTCAATCTCCCACTCGCACTAGAGTCAATAATCTAGATTACATTGTATTGATTCTAACACCCATGGATTATTAAATAATTAGGCATAATTTCCATGATTAATTCTAGAATATTAAACATGACGATTGCAGCTACTGGCATGTGGAACTAAAGCATACTAGAAGCACTAAAGAACATGGACAGTAGCAACACAACAACGCAAAACATGAAACTGGCAAACATGTTTAACCAATGAGATAGGACACTACAGTTATACCGATCGTTTCCATATGAGGTAGTCGTTGGTGCAGCGGTGTTGTTGATCACAACGTCGGTGAAAACTGGTCGCAGAAGACAACATTGTAGACGATGACAAGCAAGATTGCCTGACCTGGACGGTAGGCGAGCCATGATGAAGACAATGAGCAGTCGCGCATGTGGCGCTCCTAAAATACCTAATTCGCCCTCTCCCGTATAGATCACAAAGTCGAGTGGTTCTGGAGAACTGCTCTCCCGTTCGCTGGTGCACACCGACGCTCAGGATGGGGTGGACTACAGTGCCGGCGCAAGGAACAAGGTGTGGCAAAACCTAGATTGGTTTCGGTGTGTGTTGCGGTGCCGGCTCGAGGCTCGAATTCACAAAACATGATCATGTCGTGTTGTGTCGAGATGAGGGAGCGTCGGCGGAGGAGGAGGATTGCGCGAGGGACTCTCTTATTCTCACTCACTTACAAGTGCTACAAAACTCCACCTTATAAGGTGGTGTGCAACTCCTCCAACTTCCGGGGTGGGACTAAACTTCTCACTCCTACCACTTTCTCACACACATGGGCCTTTGAGATTTTAGAAATTCGCTATTGGGCTGCCCTATAAATGGGCCCAATATTCTAACACGTACTCCCTTCATTAATATGCTTGGTCGTCGATTAATGGGCTCACACACCTGCACACTACAACCTCCGCACCATTCCGTCTATGTTTTTCTATACCTCCATCCACATTGAGCTTAACCATATTAGTAGGTGATGGAATCCATCTGCGTGCCACAGAGGGCGCCACCTTGACATGCTTCTGTGGGATCGAACTTCTAATATCAAGGTCTGTTAGAAAACGCATTGCAAATCCATGGATTGACGGGGAGTGAACCTAGCTCAACTGATTGGGGGAGTGCATGTACAAACCCAACACCTGGGTTCAAATCCTCACAGAGGCAAATTTAGGTTCCTATTTATTCTTGAGGACCAGGCTTTCCTGGTACTCACGAGCTGACCCAAATAGCGTTCCGAGAGCCCAGCCCCCGCGTAGTCCCTGCTAGGGCAACACAGGCGGCACCCTAAACCCAGCCGCCGGGGGCGACACTCCCTCCTCCCCCCCCCCCTCCGCCTCTGCTGGGGGATGCCATCGGGCTAAGCCTAGGAGCCGACATCGGTGGCGGAGGACACCGCCTCTCTCCCGCATATCTGGGGTTGTGCGGGGCCCCTAATCGTGTGGAGGCGCATCCAATCCAATCTTTGCGGCACGATGATGATGGCTGTGGCATGGCGGCGTGGTGGCTGGCCCTGCCTCAAACGGAGGCGGCGTGGGTGGCGGGCGCGGCGGCGGCGAGGACCCGTCGGTGGCACCTCCGGTCAGATCTATCCTGGCCGGTGCAGCCAGCAGTGGTGGACATCTCTTCCGTCAGAAGTGGTCGTCCCGCGGCTAGGTGGTCGGATCTCGAGATTCATTATCTAGTCCCGGCTGCGAGTCGGGGAGGCATAGTTGCCGATAAAACCGAGCCGATGGTGGGTGATGGTGGTACTCTGCGTCATTCCTGTTGGGGAACGTAGTAATTTCAAAAAAAATCCTACGCACACATAAGATCCATACAGGTGATGCATAGCAATGAGCGAGGAGAGTGTGTCCACGTACCCTCGTAGACCGAAAGCGGAAGCATTTAGTAACGCGGTTGATGTAGTCGAACGTCTTCGTGATCCAACCGATCCAAGTACTGAATGCACGGCACCGCCGCTATCTGCACATGTTCAGCTCGGTGATGTCCCTCGTACTTTTGATCCAGCTGAGGCCGAGGGAGAGTTTCGTCAGCATGGTGGCGTGATGACGGTGATGATGAAGTTACTGACACAGGGCTTCGCCTAAGCACTACAACGATATGACCGAGGTGGAAATCTGTGGAGGGAGGCACCGCACACGGCTAAGACAACTGTCAACTTGTGTCTCTATGGGGTGCCCCCATCCCCCGTATATAAAGGAATGGAGGAGGGGAGGGCTGGCCCTCTCTATGGCGCGCCTCAAGGGGGATTCCTACTCATAGTAGGAGTAGGTTTCCCCCCTTCCCTAGTTGGAGTAGGAGAAGAAGGAATGGGAAGAGGGAGAGAAGGAAAGAGGGGCACGCTGCCCCATCCCTACTCCAATTCGGACCAGACCATGGGGGGGGGGGCGCAGCCACCCCTTGAGGCCCTTCTCTCCTTTCCTGTAGGGCCCATTATTTCCCCCTTGAATTCCCATAACTCTCCGGTACTCCGAAAATACCCGAATCACTCGGAACCTTTCTGATGTCCGAATATAGCCTTCCAATATATCGATCTTCACGTCTCGACCATTTCGAGACTCCTCGTCATGTCTATGATCTCATCCGGGACTTAGAACAACCTTCGGTACATCAAATCACATAACTCAAAATACAAATCGTCATCGAACGTTAAGCGTGCGGACCCTACGGGTTCGAGAACTATGTAGACATGACTGAGACACATCTCCGATCAATAACCAATAGCGGAACCTGGATGCTCATATTGGCTCCTACATATTCTATGAAGATCTTCATCGGTCATACCACATAACAACATACGTTGTTCACATTGTCATCGGTATGTTACTTGTGTTGGGGAACGCGGTAATTTCAAAAAAAAAATCCTACGCACACGCAAGATCTATCATGGTGATGCATAGCAATGAGAAGGGAAGAGTGTTATCCATGTACCCTTGTAGATTGTAAGTGGAAGCGTCATGACAACATGGTTGATGTAGTCATACGTCTTCAGGTTCCGACCGATCCTAGTACCGAAAGTACGGCACCTCCGCGATCTGCACACGTTCGGCTCGGTGACGTCCCACGAACTCTTGATCTAGCTGAGTGTCGAGGGAGAGCTTCATTAGCACGATGGCGCGATGACGGTGATGATGAAGCTACTGGCGCAGGGCTTCGCCTAAGCACTACGATGATATGACCGAGGTGGATTATGGTGGAGGGGGGGCACCGCACACAGGTAAGGGATCAATGATCAACTTGTGTGTCTATGGTGTGCCCCCTGCCCCCGTATATAAAGGAGCAAGGGGGAGGCCAGCCGACCCTTGGTGGCGCGCCAAGGAGGGGAGGAGTCCTCCTCCTAGTAGGACTAGGACTCCCCTTTCCTAGTCCTACTAGGAGGAGGAAGGG
>NC_041384.1:552709291-552721348 GCF_002162155.2 Triticum dicoccoides
GGGGGTTCCGATAACCCCCCGGCACTCCAATAATTATTCGGTGTAACCCCCCGGCACTCAAATAATTATTTGGTGACCCCCAGAACTCATCCGGTGTCCGAATATAGTCATCCAATATATCAATCTTTATGTCTCGACCATTTCGAGATTTCTCGTCATGTCCGTGATCATATCCAGGACTCCGAACTACCTTCGGTACATCAAAACACATAAACTCATAATACCGATTGTCACCAAATGTTAAGCGTGCGGACCCTGCGGGTTCGAGAACTATGTAGACATGACCGAGACACGTCTCCGGTCAATGACCAATAGCGGAACCTGGATGTTCATATTGGCTCCCACATATTCTACGAAGATATTTATCGGTCAGACCGCATAACGAAATACGTTGTTCCCTTTGTCATCGGTATGTTACTTGCTCGAGATTCGATCGTCGGTATCTCAATACCTAGTTCAATCTTGTTAAAGGCAAGTCTCTTTACTCGTTCCGTAATGCTACATCCCGTAACTAACTCATTAGTTACATTGCTTGCAAGGCTTATAGTGATGTACATTACCGAGAGGGCCCATAGATACCTCTCCAATACTTGGAGTGACAAATCCTAATCTCGGTCTATGCCAACTTAACAAACACTATCAGAGACACCTGTAGAGCATCTTTATAGTCACCCAGTTATGTTGTGACGTTTGATATCACACTAAGTGTTCCTCCGGTATTCGGGAGTTGCATGATCTCATAGTCATAGGAACATGTATAAGCTTATGGAGAAAGCAATAGCAATAAACTAAACGGTCATCGTGCTAAGCTAACGGATGGGTCAAGTCAATCACATCATTCTCTAATGATGTGACCCCATTAATCAAATGACAACTCATGTCTATGGTTAGGAAACATAACCATCATTGATTCAACGAGCTAGTCAAGTAGAGGCATACTAGTGACACTCTGTTTGTCTATGTATTCACACATGTACTAAGTTTCCGGTTAATACAATTCTAGCATGAATAATAAACATTTATCATGATATAAGGAAATATAAATAACAACTTTATTATTGCCTCTAGGGTATATTTCCTTCAGTCTCCCACTTGCACTAGAGTCAATAATCTAGTTCACATCGTCATGTGATTTCACACCAATAGTTCACATCTTTATGTGATTAGTTCACATCTTCATGTGACTAATACCCCAAGGGTTTACTAGAATCAATAATCTAGTTCACATCGCTATGTGTTTAACACCCAAAGAGTGATCACATTTTCCTTGTGAGAGAAGTTTAGTCTACGGGTCTGCAACATTCAGATCTGTATGTATTTGCAAATTTCTATGTCTACAATACTCTGCACGGAGCTACTCTAGCTAATTGCTCCCACTTTCAATATGTATCTAGATCGAGACTTAGAGTCATCTAGATCGGTGTCAAAAGCTTGCATCGACGTAACTCTTTACGATGAACTCTTTTATCACCTCCACATCAGAGAAATATTTTCTTAGTCCTCTAAGGATAATTTTGACCGCTGTCCACTGATTTACTTCCAGATCACTATTGTACTCCCTTGCCAAAATCATGCTAAGGTATACGATAGGTCTGGTACACAACATAGCATACTTTATAGAACCTATGACTGAGGCATTGGGAATGACTTTTCATTCTCTTTCTATTTTCTGCCGTGGTCGGGATTTGAGTCTTTACTCAACTTCATACCTTGCAACACAGGCAAGAACTCTTTCTTTCACTAATCCATTTTGAACTCCTTCAAAATTTTGTCAAGGTACCTACTCATTGAAAAAACTTATAAAGTGTCTTGATCTATATCTATAGACCTTGATGCTCAATATGTAAGCATATTTAGCGAGGTCTTTCTTTTAAAAACTCCTTCCAAACACTCCTTCATGCTTTCCAGAAAATTCTACACCATTTCCTATCAACAATATGTCATTCACATATACTTATCAGAAAGGCTGTAGTGCTTCCACTCACTTTCTTGTAAATACAGGCTTCACCGCAAGTCTGTATAAAACTATATGCTTTGATCAACTTCTCAAAGCGTATATTCCAACTCCGAGATGCTTGCACCAGTCCATAGATGGATTGCTGGAGCTTGCACACTTTGTTAGCACCTTTTGGATTGACAAAACCTTCTGGTTGCATCATATACAACTCTTCTTTAAGATATCCATTAAGGAATGCAGTTTTGACATCCATTTGCCAAATTTCATAATCATAAAATGCGGCAATTGCTAACATGATTCGGACAGACTTAAGCATCACTACGGGTGAGAAGGTCTCATCGTAGTCAATTCCTTGAACTTGTCGAAAACCTTTTGCAACAAGTCGAGCCTTGTAGACAGTAACATTACCATTAGTGTCAGTCTTCTTCTTCAAGATCCATTTATTCTCTATGGCCTGTTGATCATCGGGCAAGTCAACCAAAGTCCAAACTTTGTTCTCATACAATGATCCCATCTCAGATTTCATGGCCTCAAACCATTTTGCAGAATCTGGGTTCATCATTGCTTTCTCATAGTTTGTAGGTTCGTCATGGTCAAGTAACATGACCTCCAGAACAGGATTACCGTACCACTCTGGTGCGGATCTCACTCTAGTTGACCTACGAGGTTCTGTAGTAACTTGATCTAAAGTTTCATTATCATCATCATTAGCTTCCTCATTAATTGGCGTAGGAATTACTAGAACTGATTTTTGTGATGAACTACTTTCCAATTCGGGAGAAGGTACAATTACCTCATCAAGTTCTACATTCCTCCCACTCACTTCTTTCGAGAGAAATTCTTCTCTAGAAAGGATCCATTCTTAGCAACGAATATCTTGCCTTCGGATCTGTGATAGAAGGTGTTCCCAATAGTTTCCTTTGGGTATATGAAGACGCATTTCTCTGATTTGGGTTCGAGCTTATCGGGTTGAAACTTTTTCACATAAGCATCATAGCCCCAAACTTTAAGAAACAACAGCTTAGGTTTCTTGCTAAACCATAGTTCATATGGTGTCGTCTCAACGGATTTAGATGGTGCCCTATTTAACGTGAATGCAGTTGTCTCTAATGCATAACCCCAAAACGATAGTGATAAATCGATAAGATACATCATAGATCACACCATATCTAATAAAGTACGGTTATGACGTACGGAGACACCATTATGCTATCGTGTTCCAAGTGGTGTGAGTTGCAAAACTATTCCGCATTGTTTCAAATGAAGACCAAACTCGTAACTCAAATATTCTCCTCCATGATCAGATCACAGAAATTTTATTTTCTCGTTACGATGATTTTCCACATCACTCTGAAATTCTTTGAACTTTTCAAATGTTTCATACTTATGTTTCATCAAGTAGATATACCCATATCTGCTCAAATCATCCGTGAAGGTCGGAAAATAACGATACCCGCCTCGAGCCTCAACACTCATTGGATTGCGTACATCAGTATGTATTATTTCCAATAAGCCAGTTGCTTGCTCCATTGTTCTAGAGAATGGAGTTTTAGTCATCTTTCTCATGAGGCATGGTTCGCAAGCATCAAATGATTCATAATCAAGTGATGCCAAAAGCCCATCAGCATGGAGTTTCTTCATGCGCTTTACACCAATATGACCTAAATGACAGCGCCACATATAAGTTGCACTATCATTATTAACTTTGCATCTTTTGGCTTCAATATTATGAATATGTGTATCACTACGATCGAGATTCAATAAACCATTCACCTTGGGTGTATGACCTCAGAAGGTTTTATTCATGTAAACAGAATAACAATTATTCTTTGACTTAAATGAATAACCGTATTGCAATAAACATGATCCAATCATATTATGCTCAACGCAAACACCAAATAACATTTATTTTAGGTTCAACACTAATCCCGAAGGTAAAGGGAGTGTGCGATGGTGATCTTATCAACCTTGGAATCACTTCCAACTCACATCATCACCTCGCCCTTAACTAGTCTTTGTTTATTTTGCAACTCCCGTTTCGAGTTACTACTCTTAGAAACTGAACCAGTATCAAATACTGAGGGGTTTCTATAATCACTAGTAAAGTACACATCAATACCATGTATATCAAACATACTTTTGTTCACTTTTCCATCCTTCTTATCCGCCAAGTATCTAGGGCAGTTCCACTTCCAGTGACCATTTCCTTTGTAGTAGAAGCACTTAGTTCCAGTCTTGGGTCTAGCTTTGGGCTTCTTCATGGGAGCAGCAACTTGCTTGCTATTCTTCTTTGAAGTTCCTCTTTATTTCCCTTTGCCTTTTTCTTGAAACTAGTGGTCTTGTTAACCATCAACACTTGATGCTATTTCTTGATTACTACCTTCGCCGATTTCAGCATTGCGAAGAGCTTGGGAATTACTTTCGTCATCCCTTGCATATTATAGTTCATCACTAAGTTCTAGTAACTTGGTGATAGTTACTAGAGAACTTTGTCAATTACTATCTTATCTGGAAGATTAACTCCCACTTGATTCAAGCAATTGTAGTACCTAGACAATCTGAGCACATGCTCACTGGTTGAGCTATTCTCCTCCATCTTGTAGGCAAAGTACTGTTAGAGGTCTCCTACCTCTTGACACGGGCATGAGTATGAAATACCAATTTCAACTCTTAGAACATCTTATATGTTCTGTTGTGTTCAAAAACATTTTTTAAGTCCCAGTTCTAAGCCGTAAAGCATGGTGCACTTAACTATCAAGTAGTCATCATACCGAGCTTGTCAAAACGTTCATAACGTCTGCATCTGCTCCTGCAATAGTTCTGTCACCTAGCGGTGCATCAAGGACATAATTTTTCTGTGCAGCAATGAGGATAATCCTCAGGTCACGGATCCAATCCGCATCATTGCTACTAACATCTTTCAACATAGTTTTTCTCTAGGAACATATCAAAAATAAATAGGGAGCTACATCGCGAGCTATTGATCTACAACATAGATATGCAAAAACTATCAGGACTAAGTTCATGATAAATTTAAGTCCAATTAATCATATTATTTAAGAACTCCCACTTAGATAGACATCCCTCTAATCATCTAAGTGATCACGTGATCCATATCAACTACACCATGTCCGATCATCACGTGAGATGGAGTAGTTTTCAATGGTGAACATCACTATGTTAATCATATCTACTATATGATTCACGCTCGACCTTTTGGTCTCAGTGTTCTGAGGCCATATCTGCATATGCTAGGCTCGTCAGGTTTAACCCGAGTATTCCGCATGTGCAAAACTAGCTTGCACCCGTTGTATGTGAACATAGAGCTTATCACACCCGATCATCACGTGGTGTCTCGGTACGACGAACTGTAGCAACGGTGCATACTCATGGAGAACACTTATACCTTGAAATTTAGTGAGAGATCATCTTATAATGCTACCGCCGAACTAAGCAAAATAAGATGCATAAAGGATAAACATCACATGCAATCAATATAAGTGATATGATATGGCCATCATCATCTTGTGCCTTTGATCTCCATCTCCAAAGCACCGTCATGATCACCATCGTCACCGGCTTGACACCTTGATCTCCATTGAAGCATCATTGTCGTCTCGCCAGCTATTGCTTCTAGGACTATCGCTACCGCTTAGAGATAAAGTAAAGCAATTACATGGCGATTGCATTTCGTACAATAAAGAGACAACCATATGGCTCCTGCCAGTTGCCGATAACTATGTTACAAAACATGATCATCTCATACAATAAAATTAAGCATCATGTCTTGACCATATCACATCACAACATGCCCTGCAAAAACAAGTTAGACGTCCTCTACTTTGTTGTTGCAAGTTTTACGTGGCTGCTATGGGCTGAGCAAGAACCGTTCTTACCTACGCATCAAAAACCACAACGCGGTATAGTGATTGATTTTTTATCTTCGGAAATAACCTTGTTCATTGAATCCGATTCAGCTAAAGCTGGACAAACTGACACCCACCAGCCACCTGTGTGCGAAGCACGTCGGTAGAACCAGTCTCGCATAAGCGTACGCGTAATGTCGGTCTGGGCCGCTTCATCCAACAATACCGCCGAATCAAGAAACAACTAGTGATGGCAAGCAATATGTATATACCCACGCCCACAACTTCTTTGTGTTCTACTCGTGCATATAACATCTACGCATAGACCTGGCTCGGATGCCACTGTTGGGGAACGCAGTAATTTCAAAAATAATCCTACGCACACGCAAGATCTATCATGGTGATGCATAGCAATGAGAAGGGAAGAGTGTTGTCCACGTACCCTCGTAGACCGTAAGCAGAAGCGTTATGACAACATGGTTGATGTAGTCGTACGTCTTCATGATCCGACCGATCCTAGTACCGAAAGTACGACACCTCCGCGATCTGCATACGTTCGGCTCGGTGACGTCCCATGAACTCTCGATCCAGCCGAGTGTCGAGGGAGAGCTTCATCAGCACGACGGCATGATGACGGTGATGATGAAGCTACCGGCGTAGGGCTTTGCCTAAGCACTATGATGATATGACCGAGGTGGATTATGGTGGAGGGGGGCACCGCACACGGCTAAGGGATCAATGATCAACTTGTGTGTCTATGGGGTGCCCCCGCCCCCGTATATAAAGGAGCAAGGAGGAGGCCAGTCGTCCCTTGGTGGCGCGCCAAGGAGGGGAGGAGTCCTCCCCCTAGTAGGAGTAGGACTCCCCTTTCCTAGTCCTACTAGGAGGAGGAAGGGGGGAGAAAGGGAGAGAAGAGAAGGAAAGGAGGGCGCCGCCCCCCTTCCCTAGTCCAATTCGGACTAGAGGGGGAGGGGCGCACGACCCTGCCATGGCCGGCCCTCTCTCTCTCCACTAAGGCCCATGTGGCCCATTACTTCCCCCGGGGGTTCCGGTAACCACCCGGCACTCCGATAATTATCCGGTGACCCTCAGAACTCATCTGGTGTCCGAATATAGTCATCCAATATATCAATCTTTATGTCTCGACAATTTCGAGATTCCTCGTCGTGTCTGTGATCATATCCAGGACTCCGAACTACCTTCGGTACATCAAAACACATAAACTCATAATACCGATCATCACCGAACGTTAAGCATGCGGACCCTACGAGTTCGAGAACTATGTAGACATGACCGAGACACATCTCCGGTCAATAACCTATTGCGGAACCTGGATGTTCATGTTGGCTCCCACATATTCTACAAAGATCTTTATTGGTCAAACGGCATAACGATATACGTTGTTCCCTTTGTCATCGGTATGTTACTTGCTCGAGATTCGATCGTCGGTATCTCAATACTAGTTCAATCTCGTTACCGGCAAGTCTCTTTACTTGTTCCGTAATGCTACATCCCATAAGTAACTCATTAGTTACATTGCTTGCAAGGCTTATAGTGATGTACATTACCGAGAGGGCACAGAGATACCTCTCTGATACTTGGAGTGACAAATCCTAATCTCGATCTATGCCAACTCAACAAACACCATCGGAGACACCTATAGAGCATCTTTATAGTCACCTAGTTACGTTGTGACGTTTGATAGCACACTAAGTGTTCCTCTGGTATTCAGGAGTTGCATGATCTCATAGTCATAGGAACATGTATAAGTTTATGGAGAAAGCAATAGCAATAAACTAAATGATCATCGTGTTAAGCTAACAGATGGGTCAAGTCAATCACATCATTCTCTAATGATGTGATCCCGTTAATCGAATGACAACTCATGTCTATGGTTAGGGAACATAACAATCATTGATTCAACGAGCTAGTTAAGTAGAGGCATACTAGTGACACTCTGTTTGTCTATGTACTCATACATGTACTAAGTTTCCGGTTAATACAATTCTGGCATGAATAATAAACATTTATCATGATATAAGGAAATATAAAAAACAACTTTATTATTGCTTCTAGGGCATATTTCCTTCAACTTGCTCGAGATTCGATCGTCAGTATCATCATACCTAGTTCAATCTCGTCACCGGCAAGTCTCTTTGCTCGTTCCGTTATGCATCATCCCGCAACTAACTCATTAGTCACATTGCTTGCAAGGCTCATACTGATGTACATTACCGAGAGGGCCCAGAGATACCTCTCCGATAGACGGATTGACAAATCCTAATCTTGATCTATGACAACTCAATAAACACCATCGGAGACACCTGTAGAGCATCTTTATAATCACCTAGTTACGTTGTGACGTTTGATAGCACACAAGGTGTTCCTCCGATATTCGGGAGTTGCATAATCTCATAGTCAGAGGAACATGTATAAGTCATGAAGAAAGCAATAGCAATAAAACTAAATGATCATTATGCTAAGCTAATGGATGAGTCTTGTCCATCACATCATTCTCTAATGATGTGATCCCGTTCATCAAATGACAACACATGTCTATGGTCAGGAAACATAACCATCTTTGATTAATGAGCTAGTCAAGTAGAGGCATACTAGGGACACTCTATTTTGTCTATGTATTCACACATGTACTAAGTTTCCAGTTAATACAATTCTAGCATGAATAATAAACATTTATCGTGATATAAGGAAATATAAATAACAACTTTATTATTGCCTCTAGGGCATATTTCCTTCAATTCCCATGATGAATGCATCGTTGTGTAGCTATTGTTGACCCACTCGTGCCGCTCTAGGGGAAACCCTAGGATCTGGTCTTCTACATAGGATGATGGCGACACTGAAGTGTCGTTTCTCTCTTTGGGAGCATTGTTTGTAGATCAGCGCTGGAAGTCTAAGGCTGGAGGTGGAGCGGCTTCGTCTTGCACTGAGCTTCGGTGGAGATGTCAAGTCATGCATGGCCGACAGGTGCTACACTGCATCATGCCTGTTTGGCAGGTGGTACGCATGACAGATCTTCCGGAGACTTCAAGCTGTGTCGGCTGGTGGTACTTGGCGACATGGTGCTAAGGTGTGTACCGGTGGCAACCGTGACATGCGTAGTAGTTCACGCGTAGGGAGGTGGTGTCGTTGGGCGCCATGGTGGCGGCGACAAGTGGATGGACTGGCAAGGGTGACGCGGATCTCCTTCCTGAAGATGGGTCAGCGGTACAATGATGATAACGACTTTTAAAATGTGTGCATGTTGTGTACGCTTTAGCTTTCCTGCACCGGCTATAGGTTCTGATACGTTATGCAGATGGATCGGACGACACCGGTTTTAGATATGGGGAGTGAGAGAACTCCATATTATTGAACTTGTAGGTGTGAGTGGTGGCTTTGTTTAATAATTAATAACGATGGTTGCATGCATCAATTGATGCAGAGGCCAGGGGTCTTAACCTCCTTTTCTAAAAAAATAAAAAAATCCATGGATTGATACCGGGCTCTGAAAGATAGCTTCGTGTATAGCCTTCGGTCGAGCGCTCCAAATCGCCCAAACAATGACCAATAGTTCGGTAAAATCATCATCCGAGGTCGTTTCCAGCTAGACCTGAGCATGGGCAGCCCAACCCGACGACTTGGCCCAAGCCCGACATGAAAAAGGCCAGGCCAGGTTGGGATTGCCATTTTGGCTGGGCTCGGGCTTTTTTTGTGGTCCAAAAGGTAGTTTGGGATGAGTTCAGGCTTTTCATTTTCTGCATTTCAAGCCCGTAGATGTGTGAACACTAAAAAGCAACATTCGGTCAGGCCGGGCTCGAGATTGAAAACAGAGTGTATTTCGGGATTCGGGCCATCTCGGGCTTGAGAAAAGAAGGTCGGGCTTTTACAAGCTCGCCCCGAAACCCGTCCCATCCTAGGGTTTTCCCAGGTTTATTTCTAGTATACGAAACAACCACTTCCTTCATCTGGGCACCTATTCATGTAAATGTGTTCTGTGAGCGACTCATCGACTAGAGCCCATACACACCTTGCCATGAGCAGGTCTACAAAGAGTGGCGCCTGATGTCTTCCTCTCCCGCACACAATTCACAACGTCAGAAGTCTCCATATGTCAACGATGAAGCTCTGCTATAGAAAGCTCAATGCTTTGAGCGAGGTGTCATGCAAATACCCTGACCTTGGATGGCACCTTGAATTTCCATACTTTGATCCATGCTTTTTCTGATCTACTAGAGCTTATGCTCGGGCGCCCTTCAAGCCAATCCCCGTGAGCATTTTCGTCGTAACAAGCATCCTATACACCGATCTAACAAAGAAGACGTCAGTTTTTTCATGACGGTGTTGATAACCCACAAGTATAGGGGATCGCAACAGTTTTCGAGGGTAGAGTATTCAACCCAAATTTATTGATTCGACACATGGGGAGCCAAAGAATATTCTCAAGTATTAACAGTTGAGTTGTCAATTCAACTGCACCTGAAAGACTTAATATCTGCAGCAAAGTATTTAGTAGCAAAGTAGTATGATAGTAGATGTAACGGTAGCAAAAGTAACGGTAGTGGTTTTGTAGTGACTGTAACAGTAACAACAGAAAAGTAAATAAGCAAAGATAAATATGTGAAAAGCTCGTAGGAAATGGATCAGTGATGGATAATTATATCGGATGCGATTCCTCATGCAATAGTTATAACATAGGGTGACACAGAACTATCTCCAGTTCATCAATGTAATGTAGGCATGTATTCCGAATATAGTCATACGTGCTTATGGAAAAGAACTTGCATGACATCTTTTATCCTACCCTCCCATGGCAGCGGGGTCCTATTGGAAACTAAGGGATATTAAGGCCTCCTTTTAATAGAGTACCGGACCAAAGCATTAACACTTAGTGAATACATGAACTCCTCAAACTACGGTCATCACCGGTAAGTATCCGGATTATTGTCACTTCGGGGTTAACGGATCATAACACATAATAGGTGACTATAGACTTGCAAGATAGGATCAAGAACTCACATATATTCATGAAAACATAATAGGTTCAGATAATCATGGCACTCGGGCCCTAGTGACAAGCATTAAGCATAGCAAAGTCATAGCAACATCACACTACAGGAAACAGGTAATTTGCCGTCTGTGGATCACAGACGGCAAAGACCTAAATCCAGACGGCAAAGATTTTGCCGTCAGGAAGCAGACGGCAAACTCAGACGACAAAGATAAGTCGGCAAAGAACGCTTTGTCGTCAGCTTTTTATCGTACAGACGGCAAAGTCTTTGCCGTCAGCTGAAGTCATGTTTTGTCGTCAGCCTATTAACCAACAGACGGCAAAATCCAAGCTCTTTGCCGTCAGTAACACTTCTTCTTTGCCGTCTGCCCTCAAACCCATAGACGGCAAATAATTATTTATATATAAAAAAATTGGCAGGTAGTTTATGTTCTTTTTTTTTATTTTTACTTTTAGTTTTTTGAAGAGGAGACGCTCGCGAAGGACCCAGAAGCTGCTTCATTGATAATTATTATTTGCAACAGTGTACAACTGCCACAAGAACCCCAAAGAAAGTGAAATTACAACACACTATGGGATCTTTACAGGAAAGACCCGAAACACGAGCTGGAAAACGCGATCTGGTCCATCTTCTTCATTGCTTCGACATCGGACAAAGAACTCTAATATCGGGGTTGACCACCGCGGCTGTCGCCCGGCGGCCTCCTCTGCTCAAGGCTAGAACAGAGCAACGATGAGGAGGCTGGGCTTGGGTGGCGCTACAGACGAACTGGCAGTACATGATGAGGTGGTCCATGGTGGTGACATAGAAGGTGAGGTGCACCGCGATGAGGCGTTCCGGTCGACGTGGTTGGGGGAGGAGGCGGGCACCCGCTGTGGGGAGCAGAGGACCGGGGCGAGGCTGAGGAGAGCAGCGGGTGGCCCGTCGCGCCCCGCATCGCCAGCCCTCACCAGCGCCGGCCGCCGCCCACCCTCGCACACGCTAGCCGTGACGCCCGCCCTCGTAGACGCCGGCCGCCGCCCGCACCAGCGCCCCCCTCGCAAACGCCGGGAAAGGCTGAGGAAACCAGCGGTGGGCCCGTCGCGCTTCGCCCTCTCCAGCACCGGCCGCCGCCCGCCCTCGCCACGCTGGCCGCCGCCCGCGACTCCCACCATGCCGCCCGCCCGCGCACACACAGGCCACCGCCCGCGCCGGCCGCCCCCCTCGCATGCGCCGGATGCCC
>NC_041384.1:552721658-552772273 GCF_002162155.2 Triticum dicoccoides
CCTGCCCGCGGCTGCCTCCCGGCTCGCCATCCCCGTCGCGGGCAATGGTTGGGTGTGTGTGCGTGTCGTGGGCAGGTGGGGGTGGGACAGGGGTTTTTTTTTTACTTAGTGGTGGAGTGGGTCACGTGGGTGGGGTGAAATGAGAGATGGGAAGGGCAGGATCAAGCAGCACGCGGTGGTAGATGGCTACCACGCATCGATCCGCGAGGTGGATCCGTGTACTATGCTTTCTCAGTTTGCCGTCTACGAAACAAAATACAGACAGCAAAGAGCTCACTTTGCCGTCTGCGAATAAAATCACAGACGGCAAAGATTCTTCGTGATCTGCCAAAACAAACACAGATTGCAAAGAATCTTTGCCGTCTGTGTTTTCTTAGGCAGACGGCAAAGTGAGCTCTTTGCCGTATGTGTTTTTATTCGCAGACAGCAAAGTATATTTTGCCGTCGGTTTTTCTTTGCCGTCTGTTGATGATAGTAAACCCTTTCTTTGCCGTCTGCCCGAGGAAAAGCTGACGGCAAAGATGCCCCCTCACGGGAAATTAGCAGTTTTCCATAGTGTCAATCTCAGAACATAATGGATACTAGGGATCAAACCTTAACAAAACTAACTCGATTACATGATAAATCTCATCCAACCCATCACCGTCTAGCAAGCCTACGATGGAATTACTCACGCACCACGGTGAGCATCATGAAATTCGTGATGGAGGAAGGTTGATGATGACGATGGCGACAGATTCCCCTTTGCGGAGCCCTGAACAGACTCTAGATCAGCCCTCCCGAGAGAGATTAGGGCTTGGTGGCGGCTCCGTATCGTAAAACGTGATGAATCCTTCTCTCTGATTTTTTTCTCACCGAACGTGAATATATAGAGTTGGAGTTGAGGTCGGTGAAGCACCAGGGGGCCCACGAGGCAGGGGGGCTGCCCAGGGGGGTAGGCACGCCCCCCACCGTCGTGGACAGGGTGTGGGCCCCCTGGCCTTGATTCTTTCGCCAGTATTTTTTATATATTCCAAAAATATTCTCCGTTAATTTTCATGTCATTCCGAGAACTTTTATTTCTGCACAAAAATAACACCATGGCAATTCTGCTGAAAACAACGTCAGTTCAGGTTAGTCCCATTCCAATCATGCAAGTTAGAGTCCAAAACAATGGCAAAAGTGTTTGGAAAAATAGATACGATGGAGACGTATCAGGTGTGCACAAAAATCTTCGCGTGACACTAACTAATTGGTATGTTGCATATCGTCTCAATGTCCATAGGCAGGAAGTGTCTAGTAAGTTCCTCTCTGTTCCATAGCCCGGCAACGGATCAACAAGTTCATATACCAGCTGATGCGGGCTTGCTGACAAAGCCATCACCGGAGTCAAACACTCCATCCTGGGATCCAATTATCTTGCCACACTCTCATGGTTCGTCCATTGCACCATTCTATAGACTAGTCCTAATTTCAAAATATCCCCGTCTTCCACTAATAATCTCCATACCTGAGAGGGGACAAGCCAATAAGTTGATTGAGCATCATAGTGGAAGGCAGGGACATTATGAAATAAGATACGATGCATAATAAGTTCTCTGAAATTCCTTTGCTCCTAAACAAACAAGACATATCTTTAACCTCTAACAAAAACAAATACGAGTATAGGGCCCCTTTGATGAATCCCCTCGCGGTTTAAAAGCCTCCGTACGTTCCTCGTGAAAAAGCACTGATAATGAAACCGATGTAACAATCCCCATGATAGACATCACCCATCTCTCAGTGAAACTCAACTTCAACATTATAGCCCGAAGATAATCCCACTCGACTCTATCATACGCCTTCATCATGTCGAATTTAAGAGTGCAATATTGTGAACTGATTCCCCTCTTCTTCTTGTTCATAAAATGTAATCACTCGTATACAGTCAAGATAGTATTTGTGATCAAACTACCAAGGACAAATGCTGAGCACTTCCTTCAATCTGTCAGCTTGCACTTTCGACATAATTTTTAGCACAACATTACATAAACTAATCGGTAGAAACTGGTAGAGGGAATATGTTGTTGGAAATATGCCCTAGAGGCAATAATAAATTGGTTATTATTATATTTCCTTGTTCATGATAATCGTTTATTATCCATGCTAGAATTGTATTGATAGGAAACTCAGATGCATGTGTGGATACATAGACAACAACATGTTCCTAGTAAGCCTCTAGTTGACTAGCTCGTTGATCAATAGATGGTTACGGTTTCCTGACCATGGACATTGGATATCGTTGATAACGGGATCACATCATTAGGAGAATGATGTGATGGACAAGACCCAATCCTAAGCCTAGCACAAGATCATGTAGTTCGTATGCTAAAGCTTTTCTAATGTCAAGTATCATTCCCTTAGACCATGAGATTGTGCAACTCCCGTATACCGTAGGAGTGCTTTGGGTGTGCCAAACGTCACAACGTAACTGGGTGGCTATAAAGGTACACTACAGGTATCTCCGAAAGTGTCTGTTGGGTTGGCACGAATCGAGACTGGGATTTGTCACTCCGTGTAAACGGAGAGGTATCTCTGGGCCCACTCGGCAGGACATCATCATAATGTGCACAATGTGATCAAGGAGTTGATCACGGGATGATGTGTTACGGAACGAGTAAAGAGACTTGCCAGTAACGAGATTGAACAAGGTATCGGGATACCGATGATCGAATCTCGGGCAAGTATCGTACCGCTAGACAAAGGGAATTGTATACGGGATTGATTAAGTCCTTGACATCGTGGTTCATTCGATGAGATCATCGTGGAACATGTGGGAGCCAACATGGATATCCAGATCCCGCTGTTGGTTATTGGCCGGAGAGTTGTCTCGGTCATGTCTGCATGGTTCCCGAACCCGTAGGGTCTACACACTTAAGGTTCGATGATGCTAGGGTTATAGGGAAAGTATGTATGCGGTTACGGAATGTTGTTCGGAGTCCCGGATGAGATCCCAGACATCACGAGGAGTTCCGGAATGCTCCGAGGTAAAGATTGATATATAGGAAGTATGGTTTTGGCGACCGGAAGTGTTCCGGGCATCACTGGTAGTGTACCGGGACCACCGGAGGGGTCCGGGGGTCCACCAGGTGGGGTCACCAGCCCCGGAGGCCTACATGGGCCAATAGTGGGAAGGGACCAGCCCCTAGGTGGGCTGGGGCGCCTCCCACCAAGGCCCAAGGCGCCTCCAAGAGGGGAAGGGGGCAAACCCTAGCCTCAGATGGGCCTAAGGCCCACCTAGTGGTGCGCCCCCCTCTCTCCCCCTTTGGCCGCCCCCTAGATGGGATCTAGGGCTGGCTGCCACCCCTAGGGAGGGAACCCTAGGTGGGGGCGCAGCCCCTCCCCTTCCCCTATATATACTTGAGGTTTGGGGCTGCCCAACACATGTGATTTGCTCTCCCTATTGGTGCAGCCCTACCCCTCTCCCTCCTCGTCTCTCGTAGTGCTTGGCGAAGCCCTGCTGGAGTCCCGCGCTCCTCCACCACCACCACGCCGTCGTGCTGCTGCTGGATGGAGTCTTCCCAACCTCTCCTGCTCCCCTTGCTGGATCAAGGCGTAGGAGACGTCACCGGGCTGTACGTGTGTTGAACACGGAGGGGCCGTGCGTTCGGCACTAGGATCATCGGTGATTTGGATCACGACGAGTACGACTCCATCAACCCCGTTCACTTGAACGCTTCCGCTTAGCGATCTACAAGGGTATGTAGATGCACTCTCCTTCCCTCATTGCTAGATTACTCCATAGATTGATCTTGGTGATGCGTAGAAAATTTTGAATTTCTGCTACGTTCCCCAACAGTGGCATCATGAGCTAGGTCTATGCGTAGTTTCTATGCACGAGTAGAACACAAGTTGTTGTGGGCGTCGATTTTGTCAATTTGCTTGCCGTTACTAGTCTTATCTTGATTCGGCGGCATCGTGGGTTGAAGCAGCCCGGACCGACCTTACACGTACTCTTACGTGAGACTGGTTCCACCGACTGACATGCACTAGTTGCATAAGGTGGCTAGCGGGTGTCTGTCTCTCCCACTTTAGTAGGATCGGATTCGATGAAAAGAGTCCTTATGAAGGGTAAATAGAAATTGGCATATCACGTTGTGGTTTTGGTGTAGGTAAGAAACGTTCTTGCTAGAAACCTATAGCAGCCACGTAAAAACTTGCAACAACAATTAGAGGACGTCGAACTTGTTTCTGCAGCATGTGCCGTGTGATGTGATATGGCCAAAAGGATGTGATGAATGATATATGTGATGTATGAGATTGATCATGTTCTTGTAATAGGAATCACGACTTGCATGTCGATGAGTATGACAACCGACAGGAGCCATAGGAGTTGTCTTAATTTATTTATGACCCACGTGTCAACATAAACGTCATGTAATTACTTTACTTTATTGCTAAAGCGTTAGCCATAGTAGTAGAAGTAATAGATGACGAGACAACTTCAAGAAGACACGATGATGAAGATCATGGTGTCATGCCGGTGACAACGATGATCATGGAGCCCCGAAGATGGAGATCAAAAGGAGCAAAATGATATTGGCCATATCATGTCACTATTTCATTGCATGTGATGTTTATCATGTTTTACATCTTATTTGCTTAGAACGACGGTTGCTTAAATAAGATGACCCCTCACTAAAATTTCAAGAAAGGTGTTCCCCCTAACTGTGCACCGTTGCGAAGGTTCGTTGTTTCGAAGCACCACGTGATGATCGGTTGTGATAGATTCTAACATTCGAATACAACGGGTGTTGACGAGCCTAGCATGTACAGACATGGCCTCGGGACACATGCGAAACACTTAGGTTGACTTGACGAGCCTAGCATGTACAGACATGGCCTCGGAACACGGAAGATCGAAAGGTCGAACATGAGTCGTATACAAGATACGATCAACATGAGATGTTCACCGTTGATGACTAGTCCGTCTCACGTGATGATCGGACACGGCCTAGTCGATTTGGATCATGTTTCACTTAGATGACTAGAGGGATGTCTATCTGAGTGGGAGTTCATTAAATAATTTGATTAGATGAACTTAATTATCCTGAACATAGTCAAAAGGTCTTCGCAAATTATGTCGTGGCTCGCGCTTTAGTTCTACTGTTTAGATATGTTCCTAGAGAAAATTTAGTTGAAAGTTGATAGTAGCAATTATGCGGACTAGGTCCGTAAACTGAGGATTGTCCTCATTGCTTCATAGAAGGCTTATGTCCTTAATGCACCGCTCAGTGTGCTGAACCTCGAACGTCGTCTGTGGATGTTGCGAACATCTGACATACACATTTTGATAACTACGTGATAGTTCAGTTAAACGGTTTAGAGTTGAGGCAATGAAGACGTTTTGAAACGTCGCGAAACATATGAGATGTTTCGAGGGCTGAAATTGGGATTACAGGCTCGTGCCCACGTCAAGAGGTATAAGACCTCCGACGATTTTCTTAGCCTGCAAACTAAGGGAGAAAAGCTCAATTGTTGAGCTTGTGCTCAGATTGTCTAAGTACAACAATCATTTGAATCGAGTGGGAGTTGATCTTCCAGATGAGATAGTGATGTTTCTCCGAAGTCATTACCACCAAGCTGCTAGAGCTTCGTGATGAACTATAATATATCAGGGACATATATGATGATCCTTGAGATATTCACGATGTTTGACACCACAAAAGTAGAAATCAAGAAGGAGCATCAATTGTTAATGGTTGGTGAAACCACTAGTTTCAAGAATGGTAAGGGCAAAAAGGGATACTTCATGAAACGGCAAATCAGCTGCTGCTCTAGTGAAGAAACCCAAGGTTGAACCCAAACCCAAGACTAAGTGCTTCTGTAATAAGGGGAACAGCCACTGGAGCAGAATTACCCTAGATACTTGGTAGATGAGAAGGCTGGCAATGTCGATAGAAGTATATTGGATATACATTGTGTTAATGTGTACTTTACTAGTACTCCTAGTAGCACCATGGTATTAGATACCGGTTCAACTGCTAAGTGTTAGTAAACTCGAAATAAAAGGCTGCGGAGTAAACGAAGACTAGCTAAAGGTGAGTTGGCGATATGTGTTGGAAGTTTTTCCCAAGCTTGATGTGACCAAGCATCGCACGCTCCCTCTACCATCGAGATTGGTGTTTGCATTGAGCATAGACATGATTGGATTATGTCTATCGCAATACGGTTATTCATTTAAGGAGAATAATGACTACTCTGTTTATTTGAATAATACCTTCAATGGCCTTGCACCTAAAATGAATGGTTTTTTTTAATCTCGATCATAGTGATACACATGTTCATGCCAAAAGATATAAGATAGTAATGATAGTACCACCTACTTGTGGCACTACCACGTAAGTCATATCGTATAAAATGCATGAAGAAGCTCCATGTTAATGGATCTTTGGGCTCACTCGTTTTTGAAAAATTTGAGACATGCGAACCATGTCTATTGGTGTATATGCATGAAGAAACTCCATGCAAATGGACCATTTGGACTCACTTGATTTTGAATCACTTGAGACATGCAAATCATAGCACATGGGCAAGATGACTGAAAGGCTCGTTTTCAGTAAAATGGAACTAGAAAGCAACTTGTTGGAAGTAATACATTTTGATGTGTGCAGTCCAATGAGTGCTGAGGCGTGTAGTGGATATCGTTATGTTCTTACTTCACAGATGATTTGAGTAGATGTTGAGTACATTTACTTGATGAATCACGAGTCTGAATTATTGAAAGGTTCAAGTAATTTCAAGGTGAAGTTGAAAGATCGTCGTGACAAGAGGATAAAATATCTATGATATGATCATAGAGATGAATATCTGAATTACGAGTTTGGCACAAAATTAAGACATTGTGGAAAAAATTTCACAACTAATACAGCCTGGAACACCATAGTGTGATGGTGTGTCCGAACATCATAACTGCACCCTATTGGATATGATGCATACCATGATGTCTCTTATCAAATTACCATGATAGTTTATGGGTTAGGCATTAGAGACAACCACATTCACTTTAAATAGGGCACCACGTAATTCCGATGAGATGACACCGTATGAACATTGGTTTGGCAAGAAACCAAAGTTGTCGTTTCTTAATGTTTGGGGCTGCGATGCTTAAGGCTTCAGCCGGAAAAGCTCGAACCCAAAAGCGGACAAACACATCTTCATAGAATACCCAAAGGTGACAGTTGGGTATACCTTCTATCTCAGATTCGAGGGCAAATTGTTTGTCGCTAAGAACGGGTCCTTTCTCGAGAAGGAGTTTCTCTTGAAAGAATTGAGTGGGAGGAAGATAGAACTTGATGAGGTTGTCGAACCTTTACTTCAACCAGAGAGTGATGCAACACAGAAAGATGTTTTCTGTGGTGCCTATGTCTGTTGAATAGGAAGTTAATGATAGTGATCATGAAGCTTCGGATCAAGTTGCTATCGAACCTCGTAGGTCGACAAGGATATGTACTGCTCCTGAGTGGTACGGTAATCCTGTCTTAGATATCATGTTGTTAGACAACAATGAACCTACGAGCTATGGAGAAGCGATGGTGGGCCCGTATTCCGACAAATGGTTAGAAGCCATGAAATACGAGATAGGATCCATGTATCAGAACAAAGTATGGACTTTGGTGGACTTGCCCGTTGATCGGCAAGCCATTGAGATAAATGGATCTTTAAGAAGAAGACGGACGTGGGAGGTAATGTTACCGTCTATGAAGCTCGACTTGTGGGAAAGAGTCTTTTCACAAGTTCAAGGAGTTGACTACGATGAGAATTTCTCACCCGTAGCGATGCTTAAGTCCGTTGGAATCATGTTAGCATTAGCTGTATTTTTCGATTATGAAATCTTACAGATGGATGTCAAAACAAGTTTTCTTACCAGTTTTCGTAAGAAAAGTTGTATGTGATACAATAAAAGGTTTTGTCGATCCTAAGGATGCTAAAAGGTATGCTAGCTCCAGCAATCCTTCTATGGACTAGAGCAAGCATCTCGGAGTCAGAATACATGCTTTGATAGAGTGATCAAAGCTTTTAGGTTTATACAATGTTTACTAGAAACTTGTATTTACAAGAAAGTGAGTGGGAGCACTACAACATTTCTGATAAGTATATGTGGATGACATATTGTTGATCAGAAATGACGTAGAATTTCTGGAAAGCATATAGGGTTATTTGGAAAGTGTTTTTCAATGGAAAGCCTGGATTAAGCTACTTGAACATTGAGCATCAAGATCTATAAGGATAGATCAAAACGCTTAATGGTACTTTCAAATGAGCACACGCCTTGACATGATCTTGAAGGTGTTCAAGATGGATCAGTCAAAGAAAGAGTTCTTGCCTGAGTTGTAAGGTATGAAGTTAAGACTTAAAGCTCGACCACGGCAGAAGAAAGAGGAAGGACGAAGGTCGTCCCCTATGCTTTTGTCATAGGCTCTATACAGTATGCCATGCTGAGTACCGCACCTGATGTGTGCCTTGCCACATATCTGGCAAGAGGGTACAAAGGTAATCTAGGAGTAGATCACCAGATAGCGGTCTAAATTATCCTTAGAGGAATAAGGATATGTTTCTCGGTTATGGAGGTGATAAAGAGTTCGACGTAAAGAGTTACGTCGATGCAAGCTTAACACCTATCCGGATAGCTCTGAGTAGAGATACCGGATACGTATAATGGAGCAACAATTTAGAATAGCTCCAAGTAGAACAGTTATTTGAAATGGCTCCAAATGTAGCGTAGTAGTTGCATCTACAAGATGACATAGACATTTGCGAAGTACATACGGATCTGAATGTTGCAGACCCGTTGACTGAAACCTCTCTCACAAGCATAACATGATCAAACCCAGAACTCTTTGGATGTTAGTCACATGGGGATGTGACCTTGAGTGTTAATCACATATCGATGTGAACTGGATTATTGACTCTAGTGCAAGTGGGAGACTGTTGGAAATATGCCCTAGAGGCAATAATAAATTGGTTATTATTATATTTCCTTGTTCATGATAATCGTTTATTATCCATGCTAGAATTGTATTGATAGGAAACTCAGATGCATGTGTGGATACATAGACAACACCATGTCCTTAGTAAGCCTCTAGTTGACTAGCTCGTTGATCAATAGATGGTTACGGTTTCCTGACCATGGACATTGGATGTCGTTGATAACGGGATCACGTCATTAGGAGAATGATGTGATGGACAAGACCCAATCCTAAGCCTAGCACAAGATCATGTAGTTCGTATGCTAAAGCTTTTCTAGTGTCAAGTATCATTTCCTTAGACCATGAGATTGTGCAACTCCCGGATACCGTAGGAGTGCTTTGGGTGTGCCAAACGTCACAACGTAACTGGGTGGCTATAAAGGTACACTACATGTATCTCCGAAAGTGTCTGTTGGGTTGGCACGAATCGAGACTGGGATTTGTCACTCCGTGTAAACGGAGAGGTATCTCTGGGCCCACTCGGTAGGACATCATCATAATGTGCACAATGTGATCAAGGAGTTGATCACGGGATGATGTGTTACGGAACGAGTAAAGAGACTTGCCGGTAACGAGATTGAACAAGGTATCGGGATACCGACGATCGAATCTCGGACAAGTATCGTACCGCTAGACAAAGGGAATTGTATACGGGATTGATTAAGTCCTTGACATTGTGGTTCATCCGATGAGATCATCGTGGAACATGTGGGAGCCAACATGGGTATCCAGATCCCGCTGTTGGTTATTGGTCGGAGAGTTGTCTCGGCCATGTCTGCATGACTCCCGAACCCGTAGGGTCTACACACTTAAGGTTCGATGACGCTAGGGTTATAGGGAAAGTATGTATGCGGTTACCGAATGTTGTTAGGAGTCCCGGATGAGATCCCGGACATCACGAGGAGTTCCGGAATGGTCCGGAGGTAAAGATTGATATATATAGGAAGTATGGTTTTGGCCACCGGAAGTGTTCCGGGCATCACCGGTAGTGTACTAGGACCACCGGAGGGGTCCGGGGATCCACCAGGTGGGGCCACCAGCCCCGGAGGTCTACATGGGCCAATAGTGGGAAGGGACCAGCCCCTAGGTGGGCTGGGGCGCCTCCCACCAAGGCCCAAGGCGCCTCCAAGAGGGGAAGGGGGCAAACCCTAGGCTCAGATGGGCCTAAGGCCAACCTAGTGGTGCGCCCCCCTCTCTCCCCCTTTGGCCGCCCCCTAGATGGGATCTAGGGCTGGCCGCCACCCCTAGGGAGGGAACCCTAGGTGGGGGCGCAGCCTCTACCCTCCCCCTATATATACTTGAGGTTTGGGGCTTCCCAACACATGTGATTTGCTCTCCCTGTTGGCGCAGCCCTACTCCTCTTCCTCCTCGTCTCTCGTAGTGTTTGGCGAAGCTCTGCTGGAGTCCCGCGCTCCTCCACCACCACCACGCCGTCGTGCTGCTGCTGGATGGAGTCTTCCCAACCCCTCCTGCTCCGCTTGCTGGATCAAGGCGTAGGAGACGTCACCGGGCTATACGTGTGTTGAACACGGAGGTGCCGTGCGTTCGGCACTAGAATCATCGGTGATTTGGATCACGACGAGTACGACTCCATCAACCCCGTTCACTTGAGCGCTTCCGCTTAGCGATCTACAAGGGTATGTAGATGCACTCTCCTTCCCTCGTTGCTAGATTACTCCATATATTGATCTTGGTGATGCGTAGAAAATTTTAAATTTCTGCTACGTTCCCCAACATATGTAGCTTGAACTTTGGGATCAAAACAAGCAAAGTCTGATTTACCTATTGTAAGTGGAATATCTTCGTCTGCTGCCAAGCTCAAATGAGTTAGGGATAAACAGTAAAATCTGATTTGTTTGGGGAAAACTTTGGCAAATGCTTTGAGTTCTTGAAATTTTTTATCACGAAATGACATTCGTGATAAAATTGGCAAAAAAATAAATCAAAATGAGCTCTCCAAAATGCTTTCAAAAATAACATTTTTGGAGCATCAACTTTGTTTGTTTTGCCACAATTTCATGACAAACTTTTGAAAGCACACAAAACATTAAGTTTCAGGAAAAAAATCAGTAAGGAGACATACACTACTGCTCTGCAAGCGCAGGCCGGTTCGCCCGAGTTAATGTCTGCATCACATGCCTGCATGGAATGGTAAATGCATGGTTGGTGAGGTTGTGGACATTTTCCACAGAAAGACCAAGTCGTCGAGGAGAGGAGACACTGTTCCCATGCAACATTCAACGGTCAACCCAGCTCGTCCCCACGCACAGCAGTACAGCACACCGGCACCGGCACATCTCAGAGGCCGATCGGACCGCCGACGGGAAATCAGCGAGACACCGCGAAATCTACCGAAAGTCGCCGGTCAGACGATTGGAATTTCCGTCCATCGCGACGTGCGCCGCCCACGAAACGCGGCTTGCACATACGTCGTTGCCAAGCTATATTGCCTTTGTACGTGGTCCTCCGGGACGGCCTATAAATATGTCATCCGTAACCCAGCCAGAGCAAACAACACACGACACGAAACGACCATCAGCTCTCTAGTGGCTAGTGCGAAAGGAAGATGGCGACTAAGCTCGCAGCGCTCATCGTCTTGGCCGCGTTCCTCGCCGGGCCGGCGGCGTCCGAGGGCGCCAGCATTTGCTTCAACGGCTGGCTGAGGCTACCCACCTACGACCCGGTGCTCTGTCGCCCCGCGCCGGACGTTCAGACGCGGCAGAGGAGACCTGCTCCCTCGGGGTCAGGGCTCACCTCCGGCTATTACAACACCAGGTGCCCTAGCGCGGAGAAGATCGTCACGGATGCCGTGAAGAAGGCTGTGGATGCGAACCCTGGCATTGGTGCGGGGCTCATCCGTCTCTTCTTCCACGACTGCTTCGTTCGGGTACGCACAACACAGCTCGTCAATTCTACTCCCTCCGTAAACAAATATAAGAACGTTTAAATCACTATTTTAGTGTTCTGAACACTCTTATATTAGTTTACAGAGGAAGTACTAGCTTATATTCTAGCATGTTCATTATGAGGAACAACATGTTCATTATGAGGTCCTTCATGTTCATTATATATAGGGCTGCGATGGTTCTGTTCTCCTCAACACGACCAACTCCAAGAACAGCGACACGGAGAGGGAAGGCCCTCCCAACCAGAACAGCCTCCGAGGGTTCGAGGTGATTGACGAGGCCAAGGCGGCGATCGAGGCCACCTGCCCCGACACAGTCTCATGTGCCGACATTGTTGCCTACGCCGCCCGCGACGCGTCCTACTTCCTCAGCGACCGCAAGATCAACATCCAAATGCCGGGCGGCCGCTACGACGGCCGCGAGTCCATCTCCAACGAGACCGACCAGTTGCCCGGGCCCTTCTCCAACCTTACGGCTCTCCAGGGGAGTTTCGCGGCCAAGGGACTCACTTCCGACGATATGGTCACGCTCTCCGGCGCGCACACCATCGGTCGCGCCCGCTGCTCGTTCTTCTCCACCCGCTTCTCTGAGATGGAACCGACATTAGCCGCCAAGCTCAGGGCCCAGTGCAGCAACGACAACAACAACGTGAACCAAGACGATGTGACCCCCGACGTCCTGGATAAGCAGTACTACCAGAACGTGGTCGACAAGAAAGTGATGTTCACCTCGGACGCCGTGCTCAACTCGACGGAAACAATAACGCAGGTGACAGAAAACGCAAACATGGCCGGGGCGTGGGAGAGGAAGTTCGAGAAAGCCATGGAGACTATGGGAAAAATCGGGGTCAAGACCATAGGCAACCAGCAAGGCGCAGAGATCAGGAAGGTATGCTGGAGAGTCAACAACTAATGCAGGCCAGTAGTAATGCCTGGTAGTTGGCCGGCTCCATGTCTGGATCCCCCCATGGAAGAGATCTAACTTTGCCTAGCTAGTGTCGTTGTTTTGTTTTCTCATACTAAAACTCTGTATGTGTGTGTGTGTGTTTTGGTGTATCATACTAAAACTCTGTATGTGTGTGTGTGTTTTGATATATTAATAAAGATATAATAATATATAAGTAACCGTGTATGTTCCACGTACGACTATTTTCATGGTTGTTTCTGTCGATTAAAAACTGACACTGAGTAGCGGGGCCTGAACTAAGCCATGACAGGGAATCCGAAAAATGCATTCATTTTCTCATTTGGTCTTGACAAAATGTCTGAACCAGTAAATGTTGCAGTCATTTTTCTCCAATGACAGAAAAATTGACTCATTAGTCGTCGAAGGAAATATCCTCTCAAGATATACCTACTTTTTTAGGGATAAACATGCATGGTCGCTTTAGTGCATGATTTGCATCATAATATAAGTTACAATGGCAGTATCATTCGGCTGAACGAGCCAAGTGTTGTTAAACATGTAGACCTTCGGTGTTGTATAAACCGTAGGATAGATATAGATAGATCAGGTTGTTAGGTTATTGTGATTGAGTCCTTGGAGATCAATCCACGCCATGTATATCTCTCTGTAACTACTTGGCTTCGGCCCATATATTAACACGTAATGCGTCCCTGCTAGGCATACGCTTAACCTATTTTCACATGGTATACAGATACCTCTTCCTTCGCATCTAGATGTCGACCTCCTCCTCATCCGTCGCCATGGCCACGCCCTCCATCGCCTCTCTCGGTCACACCATCACCGAAAAGCTGACCCGGGAGAACTTCCTGGTGTAGAAGGCTCAGGTCTTGCCACACATCAAGGGGGCGGGGCTGATGGGCTATCTGGATGGCTCGATCAAGGAGCCCGCCGCCGTGATCTACACCGAGAAGGACAACACCGGCAAGAAGGAGATCACGTCAATGCCGAACCCTGAGCATGCTGTGTGGGTTACCCAAGACCAACAGATCCTTACGTTTTTGATCTCATCGCTCTCTCGTGAGGTCTTACTGCAGGTCAGCTCCCACACCACCGCCGCTTCGATCTGGAACGCCTTGCTGCAAAGCTTTTCCTCGCAGTCGAGGGCGAGGGTCATCCAACTCCGCTCTGCCATTGAGCACACCCGCAAAGGAGACATGACCGTTGCTACCTACTTCACCAAGATGGTGAGCATCTCCGACGAGCTGGCAGCCGCCGACAAGCCGCTGGATGAAGACGACATTGTCGATCACATCCTGCAAGGTCTCCTCCACGAACCCGACTACAACGGCTTCGTCTCGGCCATTTTCACCCGCACCGCCACCGAGCAGCCGATCGGCCTCAGCGAGCTCTTCTCTCTGCTGCTCTCGGCCGAGGCTCGCATCGCCGCCCAAAACACCGCCTTCCACTCTGCCAATCTGGCGGCAAGGAGTGGAGGTCGCGGCAACCCAAGGGGCGGCAGCAACAGTGGAGGCGGTTCCCGCGGCTACATCAACAACAACGCGGGCGCCCACTACCCTGACCACCCTGGTGGCGGCTTTGGAGGTGGACCGCGGCAAGGAGGTGGTGACCGCGGTGACCGCGAGCGCGAGAAGTGTCAGATCTGCAAACTTGAAGGGCACGACGCATGGCGCTGTAAGAAGCGCTTTGATCATAACTTCAACAACAATGTCCGCAACCCCGCAGGAGGCGGCAGGGGTAGAGGACGCGGCGGTGGTGGAGGACAGCGCTCGGCCAACCCAGCTCACGCCTATGGAGTTGATACCAATTGGTATCTTGACAACGGTGCTACTGACCACGTGACAGGAGAGTTGGAGGAGCTCGCTGTTCGTCATCGTTATACCGACACGGAACAAATCCACACGGCGAGTGGTCAAGGTATGGATGTTGCACATATTGGTCATTCGGTCCTTACTACCCCTAATGGTTCCTCTTTAGCACTAAACAATATTCTTCATGCTCCACAAGTCGACCAGAGTTTACTTTACGCTCATCGTCTTATGCAAGACAATCATGCTTTCCTTGAGATTTACCCTAAAATTTTCTTTGTCAAGGATCAGGCCACTCGGAGCACCATTCTTCAAAACAAGATTAGAGATGGATTGTTTCCTGTATCCGGTCGTCAGGGTGTCCCTCATCGTCAAGTGCTAGGCGTGACAAAACCATCTAATTCACGGTAGCACAAGCGCTTAGGGCATCCTTCACTACCGGTGGTTCAAAATATTCTTCGTGATTTTAGTCTTCCAGTGTCAAATAAACAAGATCATCATCTGGTTTGTGATGCATGTCAAATGGCCAAGAGCCATCAACTTCCTTATTCTAGGTCTACTAGTGAGTCGAAAGCTCCTTTAGAGCTTGTTTTTTCAGATGTGTGGGGTCTTGGCCCAATTTCTGTAGGCAGACAAAAATATTATGTGAGCTTTATTGATGATTTCAGTAAATTTAGCTGGGTCTATTTCCTCAAGAATAAGTCTGATGTGTTTGAGAAATTCCATCTCTTTCAAAAGCATGTTGAACGACTCTTTGATCGCAAAATTCTTACTATGCAAAACGACTGGGGGGCGAATACCAAAAGCTTCACTCTTTTTTTGACCGCATTGGCATCACCCACCATGTCTCTTGTCCTCATGCCCATCAGCAGAATGGTTCTGCTGAAAGAAAGCACCCACACATTGTAGAGGTTGGCCTCTCCCTCCTTGCTCATGCATTCATGCCCTTGAAGTTTTGGGATGAGGCCTTTCTCACGGCAGTTTACCTCATCAATCGTCTCCCTAGTAGAGTTATTGCCAACCAAACACCACCTGAGCGTCTCTTTGGCACAAAACCAAATTATTCGTTTCTTCGCATTTTTGGTTGCGCGGTGTGGCCAAACCTACGTCCCTTCAACAAACACAAGCTTGAATTTCGATCCAAACAGTGTGTGTTTTTAGGGTATAGCAGCCTTCACAAACGATATAAGTGCTTAGATGTCTCTACTGGGCGAGTTTATGTGTCTCGTGATGTGGTGTTTGACGAGCAAATTTTTCCTTTTTCCCAACTCCATCCAAACGCCAGCGCACAACTTCGCAAGGAGCTTGTTCTTCTTCCATCTCACCTCCTTCCTCCATCAGCTTATGTTCCCGGGGGTGTAGTAGGTCCTAATGATCATATGTCAATATCTAACACTAATGCAGAAAGTATGCAGGAAGCTGGCGAGGAAATAGGCGAAAATTCCTTTGATTTTATGCAACAAACAGAAAATACGGATGAAATCGGTGCAGAAGATCCCCGCGGCAATCCCGGAGCTGATCTGGGCGGGAGTATCTCCTCGGGATCGCGCACTGCAGGCCCGTCAGGCGGATCCCCGATGGGATCTGTGCCCGCGCCAGCGCCAGCATCAGGGGGCCTAGGTGGGTCCCATGCGCGTGGGCCTGGTCGGCCTCCCGCAGCAACTCTCGCCGCACGTGGGCCTGGCGCCGCGACACGGTTGGGCGGTGGTGCGCCGCAGCCCAACCACGACTATGTTGGAAATATGCCCTAGAGGCAATAATAAAAGCATTATTATTATATTTCTTTGTTCATGATAATTGTCTTTATTCATGCTTATTATCCGGAAATCGTAATACATGTGTGAATAACAGACACCAACATGTCCCTAGTAAGCCTCTAGTTGACTAGCTCGTTGATCAATAGATAGTCATGGTTTCCTGGCTATGGACATTGGATGTCATTGATAACGGGATCACATCATTAGGATAATGATGTGATGGACAAGACCCAATCCTAAGCATAGCACAAAGATCGTGTAGTTCGTTTGCTAGAGCTTTGCCAATGTCAAGTATCTCTTCCTTTGACCATGAGAGCGTGTAACTCTTGGATACCGTAGGAGTGCTTTGGGTGTATCAAACGTCACAACGTAACTGGGTGACTATAAAGGTGCACTACAGGTATCTCCGAAAGTATCTATTGTTTTATGCGGATCGAGACTGAGATTTGTCACTCCGTATGACGGAGAGATATCACTGGGCCCACTCGGTAATGCATCATCATAATGAGCTCAAAGTGACCAAGTGTCTGGTCACGGGATCATGCATTACGGTATGAGTAAAGTGACTTGCCGGTAACGAGATTGAACGAGGTATTGGGATACCGACGATCGGATCTCGGGCAAGTAACATATCGATTGACAAAGGGAATTGCATACGGGGTTGATTAAATCCTCGACATCGTGGTTCATCCGATGAGATCATCGTGGAGCATGTGGGAGCCAACATGGGTATCCAGATCCCGCTGTTGGTTATTGACCGGAGAGCGATCTCGGTCATGTCTACATGTCTCCCGAACCCGTAGGGTCTACACACTTAAGGTTCAGTGACGCTAGGGTTGTAGGGATATGTATATGCAGTAACCCGAATGTTGTTCGGAGTCCCGGATGAGATCCCGGACGTCACGAGGAGTTCCGGAATGGTCCGGAGGTAAAGATTTATATATGGGAAGTCCTGTTTCGGGCATCGGGACAAGTTTCAGGGTTATCGGTATTGTACCGGGACCACCGGAAGGGTCCCGGGGGTCCACCGGGTGGGTCCACCTGTCCCGGGGGGGCACATGGGCTGTAGGGGGTGCGCCTTGGCCTACATGGGCCAAGGGCACCAGCCCCACATAGGCCCATGCGCCTAGGGTTTGAGGGGGAAGAGTCCTAGGAGGGGAAGGCACCTCCTGGGTGCCTTGGGGGGGGAGGGAAACCCCCCTTGGCCGCCGCCCCCCTAGGAGATTGGATCTCCTAGGGCCGGCCACCCCCCCTTGGCCCTCCTATATATAGTGGGGGAAAGGAGGGACTTCATAGCTTGGCCTTTGGTTGCCTCCTTCTCCCTCTCCAACACCTCCTCCTCCTCCATAGTGCTTGGCATAGCCCTGCCGGAGTACTGCAGCTCCATCAACACCACGCCGTCGTGCTGCTGCTGGTGCCATCTCCCTCAACCTCTCCTCCCCCCCTTGCTGGATCAAGAAGGAGGAGAGGTGGCTGTTCCGTACGTGTGTTGAACGCGGAGGTGCCGTCCGTTCGGTGCTAGGATCTCCGGTGATTTGGATCACGTCGTGTTCGACTACATCATCCCCGTTCTTTGAACGCTTCCGCTCGCGATCTACAAGGTATGTAGATGCATCTAATCACTCGTTGGTAGATGAACTCATAGATGGATCTTGGTGAAACCGTAGGAAAATTTTTGTTTTCTGCAACGTTCCCCAACAGTGGCATCATGAGCTAGGTCTATGCGTAGTTCTTCTTGCACGAGTAGAACACAATTTGTTGTGGGCGTAGATTTGTCAACTTTCTTGCCGCTACTAGTCTTATCTTGCTTCAGCGGTATTGTGGGATGAAGCGGCCTGGACCAACCTTACACGTACGCTTACGTGAGACCGGTTCCTCCGACTAACATGCACTAGTTGCATAAGGTGGCTGGCGGGTGTCTGTCTCTCCTACTTTAGTTAAAGCGGATTCGATGAAAAGGGTCCTTATGAAGGGTAAATAGAAGTTGACAAATCACGTTGTGGCTTTCACGTAGGTAAGAAAACATTCTTGCTAGAACCCTACTTCAGCCACGTAAAACTTGCAACAACAATTAGAGAACGTCTAACTTGTTTTTGCAGCAAGTGCTTTGTGATATGATATGGCCAAAGTTGTGATGAATGATGAATGATCTATATGTCATGTATGAGATGTTCATGCTATTGTAATAGGAATCACAACTTGCATGTCGATGAGTATGACAACCGGCAGGAGCCATAGGAGTTGTCTTTATTTTTTGTATGACATGCGTGTCATTGAAGAACGCCATGTAAACTACTTTACTTTATTACTAAACGCGTTAGTCATAGAAGTAGAAGTAGTCGATGGCGTGACAACTTCATGAAGACACGATGATGGAGATCATGATGATGGAGATCATGATGATGGAGATCATGGTGTCATGCCGGTGACAAGATGATCATGGAGCCCCGAAGATGAATATCAAAGGAGCTATATGATATTGGCCATATCATGTCACTACTTTATATAATTGCATGTGATGTTTATTATGTTTTATGCATCTTGTTTACTTAGGACGACGGTAGTAAATAAGATGATCCCTTACAACAATTTCAAGAAGTGTTCTCCCCTAACTGTGCACCGTTGCTAAAGTTCGTCGTTTCGAAGCACCACGTGATGATCGGGTGTGATAGATCCTTACGTTCACATACAACGGGTGTAAGACAGTTTTACATAGCGAAAACACTTAGGGTTAACTTGACGAGCCTAGCATGTACAGACATGGCCTCGGAACACGGAGACCGAAAGGTCGAACACGAGTCGTATGGAAGATACGATCAACATGAGAATGTTCACCGACGATGACTAGTCCGTCTCACGTGATGATCGGACACGGCCTAGTCGACTCGGATCATGTAACACTTAGATGACCAAAGGGATGTCAAATCTGAGTGGGAGTTCATTATAATTTGATTAGATGAACTTAATTATCATGAACTTAGTCTAAATATTTTACAATATGTCTTGTAGATCAAATGGCCAACGTAGTCCTCAACTTCAACACGTTCCTAGAGAAAACCAAGCTGAAAGACGATGGCAGCAACTATACGGACTGGGTCCGGAACCTAAGGATCATCCTCATAGCTGCCAAGAAAGATTATGTCCTACAAGCACCGCTGGGTGACGCACCTATCCTCCCTGCAGAACAAGACGTTATGAACGCTTGGCAGGCACGTTCCGATGACTACTCCCTCGTTCAGTGCGGCATGCTTTACAGCTTAGAGCCGGGGCTCCAAAAGCGTTTTGAGAGATATGGAGCATATGAGATGTTTGAAGAGCTGAAAATGGTTTTCCAAGCCCATGCCCGGGTCGAGAGATATGAAGTCTCCAACAAATTCTTCAGCTGTAAGATGGAGGAAAATAGTTCTGTCAGTGAGCACATACTCACTATGTCTGGGTTACATAACCGCTTGACTCAGCTGGGAGTTAATCTCCCGGATGATGCGGTCATTGACAGAATCCTCCAGTCGCTTCCACCAAGCTACAAGAGCTTTGTGATGAACTTCAATATGCAGGGGATGGAAAAGACCATTCCTGAAGTATTTGCTATGCTGAAATCAGAAGAGGTAGAAGTCAAGAAGGAACATCAAGTGTTGACGGTCAATAAAACCACTAAGTTCAAGAAGGGCAAGGGTAAAAAGAACTTCAAGAAGGACGGCAAGGTAGTTGCCGCGCCCAGCAAACAAGCTGCCGGGAAGAAGCCAAAGAATGGACCCAAGCCCGAGACTGAGTGCTTTTATTGCAAGGAAAGTGGTCACTGGAAGCGGAACTGCCCCAAATACTTAGCGGACAAGAAGGCCGGCAAAACCAAAGGTATATTTGATATACATGTAATTGATGTGTACCTTACCAGTAATCGTAGTGACTCCTGGGTATTTGATACCGGTGCCGTTGCTCATATTTGTAACACACAGCAGGAGCTGCGGAATAAACGGAGACTGGCGAAGGACGAGGTGATGATGCGCGTCGGGAATGGTTCCAAGGTCGATGTGATCGCCGTCGGCACGCTACCTCTACATTTACCTACGGGATTAGTTTTGAACCTCAATAATTGTTATTTTGTGCCAAGTTTGAGCATGAACATTGTATCAGGATCTCGTTTAATTCGAGATGGCTACTCATTTAAATCCGAGAATAATGGTTGTTCTATTTATATGAGAGATATGTTTTATGGTCATGCTCCGATGGTGAATGGTTTATTCTTTATGAATCTCGGGCGTAATGCTACACATATTCATAGTGTAAGTACCAAAAGATGTAAGATTGATAGTGATAGTCCCACATACTTGTGGCACTGCCGCCTTGGTCACATAGGTGTCAAACGCATGAAGAAGCTCCATGCTGATGGACTTTTAGAGTCTCTTGATTATGAATCATTTGACACGTGCGAACCATGCCTCATGGGTAAAATGACCAAGACTCCATTCTCAGGAACAATGGAGCGAGCAACCAACTTATTGGAAATCATACATACTGATGTGTGCGGTCCAATGAGTGTTGAGGCTCGCGGTGGCTATCGTTGTGTTCTCACCCTCACTGATGACTTGAGTAGATATGGGTATGTCTACTTAATGAAACACAAGTCTGAGACCTTTGAAAAGTTCAAGGAAATTCAGAGTGAAGTTGAGAATCAACGTGACAGGAAAATCAAGTTTCTACGATCAGATCGTGGAGGAGAATACTTGAGTCACGAGTTTGGTACACACTTAAGAAAATGTGGAATAGTTTCACAACTCACGCCGCCTGGAACACCTCAGCGTAATGGTGTGTCCGAACGTCGTAATCGCACTCTATTAGATATGGTATGATCTATGATGTCTCTTGCCGATTTACCACTATCTTTTTGGGGCTATGCTTTAGAGACTGCCGCATTCACTTTAAATAGGGCACCGTCGAAATCCGTTGAGACGACACCGTATGAATTGTGGTTTGGGAAGAAACCTAAGCTGTCGTTTCTAAAAGTTTGGGGATGCGATGCTTATGTCAGGAAACTTCAACCTGAAAAGCTCGAACCCAAATCGGAAAAATGCGTCTTCATAGGATACCCTAAAGAAACTGTTGGGTATATCTTCTACCTCAGATCCGAAGGCAAGATCTTTGTTGCCAAGAATGGGTCCTTTTTGGAGAAAGAGTTTCTCTCGAAAGAAGTAAGTGGGAGGAAAGTAGAGCTTGATGAAGTATTACCTCCTGAACCGGAAAATGGCGCAACTCAAGAAAATGTTCCTGAGGTGCCTGCACCGGCTAGAGAGGAAGTTAATGATAATGATCAAGATACTTCTGATCAAGCTCCTACTGAAATTCGAAGGTCCACAAGGACACGTTCCACACCAGAGTGGTACGGCAACCCTGTCTTGGAAATCATGTTGTTAGACAACAGTGAACCTTCGAACTATGAAGAAGCGATGGCGGGCCCGGATTCTGACAAATGGCTAGAAGCCATGAAATCCGAGATAGGATCCATGTATGAAAACAAAGTATGGACTTTGACTGACTTGCCCGTAGAACGGCGAGCCATAGAAAATAAATAGATCTTTAAGAAGAAGACAGACGTGGATGGTAATGTGACCATCTATAAAGCTCGGCTTGTCGCTAAGGGTTATCGACAAGTTCAAGGGGTTGACTACGATGAGACTTTCCCACCGGTAGCGAAGCTGAAGTCCGTCCGAATCATGTTAGCAATTGCCGCATTTTATGATTATGAAATTTGGCAAATGGACGTCAAAACGGCATTCCTTAATGGTTTCCTTAAGGAAGAATTGTATATGATGCAGCCGGAAGGTTTTGTCGATCCTAAAAATGCTGACAAGGTGTGCAGGCTCCAACGCTCGATTTATGGGCTGGTGCAAGCATCTCGGAGTTGGAACATTCATTTTGATGAGATGATCAAAGCGTTTGGGTTTACACAGACTTATGGAGAAGCCTGTGTTTACAAGAAAGTGAGTGGGAGCTCTATAGCATTTCTCATACTATATGTAGATGACATACTTTTGATGGGAAATGATATAGAACTTTTGGACAGCATTAAGGCCTACTTGAATAAGAGTTTTTCAATGAAGGACCTTGGAGAAGCTGCTTATATATTAGGCATCAAGATCTATAGGGATAGATCGAGACGCCTCATAGGTCTTTCACAAAGCACATATCTTGATAAGATTTTGAAGAAGTTCAAAATGGATCAGTCCAAGAAAGGGTTCTTGCCTGTTTTGCAAGGTGTGAAATTGAGCTCAGCTCAATGCCCGACCACGGTAGAAGATATAGAAGAGATGCGTGTCATCCCCTATGCCTCAGCCATAGGTTCTATTATGTATGCCATGCTGTGTACCAGACCTGATGTAAACCTTGCCGTAAGTTTGGTAGGAAGGTACCAAAGTAATCCCGGCAAGGAACACTGGACAGCGGTCAAGAATATCCTGAAGTACCTGAAAAGGACTAAGGAAATGTTTCTCGTTTATGGAGGTGACGAAGAGCTCGTCGTAAAGGGTTACGTCGACGCTAGCTTCACACGGATCTGGATGACTCTAAGTCACAAACCAGATACGTGTATATTTTGAATGGTGGGGCAGTAAGCTGGTGCAGTTGCAAGCAGAGTGTCGTGGCGGGATCTACATGTGAAGCGGAGTACATGGCAGCCTCGGAGGCAGCACATGAAGCAATTTGGATGAAGGAGTTCATCACCGACCTAGGAGTCATACCCAATGTGTCGGGGCCGATCAAGCTCTTCTGTGACAACACTGGAGCTATTGCACTTGCCAAGGAGCCCAGGTTTCACAAGAAGACAAGGCACATCAAGCGTCGCTTCAACTCCATTCGTGAAAATGTTCAAGATGGAGACATAGAGATTTGTAAAGTACATACGGACCTGAATGTAGCGGATCCGTTGACTAAACCTCTCCCTAGAGCAAAACATGATCAACACCAGAATTCCATGGGTGTTCGATTCATCACAATGTAACTAGATTATTGACTCTAGTGCAAGTGGGAGACTGTTGGAAATATGCCCTAGAGGCAATAATAAAAGCATTATTATTATATTTCTTTGTTCATGATAATTGTCTTTATTCATGCTATAATTGTATTATCCGGAAATCGTAATACATGTGTGAATAACAGACACCAACATGTCCCTAGTAAGCCTCTAGTTGACTAGCTCGTTGATCAATAGATAGTCATGGTTTCCTGGCTATGGACATTGGATGTCATTGATAACGGGATCACATCATTAGGATAATGATGTGATGGACAAGACCCAATCCTAAGCATAGCACAAAGATCATGTAGTTCGTTTGCTAGAGCTTTGCCAATGTCAAGTATCTCTTCCTTTGACCATGAGAGCGTGTAACTCCTGGATACCGTAGGAGTGCTTTGGGTGTATCAAACGTCACAACGTAACTGGGTGACTATAAAGGTGCACTACAGGTATCTCCGAAAGTATCTATTGTTTTATGCGGATCGAGACTGGGATTTGTCACTCCGTATGACGGAGAGATATCACTGGGCCCACTCGGTAATGCATCATCATAATGAGCTCAAAGTGACCAAGTGTCTGGTCACGGGATCATGCATTACGGTACGAGTAAAGTGACTTGCCGGTAACGAGATTGAATGAGGTATTGGGATACCGACGATCGGATCTCGGGCAAGTAACATATCGATTGACAAAGGGAATTGCATACGGGGTTGATTAAATCCTCGACATCGTGGTTCATCCGATGAGATCATCGTGGAGCATGTGGGAGCCAACATGGGTATCCAGATCCCGCTGCTGGTTATTGACCGGAGAGCGATCTCGGTCATGTCTACATGTCTCCTGAACCCGTAGGGTCTACACACTTAAGGTTCAGTGACGCTAGGGTTGTAGGGATATGTATATGCAGTAACCCGAATGTTGTTCGGAGTCCCGGATGAGATCCCGGACGTCACGAGGAGTTCCGGAATGGTCCGGAGGTAAAGATTTATATATGGGAAGTCCTGTTTCGGGCATCGGGACAAGTTTCGGGGTTATCGGTATTGTACCGGGACCACCGGAAGGGTCCCGGGGGTCCACCGGGTGGGTCCACCTGTCCCGGGTGGCCACATGGGCTGTAGGGGGTGCGCCTTGGCCTACATGGGCCAAGGGCACCAGCCCCACATAGGCCCATGCGCCTAGGGTTTGAGGGGGAAGAGTCCTAGGAGGGGAAGGCACCTCCTAGGTGCCTTGGGGGGGAGGGAAACCCCCCTTGGCCGCCGCCCCCCTAGGAGATTGGATCTCCTAGGGCCGGCCACCCCCCCTTGGCCCTCCTATATATAGTGGGGGAAAGGAGGGACTTCATAGCTTGGCCTTTGGTTGCCTCCTTCTCCCTCTCCAACACCTCCTCCTCCTCCATAGTGCCTGGCGTAGCCCTGCCGGAGTACTGCAGCTCCATCAACACCACGCCGTCGTGCTACTGCTGGTGCCATCTCCCTCAACCTCTCCTCCCCCCTTGCTGGATCAAGAAGGAGGAGACGTGGCTGTTCCGTACGTGTGTTGAATGCGGAGGTGCCGTCCGTTCGGTGCTAGGATCTCCGGTGATTTGGATCACGTCGTGTTCGACTACATCATCCCCGTTCCTTGAACGCTTCCGCTCGCGATCTACAAGGTATGTAGATGCATCTAATCACTCGTTGCTAGATGAACTCATAGATGGATCTTGGTGAAACCGTAGGAAAATTTTTGTTTTCTGCAACGTTCCCCAACAGACTCGCCACTTGGCGCTCCTGGAGAGGATGCGCTCCCTGCGTCCGGTGGCCCGCTGCATGGCGGTGTGCTGCATGGTGCACCGGATCTGCTACAGGAGTCCAGCGAGGGATTTTCTGCGGATTCTTCGGCTGTGTCTTCTGCGTCAAATCGTCTTCAACAGCATCTGGCTTAGCCTCCTCCACCTCCTCCTACGCGAGCACACACCAGGTCAGAGAGTGGTATTTCTCAACCAAAAAATATAAGGATGGTTGCATTCGTTGGGGATCTTTCTATGCTACAGGTGAACCAACTAATCTAGGAGAAGCACTCGGTGACTCCAAGTGGAGGGATGCAATGGACGAAGTGTATAGTGCCCTCATGAAGAACAAAACATGGCACTTGGTTCCTCCTGCAAGGGTCGGAATGTGATTGATAGCAAATGGTTGTTCAAAGTTGAAAGAAAGTCTGATGGCAGTATTGACAGGTACAAGGCACGTTTGGTGGCCAAGGGGTTTAAACAAAGGTATGGGATTGACTACGATGACACTTTTAGTCCTATAGTAAAAGCTGCCACCATCAGATTAATTCTCTCAGTTGCAGTATCTCGGAATTGGTGTTTGCGACAACTGGATGTCAAGAACGCGTTTTTCCATGGTGTTCTGGAAGAGGAAGTCTTCATGAAGCAACCTCCTGGGTATGAACATCCACGGTTAAGGCATCATGTTTGCAAGCTTGACAAGGCCTTGTATGGGCTGAAACAAGCACCTAGAGCTTGGTACTCTAGGCTTTCTTCAAAATTATAATCTCTTGGTTTTGTTCCTTCAAAGGGGGACACCTCATTGTTCCTTTATCATCGTCATGGTGTCACTATCTTTATGCTCATCTATGTTGATGATATTGTTGTTACAAGCTCGTCATCCAAGGCAGTTGAAGATCTTCTCAAGGATCTGCGCATGGACTTTGCACTCAAGGACTTAGGTGATCTTCACTATTTCCTTGGGATTGAGGTAAAGAGTGTACAAGGTGGAATTGTGTTGTTACAAGAAAAATACATTCAGGATATACTTCAAAGAGTAGGCATGAAAGGATGTAAGCCATCACCTACACGAAAAGTGGCTGCAGCAACCGGGCTGCAGGGCTCCTAGTATTTGAAATTTTTTAAAAACACATTTTCATTGCTTCAAAAAATCTTATATTAAATAGGTAAATACATACACACATTCCTAAGGCCTGGTAAAAAGTTGAAAACAAAATACTTTGTATTTTGGAAAATACAAAAAAGAGAAATTTCTGACAGAAATGGCACACCTTTTCTCCTATATAGTGTCAGAAATTTGTTTTTTTCTATAGCCCCAAACAAAACGAGATTTCTACCAAAACTTGCCACGGGTATTCGGAATGTTTATATGTATCCCCATGAGACATTTCACATTTTTTTGAAACTTCAAAAATACAAATTTTAAAATGTTTAAATATAGGGAGCAGTGGAGCTCGGGTGCTGCAATCCCTCTCTCATCACCTACACCTATATCTACCTCTGAAAAACTGTCTCTTCATGATGGAGAGGTGCTTGGCGCAGAGGATTCCACCAAGTATAGAAGCATTGTAGGGGCTTTGCAGTATTTGCCATTAACTAGGCCAGATATTTCATACTCTGTTAACAAAGTTTGTCAGTTCTTGCATGCTCCTACTAGTGTGCACTTTACAGTGGTGAAAAGAATACTACAGTATCTTCAAGCAACACGCAGTCATGGTCTTAAACTTGGGAAGTCAGACTCCACGCTTGTAAGTGTTGGGAAACATAGTAATTTCAAAAAAAATCCTACGCACATGCAAGATCATGGTGATGCATAGCAACGAGAGGGGAGAGTGTTGTCCACGTACCCTCGTAGAATGAAAGCGGAAGCGTTAGCACAACGCGGTTTATGTAGTCGTACGTCTTCACGATCCGACCGATCAAGTACCAAACGCACGACACCTCCGAGTTCAGCACACGTTCAGTCCGATGATGTCCCTCGAACTCTGATCCAGCCGAGTGTTGAGGAAGAGTTTCGTCAGCATGACGGCATGGTGATGATGATGATGTTCTACCGACACAAGGCTTCGCCTAAGCACCGCTACAGTATTATCGAGGTGGACTATGGTGGAGGGGGGCACCGCACACAGCTAAAAGATCAAATCAATTGTTGTGTCTCTAGGATGCCCCCTGCCCCCGTATATAAAGGATCAAGGGCGGAGGTGCAGTCGGCCAGGAGGGGGGCGCCAGGAGGACTCCTACTCCCACCGGGAGTAGGACTCCCTCCCTTTTCCTTGTTGGATTAGGAGTGGACGGGGAAAGAGGAGGGAGAGAGGAAGGAAAAAGGGGGGGTGCCGCCCCCCTCTCCTTGTCCTATTCGGACTAGGAGGGGAGGGGTGCGCGGCCCTGCCCTGGCCGCCTCGCCTCTTCTCCACAAAGGCCCACTATGGCCCATTAAGCCCCCGGGGGGTTCCGGTAACCCGTCGGTACTCCGGTAAAATCCCGATTTCACCCGGAACACTTCCGATATCCAAATATAGGCTTCCAATATATCAATCTTCATGTCTCGACCATTTCGAGACTCCTCGTCATGTTCGTGATCACATCCGGAACTCCAAACAACCTTCGATACATCAAAACTCATAAACTCATAATATAACTATCATCAAAACTTTAAGTGTGCGGGCCCTACGGGTTCGAGAACTATGTAGACATGACCGAGACACGTCTCCGGTCAATAAATAATAGCGGAACCTGGATGCTCATATTGGCTCCCACATATTCTACGAAGATCTTTATCGGTCAGACTACATAACAACATACGTTGTTCCCTTTGTCATCGGTATGTTACTTGCCCGTGATTCGATCGTCGGTATCTCAATACCTAGTTCAATCTCGTTAACGGCAAGTCTCTTTACTCGTTCCGTAATACATCATCCCGCAACTAACTCATTAGTTGTAATGCTTGCAAGGCTAAAGTGATGTGCATTACCGAGTGGGCCCAGAGATACCTCTCCGACAATCGGAGTGACAAATCCTAATCTCGAAATACACCAACCCAACAAGTACCTTTGGAGACACCTGTAGAGCACCTTTATAATCACCCAGTTAATTATGTTGTGACGTTTGTTAGCACACAAAGTGTTCCTCCGGTAAACAGGAGTTGCATAATCTCATAGTCATAGGAACATGTATAAGTCATGAAGAAAGCAATAGCAACAAACTAAACGATCAAGTGCTAAGCTAACGGAATGGGTCATGTCAATCACATCATTCTCCTAATGATGTGATCCCGTTAATCAAATGACAACTCATGTCTATGGTTAGGAAACATAACCATCTTTGATTAACGAGCTAGTCAAGTAGAGGCATACTAGTGACACTTTGTTTGTTTATGTATTCACACATGTATCATGTTTCCGGTTAATACAATTCTAGCATGAATAATAAACATTTATCATAATATAAGGAAATAAATAATAATTTCATTATTGCCTCTAGGGCATATTTCCTTCAGTCTCCCACTTGCACTAGAGTCAATAATCTAGATTACACAGTAATGATTCTAACACCCATGGAGTCTTGGTGCTGATCATGTTTTGCTCGTGGAAGAGGCTTAGTCAACGGGTCTGCAACATTCAGATCCGTATGTATCTTGCAAATTTCTATGTCTCCCACCTGGACTAGATCCCGGATGGAATTGAAGCGTCTCTTGATGTGCTTGGTTCTTTTGTGAAATCCGGATTCCTTCGCCAAGGCAATTGCTCCAGTATTGTCACAAAAGATTTTCATTGGACCCGATGCACTAGGTATGACACCTAGATCGGATATGAACTCCTTCATCCAGACTCCTTCATTTGCTGCTTCCGAAGCAGCTATGTACTCCGCTTCACACGTAGATCCCGCCACGATGCTTTGTTTAGAATTGCAACAACTGACAGCTCCACTGTTCAATGTAAACACGTATCCGGTTTGCGATTTATAATTGTCCAGATCAGTGTCAAAGCTTGCATCAACGTAACCATTTACAATGAGCTCTTTGTCACCTCCATAAACGAGAAACATATCCTTAGTCCTTTTCAGGTATTTCAGGATGTTCTTGACCGTTGTCGAGTGATCCACTCCTGGATTACTTTGGTACCTCCCTGCTAGACTTTTAGCAAGGCACACATCAGGTCTAGTACACATGATAGAGCCTATGGCTGAAGCATAGGGAACATCTTTTATCTTCTCTCTATCTTCTACAGTGGTCGGGCATTGAGTCTTACTCAACTTCACACCTCGTAACACAGGCAAGAACCCTTTCTTTGCTTGATCCGTTTTGAACTTCTTCAAAACTTTGTCAAGGTATGTGCTTTGTGAAAGTCCAATTAAGTGTCTTGATCTATCTCTATAGATCTTGATGCCAATATATAAGCAGCTTCACCGAGGTCTTTCATTGAAAATCTCTTATTCAAGTATCCCTTTATGATATCCAGAAATTCTATATCATTTCCAATCAACAACATGTCATCCACATATAATATCAGAAATGCTACAGAGCTCCCACTCACTTTCTTGTAAATACAGGCTTCTCCAAAAGTCTGTACAAAACCAAATGCTTTGATCACACTATCAAAGCGTTTATTCCAAGAGGCTTGCACCAGTCCATAAATGGATCGCTGGAGCTTGCACACTTTGTTAGCTCCCTTGGATCGACAAAACCTTCTGGTTGCATCATATACAACTCTTCTTCTAGAAATCCATTCAGGAATGCAGTTTTGACATCCATTTGCCAAATTTCATAATCATAAAATACGGCAATTGCTAACATGATTCAGACAGACTTAAGCATCGCTACGGGTGAGAAAGTCTCATCGTAGTCAATCCCTTGAACTTGTCGAAAACCTTTTGCAACAAGTCGAGCTTTATAGACAGTAACATTACCATCAGCGTCAGTCTTCTTCTTGAAGATCCATTTATTCTCAGTGGCTTGCCGGTCATCGGGCAAGTCAACCAAAGTCCACACTTTGTTCTCATACATGGATCCCATCTTAGATTTCATGGCCTCAAGCCATTTTGCGGAATCTGGGCTCACCATCGCTTCTTCATAGTTCGTAGGTTCGTCATGGTCTAGTAACATAACCTCCAGAATAGGATTACCGTACCACTCTGGTGCGGATCTTACTCTGGTTGACCTACGAGGTTCAGTAACAACTTGATCTGAAGTTCCATGATCATCATCATTAACTTCCTCACTAATTGGTGTAGGCGTCACAGGAACCGGTTTCTGTGATGAACTACTTTCCAATAAGGGAGCAGGTATAGTTACCTCATCAAGTTCTACTTTCCTCCCACTCACTTCTTTCAAGAGAAACTCCTTCTCTAGAAAGGATCCATTCTTAGAAACGAATATCTTGCCTTCGGATCTGTGATAGAAGGTGTACCCAACAGTCTCTTTTGGGTATCCTATGAAGACACATTTCTCCGATTTGGGTTCGAGCTTATCAGGTTGAAGCCTTTTCACATAAGCATCACAGCCCCAAACTTTAAGAAATGACAACTTTGGTTTCTTGCCAAACCACAGTTCATAAGGCGTCGTCTCAACGGATTTTGATAGTGCCCTATTTAACGTGAATGCAGCCGTCTCTAAAGCATAACCCCAAAATGATAGCGGTAAATCAGTAAGAGACATCATAGATCACACCATATCTAGTAAAGTACGATTATGACGTTCGGACACACCATTACGATGTGGTGTTCCGGGTGGCGTGAGTTGCGAAACTATTCCGCATTGTTTCAAATGTAGACCAAACTCGTAACTCAAATATTCTCCTCCACGATCAGATCGTAGAAACTTTATTTTCTTGTTACGATGATTTTCAACTTCACTCTGAAATTCTTTGAAATTTTCAAATGTTTTAGACTTATGTTTCATTAAGTAGAAATACCCATATCTGCTTAAATCATCTGTGAAGGTGAGAAAATAATGATACCCGCCGTGAGCCTCAACATTCATCGGACCAAATACATCTGTATGTATGATTTCCAACAAATCGATTGCTCTCTCCATAGTTCCAGAGAACGGCGTTTTAGTCATCTTGCCCATGAGGCACGGTTCGCAAGTACCAAGTGATTCATAATCAAGTGGTTCCAAAAGTCCATCAGTATGGAGTTTTTTCATGCGCTTTACACCGATATGACCTAAACGGCCGTGCCACAAATAAGTTGCACTATCATTATCGACTCTGCATCTTTTGGCTTCAACATTATGAATATGTGTATCACTACTATCAAGATTCATCAAAAATAGACCACTCTTCAAGGGTGCATGACCATAAAAGATATTACTCATATAAATAGATCAACCATTATTCTCTGATTTAAATGAATAACTGTCTCGCATCAAACAACATCCAGATATAATGTTCATGCTCAACGCTGGCACCAAATAACAATTATTTAGGTCTAAAACTAATCCTGAAGGTAGATGTAGAGGTAGTGTGCCGACGGCGATCACATCGACTTTGGAACCGTTTCCCACGCGCATCGTCACCTCATCCTTGGCCAGTGTTCGCTTAATCCGTAGTCCCAGTTTTGAGTTGCAAATATTAGCAACAGAACCAGTATCAAATACCCAGGTGCTACTGTGAGCTCTGGTAAGGTACACATCAATAACATGTATATCACATATACCTTTGTTCACATTGCCATCCTTCTTATCCGCCAAATACTTGAGGCAGTTCCGCTTTCAGTGACCAGTCTGCTTGCAGTAGAAGCACCCAGTCTCAGGCTTAGGTCCAGACTTGGGTTTCTTCTCTTGAGCAGCAACTTGTTTTCTGTTCTTCTTGAAGTTCCCCTTCTTCTTCCCTTTGCCCTTTTTCTTGAAACTGGTGGTCTTATTGACCATCAACACTTGATGCTCCTTCTTGATTTCTACCTCCACAACCTTTAGCATTGCGAAGAGCTTGGGAATCGTCTTATCCATCCCTTGCATGTTATAGTTCATCACGAAGCTTTTGTAGCTTGGTGGCAGTGATTGAAGAATTCTGTCAATGACGCTATCATTCGAAATATTAATTCCCAGTTGAATCAAGTGATTGCAGTACCCAGACATCTTGAGTATATGCTCACTGACAGAACTATTCTCCTCCATCTTGCAGATGTAGAACTTATTGGAGACTTCATATCTCTCAATCTGAGCATTCTTTTGAAATATTAACTTCAACTCCTGGAACATCTCATATGCTCCATGACGTTCAAAACGTCGTTGAAGTCCCGGTTCTAAGCCATAAAGCATGGCACACTGAACTATCGAGTAGTCATCAACACGCGACTGTTAGGCATTCACAATGTCTGCAGTTGCTGGCGCAGGTGGTACACCTAGCGGTGCTTCCAGGACATAACTTTTCTGTGCAGCAATGAGGATAATCCTCAAGTTACGGACCCAGTCCGTGTAATTGCTACCATCATCTTTCAACTTTGCTTTCTCAAGAAACACATTAAAATTCAACGGAACAACAGCAAGGGCCATCTATCTACAATCAACATAGACAAGCAAGATACTATCAGGTACTAAGTTCATGATAAATTTAAGTTCAATTAATCATATTACTTAAGAACTCCCACTTAGATAGACATCCCTCTAATCCTCTAAGTGATCACGTGATCCAAATCAACTAAACCATAAGCGATCATCACGTGAAATGGAGTAGCTTTTAATGGTGAACATCATTATGTTGATCATATCTACTATATGATTCACGCTCGACCTTTCGGTCTCAGTGTTCCTAGGCCATATCTGTATATGCTAGGCTCGTCAAGTTTAACCTGAGTATTTTGCATGTGCAAAATGGCTTGCACCCGTTGTAGATGGACGTAGAGCTTATCACACCTGATCATCACGTGGTGTATGGGCACGACGAATTTTGGCAATGGTGCATACTCAGGGAGAACACTTTTATCTTGAAATTTAGTGAGAGATCATCTTATAATGCTACCGTCAATCAAAGCAAGATAAGATGCATAAAAGATAAACATCACATGCAATCAATATAAGTGATATGATATGGCCATCATCATCTTGTGCTTGTGATCTCCATCTCCGAAGCACCATCATGATCACCATCGTCACCGGCGTGACACCTTGATCTCCATCATAGCATCGTTGTCGTCTCGCTAATCTTATGCTTCTACGACTATCGCTACTGCTTAGTGATAAAGTAAAGCATTACAGGGCGATTGCATTGCATACAATAAAGCGACAACCATATGGCTCCTGCCAGTTGCCGATAACTCGGTTACAAAACATGATCATCTCATACAATAAAATTTAGCATCATGTCTTGACCATATCACATCACAACATGCCCTGCAAAAACAAGTTAGACGTCCTCTACTTTGTTGTTGCAAATTTTACATGGCTGCTACGGGCTTAGCAAGAACCGTTCTTACCTACGCATCAAAACCACAATGATAGTTTGTCAAGTTGATGCTATTTTAACCTTCGCAAGGACCGGGCGTAGCCACACTCAGTTCAACTAAAGTTGGAGAAACTGACATCCGCCAGCCACCTGTGTGCAAAGCACGTCGGTAGAACCAGTCTCGCATAAGCGTACGTGTAATGTCGGTCCGAGCCGCTTCATCCAATAATACCGCCAAAGCAAAGTATGACATGTTGGTAAGTAGTATGACTTATATCACCCACACCTCACTTGTGTTCTACTCGTGCATATGACATCTACGCATAAACCCAGGCTCGGATGCCACTGTTGGGTAGCTTAGTAATTTCAAAAAAAATCCTACGCACACGCAAGATCATGGTGATGCATAGCAACAAGAGGGGAGAGTGTTGTCCACGTACCCTCATAGACCGAAAGTGGAAGCGTTAGCACAACGCGGTTGATGTAGTCGTACGTCTTCACGATCCGACCGATCAAGTACCAAACGCACAGCACCTCCGAGTTCAGCACACGTTCAGTCCGATGACGTCCCTCGAACTCCGATCCAGCCGAGTGTTGAGGGAGAGTTTCGTCAGCATGACGGCGTGGTGATGAAGATGATGTTCTACCGATGCAGGGCTTCACCTAAGCACCGCTACAATATTATCGAGGTGGACTATGGTGGAGGGGGGCACCACACACGGCTAAAAGATCAAATCAATTGTTGTGTCTCTAGGGTGCCCCATGCCCCGTATATAAAGAAGCAAGGGGGAGGTGCCGCCGGCCAGGAGGGGCGCGCCAGGAGGAGTCCTACTCCCACCGGGAGTAGGACTCCCTCCCTTTTCCTTGTTGGATTAGGAGTGGAGGGGGAAAGAGGAGGGAGAGAGGAAGGAAAAGGGGGGGCGCCGCCCCCCTCCTTGTCCTATTCGGACTAGGGGGAGGGGCGCACGGCCTTGCCCTGGCCGCCTCTCCTCTTCTCCACAAAGTCCCACTATGGCCCATTAAGCCCCCGGGGGGTTCCGGTAACCCCTCGGTACTCCGGTAAAATCCCGATTCCACCCGGAACACTTCCGATATCCAAATATAGGCTTCCAATATATCAATCTTCATGTCTCGACCATTTCGAGACTCCTCGTCATGTCCGTGATCACATCCGGAACTCCGAACAACCTTCGGTACATCAAAACTCATAAACTCATAATATAACTATCATCAAAACTTTAAGTGTGCGGGCCCTACGGGTTCGAGAACTATGTAGACATGACCGAGACACGTCTCCGGTCAATAACTAATAGCGGAACCTGGATGCTCATATTGGCTCCCACATATTCTACGAAGATCTTTATCGGTCAGACTACATAACAACATACGTTGTTCCCTTTGTCATCGGTATGTTACTTGCCCAAGATTCGATCATCGGTATCTCAATACCTAGTTCAATCTCGTTAACGGCAAGTCTCTTTACTCGTTCCGTAATACATCATCCCGCAACTAACTCATTAGTTGTAATGCTTGCAAGGCTAAAGTGATGTGCATTACCGAGTGGGCCCAGAGATACCTCTCCGACAATCGGAGTGACAAATCCTAATCTCAAAATACGCCAACCCAACAAGTACCTTTGGAGACACCTGTAGAGCACCTTCATAATCACCCAGTTAATTATGTTGTGACGTTTGTTAGCACACAAAGTGTTCCTCCGGTAAACGGGAGTTGCATAATCTCATAGTCATAGGAACATGTATAAGTCATGAAGAAAGCAATAGCAACAAACTAAACGATCAAGTGCTAAGCTAACGAAATGGGTCATGTCAATCACATCATTCTCCTAATGATGTGATCCCGTTAATCAAAAGACAACTCATGTCTATGGTTAGGAAACATAACCGTCTTAAATTAACGAGCTAGTCAAGTAGAGGCATACTAGTGACACTCTGTTTCTTTATTTATTCACACAAGTATCATGTTTCCGGTTAATACAATTCTAGCATGAATAATAAAAATTTATCATAATATAAGGAAATAAATAATAACTTTATTATTGCCTCTAGGGCATATTTCCTTCAGTAAGTGCATTTTCAGATGCAGATTGGGCTGGATGTCCTGATGACAGGCGATCAACAGGAGGATTTGAAGTGTCTCTGGGCAGTAATTTGATCTCATGGAGTGCTCACAAGCAAGCCAATGTGTCTAGGTCTAGCACATAAGCTGAATATAAAGCCTTAGCAAATGCTACTGCAGAAGTTATCTGGGTCCAAAATATGCTAACTGAGCTGGGTGTTCGTCATCCTCAGGCAGCATCACTTTGGTGTGATAATCTTGGTGCTATGTACTTGTGAGCTAACCCTATTTTTCATGCTAGGACCAAGCATATCGAGATTGACTATCACTTTGTTCGAGAAAGGGTAGCCAACAAACTGCTGAATATCAGGTTTATACCCACTGGTGATCAAGTTGCAGATGGGTTTACCAAACCCCTTTCTTTGAGACAACTTGAAGGTTTTAGACACAATCTCGACATAGAGAGTTGTGATTGAGGGGGAGTGTTAAACATGTAAACCTTCGATGTTGTATAAACCGTAGGATAGATATAGATAGATCAGGTTGTTAGGTTGTTGTGATTGAGTCCTTGGAGATCAATCCACACCATGTATATCTCTCTGTAACTACTTGGCTTCGGCCCATATATTAACACGCAATGCGTCCCTGCTAGGCATACGCTTAACCTATTTTCACAAGTCTGACGACCATGCTCGAGGCACAGCCATGTGACTAACTGGAGGAAGAGGAAGCTGGCTAACATCGACGCCGCTGCTCTGCATCATCATGTTCATGTCTCCTTCGAGATTGTGTCGCTCCAAGCCTGGAATGAAGAGGTGGTTGGCTGCCTCCTCGGCAAGAATGCAGTTATGCACTACTTTGATGTGGCTACAGTGCAGCTTGAAGATTCATCTGCGATGAGCCTCTGGGCTTGGTCACAGAACCCCTCTGCTCTGCCCAAGGTATGTGGCTCACGATCATCGACGGACAAGTCTCTATCTCCGACGTCCACGATGCCGGAGCACTCAAGGGGAAGAATGGCATGCGCAGCAAGGTGCTCGTGCACCTGGACATTGACGAGGACTTCACGCCAAACGTGCAAGGGATTGTGCCGCGGTGCCCGCCTCGGGAGCGCTTTGATTGCCACAAGGGGCTGGTGGACGGGGTTGCACCTCCCTTGCGCCGACGCCCTGCCCGTGGTGATGGCAGCCGGCGTCCAGAGGACCGCAACCGCCGCGACGATGACGATGACGATGACCGAAGAGGCCGCCGTGGCGACCACGAAGGGCAGTCCTGGTTCGACAGGATCTTTCGCAGCCATTCCCGTGCTCATGAGGGGCATCGGGACGATGGGAGGGGCTCGCGTGACGGCGGACGTGACGACCGACGCTCTGATGGACGCTGTGGCGACTCGCGTGGGGATCGCCACAACCGCCGGCTCGCCAATGCGCCAGACAAGCGTCGCATCGACCTCGCGCTAGTGCAGCGCCTCCCTGGGGGCTTCGTCATCCCAGCCTCAGGCCGCCGCCATGGAAGAATCCCATCACCACCACCACGACACCGCTCCTCTGGTCCTGTGGCCGCCTCCATGCGGGAACGCTCGGTGTCCAAGGCTCCTGTTGCCGCTGACGGGGCAAGGGGCTCTCCCGCAGCTGGGGATGGGCCCCTGGGAGGCGTCTCGACTCTATGTGGTGGCAGCATGTCCCCGCCGGCTGCGCTCTCGCCATGCACAAATCCCTGTCACGCGTCATGCGCGTGCAGCATCGTCTTCGAGCTGGCCTCCCTCGACCTCGACCCTCCTCGTCCCACGACGCCGGTGCACGGCGAGGGCTCCCCGGCACGCACTCCAGCCACGAGCAAGGCTGCTGGGGCCTTGGTGGGAGTGGGGGGGCTTTCAGGCCCTCTGTTGTTCCTTCCTCTTCGAAGCCCGCTGCTCCAGTCATCGCCCTCCCCGCGCCCTCCTCCTCCAGCAGCTCGCCGCAAGACGCTCGCTGGAGTCGCTAGCTTCAACCTGCCCCGCTCCAGCCCGCGCCTGAAGAACAAGACCAAGGCGGACCCCATAGCTGTCTTGGCTGAGAAGCTCCTTTGCAGGAGGATGGGGATCGTGGACGAGGGAGAGATGCTTACTGAGAATGCCATCAGCAAGTTTGTTGGCCTATTCAAAGGGCAGCCCCCAAACATCGCCATTGACGCGCTCAGGGCCCTATTTCGACTGGATTGTGACCTCTCCACAGCTGTGGAAGATGCACTGCTTGCACACGGTGGAGCTGCGGCCATGGATTAAGAGGTGCAGCAAGATGCAGGGGAGACTGGTGCTTCCTCAGCCACGGTTGATGCCTGATGGTGCCGTTTGCTGCGTAATGAAGTCACTTAGTCTGCCATGTTAGCAAAAAAATTATGCTTAATGTTGTGTTGCCCTGGTCTGTTGCCATGGGCGGAGATCAATCTCATGGAGCTTGCTGTTGTTGCTCTCTATCTTAGTTGTAACCTGAACCTGTTACTACTGTATGGCCGCTGCCTTAGCTCAAACTACCTAATGTGCAACTTGTTCCCAAATGAATGACAACGATATTGCAATTATGTGCTGGAATGTGAGGGGATTAAACTATCCAGATCGTCATACCACTGTCCATTAGACCATCGCGGCCACCCAGTGCAACCTAGTCTGCCTTCAAGAGTCTAAACTATAGGCAATGGATTCCTTCACAGCTGCCTACTTGGGAGGTCAGAGGCTGCAGGACTTTGCACAACTCCCAGCCGATGGCACTCGCGGTGGCCTTGCCCTGCTCTGGGATGGAGGGATCATCGAGGTTTCAGTTGTGTCCATTGATACATTCTGCCTTTCGGCTACGGTTGCTCATCATCACGGCGGGCTGCCGTTCCGCTTGACCATCGTGTATGGACCAACTGACAACGTGAGAAAATATGACTTTTTGTCCGAACTCAAATCTCTTAAGCCGTCTCAAGGCAAGAGATGGCTTGCCTTGGGTGACTTCAATCAAATCCGGCATGCTACGCACAAGAACAACAACAATATCAACCGCAACTGTTTGATCAAATTCCATGATGCACTTCATGACTGTGAGCTCAAGGAGATCCACATGCAAAATCGCCGCTTCATTTGGAGTAATGAAAGGGTGTCCCCGACTCTAACCAAGATCGATCACGTATTCTGCAATGAAGATTGGGATACCTCCTTTGGCGACCACGTCCCGCATGCACTTTCGTCCTCTCTCTCTCTCTGTGTGGTCACTGTCCGTTGCTACTTGCTAGCAACTGCGGCCCAAGGGGGCCCCGACCTTTCAGATTTGAGAGCTTCTTGCTTCACATGCCGGGTTTTTCTGAGGTGGTGCAAAACGCATGGAACGAGCCATCATCACACTCCGAGCCTTACCAACGGTTGTTCCATAGGCTGCAATGCACTGGGCACCGTCTTAAATCTTGGAGTCGCAATATCTTTTCAAACCATAAGATCCAGCTTCACATGGCCCTTGAGGTGATCCTTCGGTTTGATATTGCCATGGAGCAACGGCATCTCTCGACGGCGGAGAGATGCATTAGAACGAGATTGAAGCATCGGGTCATTGCCCTTGCAGTGCTCGAGAGGGCTAGGAAGAAACAATGGGCTCGCATCAACAACTTGCATGAGGGTGACGCAAACACGAGATTCTTCCATCTGAGGGTCAATGCGAGACGCCGGAAAAACTTTATACACCGGCTTTGTCACAATGGCGGTTGGGTCACTTCTCACGAGGAAAAGGAAAGCATTGTGAAGGAGCATTTTTCAGGCACGATAGAAAGGCAGATACACGGCTTAAGGATTTCAACTGGGAAGCTCTAAACCTTCCAGTGGCGGACCTCGCCGGCATTGACGCGCCTTTCTCGGAGGAGGTAAAAAACTCCATTAATAGCCTACCCTCCCATAAGGCGCCAGGGCCGGATGGGCTCACTGCCAAGTTTTTCAAGAGTTGTTGGGATGTTATCAAAGAAGATATTATGGCAGTCATGAACAACTTCTCTAACATGCATACAGCCCACCTTCAATGGCTCAACTCGGCGAACATTGTGCTTTTACCAAAGAAGGAGGGCGCCGAGAGCATCCTTGACTTTAGGCCAATTAGCTTGATTTATGCCATTGCAAAGATTATTGCCAAAATTTTGGCGTCAAGGCTTGCCCCTCATATGAACAACTTGGTCTCAAATGCGTAGAGTGCCTTCATCAAGTCAAGAAGTATACATGATAACTTCATGTTCGTTAGGAACTATGCACGTTGGCTCCACCGACGACGGAAACCATCTCTCCTCCTCAAGCTCGATATAAAGAAGGCATTCGACAATGTGCGATGGGATTACATCTTCGACCTCCTGCAAAAACACGGATTTCCACCTAGGTTCCGCAATTGGATTGTTGCCCTCCTCTCGACCTTCACATCTCGGGTACTTCTTAATGGCATCCCCGGGGATCCCATTAGGCATGGTCGTGGCCTCCGACAGGGAGACCCGCTCTCCCGGCTACTCTTTGTCCTTGCCATCGACCCCCTACAACGGGTGCTGTAGTTGGCAACCGAGCAGGGCCTCTAGCATGACTTGGGTGGCCGTGGGGTGCAATTCCGGACATCGCTATATGCAGACGATGTGGCAATCTTTGTCACTCCGATAAAGGAGGACGTTCAGGTCATCTCAAATATCCTGGAGAGCTTTGGAGAGGTGACCGGACTTGCTGCAAACTTCCAAAAAAAATGCTCGTGGCACCCATCCGGTGTGAGGGATTGGACCTTGACGATATCATGCATGACATGCCTGCGATGCGCTCATCATTCCCCTTGCACTACCTTGGTCTTCCCCTGTCGGTTAGGTGGTTAAAGAGGATCCACTTCCAGCACATTGAGGACCAAGTCTCCGGCAGGTTGCCACCTTGGAAGGGAAAGCACTGCATGGCCGCAGGCAGGAATGCATTGGTTAAATCGGTCCTCACTGCCATCGCGATCTACCATACCACGGCGCTTGTCATTCCAGTCGAGGTTTTGCAAGCCATTGACAAGATCCGGAGGGCTTTTCTTTGGGCAGGGTCCGACAAGGCTTCTGGGGGCAAATGCAAAATTAACTGGACTACCATTTGCCGCCCCATGATCCTCGGTGGCCTTGGCATCCTTCACCTTGCAAAGTTTTCTCGTGCACTTCACCTCAGGTGGCCATGGCTTGAGTGGATCGCTCCAGAAAGACCTTGGGTAGGCACCGGTAACCCTTGCGATAATGAGGACATGGACCTTTTTCACGCCCTCACGAAGGTCACGATTGGCGATGGGCGTAAGGCGAGCTTCTGGGAGTCGGCTTGGCTGGATGGGCTTAGACCTAAGCACATCGCCCCATTAATTTTTAAAATTTCCACAAGAAAAAGGTGGACTATGAGGGAGGCAATTCAAAACGGTGCTTGGGTAGACAAAATTCAGCTCTCAGATGGCCTAACAGTGGCACACATCCAGGAATTCATCTCGCTTTGGACTTTGGTGGCCCACGTGCAGTTGCAAGACAACCATCCCGACACCATCATCTGGAAGCTCACCACCTCATGGCATTATTCGGCGGACACATCATACAAGGCGCAATTTTACGGCATCGTGGCTACTAGCTACATGAGCACCATTTGGAAGAACTGGGCCCCGCAAAAATGCAAGTTCTTTTCCTGGTTGATCACACAAAATAGAGTTTGGACGGATGACTGCCTTGCTAAATGTGGTTGGCCAAATTGTGGCAACTGTCCGCTGTGCAACCAAGTTCGAGAATCAGCAACGCACCTACTCTTCCAATGTAGATTCTCCATAAGAGTGTGGTCCATGGTGCGCGATTGGCTTCAGCTTGAAGGGTTATACCCAAATAATTGGCAGGGGTTTGAAGATGTCGAATCTTGGTGGTACACCATGGTTCATGATGGCTTCGGACGTCGTAAGGCTATGGGCTCTATTACAATGCTTGTGTCTTGGGAGTTATGGAACGAGCGCAATGCAAGGATCTTCAACAACAAATTTTCCACGTCGACAGTTATCATGGACAAAATTCGGTGCGAGGCGAGGAATTGGGGGCTCACGGGGGCAACTCATTTGTGTAATCTTATGCCAGGAGAGTAGGCTTTTGTATTACCGGCTACTTGCCCTAGGGCGCCAAACTTGTTTCTAAAACTCTCCCTTAATTAATGAATGCGGCAAGACTTTTGCCCTTTTCCAAAAAAATGTTCTTTACAAGATTGTGTTCTTCTGTATTGGAAGCCCTTCCCTCGTGAACGAAACAAACCTATGTGAAAGATCGACGACAAAACTCAATTTCCTGAAGGATCGAGCTGTAGACACCCTTACTCCCTTCATTAATATGCTTAGTGGTCGATCACGCGTGTTGATAACCCCAGGTACACACCACGGACGTCCCTGCACACTACAGCCGCCGCACCCTTCCGTCTTTGTTTCGCTATATACCCCTGTTAGCACTGAGCTTAACCATATTAGTAGGTGGCAGAATCTATATGGGTGCCACAGAGGGTACCACCTTGACGTGCTTCTACGAAATCAAACTTGTAATCTCAAGGTTCGTCCCAAAACGCATTACAAATCCATGGATTGATACCGGGCTCCGAAAGATAGCTTCATGGATAGCCCTCTGCCAAGCACTCCAAATCGCCCAAAGAGTGACCATTTGGTAAAAAACCTCATGCGGGGTTGTTTCTAGCTAGACCTGAGCATGGATAGCCTGACCCGACAACTCGGCCCAAGCCGACCTGAAAAACCAGGCTCAGGCCGGGTTAAGGTTGCCATTTTGGTTAGGCTTGAGCCTTGTTTTGCAGTACAAAAGGTAGTTCAGGCTGAGCTTGGGATTTTATTTTTCTGTATTCTAGGCCACTTAAACACTTGAACACTAAAAAGTAGCATTCAGACTAGGCTTTCGGGCACGATTTCAGGCAGGGCTTGGGCTTGAGAACAGAGTGTATTTTGGGCTTTGGGCCAGGCTCAGGCTTGAGAAAAGAAGGCTGGACTTTCACAAGTTCGACCCGAAACCTAGCCTTGCCCATGATTTTCCCAGGTTTATTTCCAGCATATGAGATAACCGCTCATTGGTATCTGGGCACCTACTCATACAAATGTCTTCTATGAGCGACTTATCGACTAGAGCCCATACACACCTTGCCATGGTGCAGCCCAACAAAGAGTGGCACTAGTTGTCTTCCTCTCCCATACACAATTCACAACAAAGAGAAGTCGCCATATGTCGACGATGAAGATCCACTTCGAAAGGCGATGACTGTTGAGCGAGGCACCATGCAAATACACTGACCTTGGAACTTGAAAGGCACCTTAGCCTTCCATAGTTTGATCCACGCTTTTCTGATCTATTGCAGCTTATGCTCGGGTGCCCCTCAAGCCAATGCCCACGAGTCTTTTCGTCGTAACAAGCATCCTATATGCCTATCTAATAGAGAAGATGCCAGTTTTTCATGATGGCATGCACAAAAATCTTCCCGTGGGACAAAACTAATTCTTATGTTGCATATCATTTCAATGTCCATAGGCATGAAGTGTATAGTGAGTTCATCTCGGTTCCACCATCCCGACAATAGATCAATAAGTTCAGACACCAATTGAGGTGGGTTTGCTGACAAAGCCATCACCGGAGTCAAACGCTCTGTCCTGGGATCCAATTATCTTGCCACACTCTCATGGTTTGTTCGTTGCCAAATTCTATAGACTAGTTCTAATTTTAGAGTATCCCTTTCTTCTACTAATAATCTCCATACCTGGGAGGGGACGAGCCCAAAGTCACCTGCACAATGTTGGTTTGCGGAAAAAACAGATTTTAGGATCCTTGTACTAAGTGTCTCTCGCGCTTGCAAAATTGCTCACACTTCATGAGCTAACAGAGCCAGGTTAAAATTTCAAGAGAAAAGTATATTTTTTGTCCTCGAATTCTCATGAAAGTTTAGAAATCGTCACTCAACTTCAAAACCACTAAAACGTAGTCCTTCAATTATTTAAACCGAATTATTTTTGTCCCTTCGGATGGTTTTAGTATGATGTGAAACCGGTTTTGATTAAAACTGGCCGCGTGGCCTGTTTTTTTACCCCAACTCTGTCCACTTCCAACGTGGCCGTGCTCGCCGCCATGTCGCTCGGTGCCGTTCGTCAGGACTTGGAACACGCCTTCAGGACCTCCTCCTCCCATGCACACATGTTCCGTTGTGCACTCAACTGCACAGGATCGGTAGCGCTAGCTAGTAGGGGTTGTAAACTGATCTTTAGCTAAGGTTGTTGTACAGCACGACACATGTGTAAACCTGGATATCTGTCGATTACTTCAGTTCTTGTTCTACAATAGGTCCAGATTGTGAGGAACATCCTCTACCTCGAGGACTCTGACACCACGGAGATGTTCCTCTGCATGGTGCCCATGTTCCAATTTCATGGCCTCGCAGATGGAGATCCTGCGGGGGGTACGGGCAGACCGAGAGCACGACCATCGGCGCATCTACAGACTCGGCCGAGGAGAGCCACCGACACGGGACGGTCGGCCTCCTGTCACCCAACACCGAGGAAAAGTCCCCAAGATCGTTGACCCTGAGACCTACGATGCGCTGCCGTATGAATCGCACTGGCGAGGTTTGGATCAGCGGATGCTACGTCATTAAACCAGGCCACATGGCCAGTTTTAATCAAAATAGGGCCCACATCATATTAAAATCACCTAAGGGACGGAAATTATCAGGTTTAAATAGTTGAAAGACTGAGTTTGTGTGATTTTGGAGTTGAGGGATGATTTCTAAACTATCACGAAAGTTTGAGGACAAAAAATATATTTTTCCCAAATTTCAATGCCTTTGAACCCCATACCTCACATATATTTCGGCATCATAAGTGTGTCCCAAGACACCCAATGTGGGATTTTCTCACAAACCCACCATAAACTTCTAATGAGTGAATTTATCTTTTCTCACAAACCCCTAGGCAATTTAAAAACAACCAACTGAATACATGGGAACAACTTAGGCTATGGATTTGATGAGCACATCTTTCCCCCTAGCTGAAAGGATATGTTCGATCCATCCTTAAATTTTATTCCAGACCATGTCTTTTAAATACTTGAATGTGGCATTTTTATTCCTTCCCACCTCTATAGGCAGTCCCAAATAACATCAGGGATTCAGATGGCACCTTGATACGTCTCCAACGTATCTATAATTTTTGATTGCTCCATGCTATATTATCTACTGTTTTGGATGTTTATGGGCTTTATTTTACACTTTTATATTATTTTTGGGACTAACCTATTAACCCAGAGGCCAGTGCCACTTTCTGTTTTTACCTTGTTTTAGAATATCGCAGAAAAGGAAAACCAAACAGAGTCAAATTGATCTGAAACTTCACGGAACTTATTTTTGGATCAGAAGAAGCCCAGAAGACTTGGAGTGCACGTCAGGGGATCTACGAGGAGGCCACGAGGCAGGGGGCGCTCCCACCCCCTGGGCGCGCCCTCCACCCTCGTGGGCCACTCGTGCCCCCCCCTGACGTACTTCTTCCACCTATATATCTCCATATACCCTAAAAACATCCGAGAGCACAATAGATCGGGAGTTCCGCCGCCAGAAGCCTCTGTAGCCACCGAAACCAATCTAGACCCGTTCAGGCACCTACCGGAGGGGGCAATCCCTCTCCGTTGGCCATCTTCATCATCCCGGTGCTCTCCATAACGAGGAGGGAGTAGTTCTCCCTCGGGGCTGAGGGTATGTACCAGTAGCTATGTGTTTGATCTGTCTCTCTCTCTCTCTCTCTCTCTCTCTCTCTCTCTCTCTCTCTCTCTCTCTCTCTCGTGTTCTTAAGGTGATACGATCTTGATGTACCGGGGCTGAAGGTTGTATAGTAGACATCAAGCTCTTTTCTGGCGCCGTTGTCGGGGAGGTTAGCGCTTGAAGGTATATCTTTAGATCTTGCAATCGAGTCTTTTAGTTTTTTGTTTTGTCACTAGTTTAGTTTATAAAAGAAAATTACCAAAAAATAGAATTGAGTCTACCTCATACGCTTCATCTTTTTAATATCTTTCGTGAGTACGATGGATAGGAAAATTGTGCTCAAATGCTAGAAGAAGAATTACATAGAATGCTTGGCATAAAATATGTGAATGATGAGCATAATTGCAATGTTGTTAGTATGAATTCTTTGAATATCCATGATACTAATGATGATTGCACTAGTTATGATGAAAATGTCTCCTATAAACATGTCAATTTTTGTGGAGTACATTGGGTTTGTAAGTACACACCAAATAGGGAAGATAGATATTGCAAGAGGTATAAGTACTTTGAAACTAAATTGTTGCAAGAAAGGCTAGATGAATGTGCTGAAAATTTAAATTATCTTGGCCATACTTGTGATCTTTGCAATGAACATGATCGTATCGTGTCCAAAAATTGTGATGACTTGATTTCCCTTGCACATCATAATGAACTTAGTTTGCTCTTGGGTTATGAAGAAATGAAACGTATAACTAAGGGTATTCCAAAATTTACCCTTGATAGAGTTCTTCATTTTGATCTAGAGGAAATTTATATGTATTGTGCGGCGAATTGTATTGAAAATCCTTATATTGCCAACTACATAAAGAAAAGAAAACAAATAGAAGATGAAGAGAATACTAATGAAAGGGAAGAGACTTCCCAATATCCTCCTATTATTTCTTATGATGAATCAGGTAACGAGGAGGAGCCTCCTATTCAACGAATCTCATTAATAAGGAGCTCCAAAAAGAGGATTGAACCCACACATGATGTGGTGAAGAAGAAGAAAAGGAAAAGAAAGAGAGGTAAAAATATCTCTCTCCCAAATATTGCTGCTCCTATTACTATTGTGCCTCATGAAAATATAATTGTGGAAGATAATGATACTTCTTATGATCTTGAAATCTTTTTGGCACTTGCTTGGAAGAATATGATAATTGCTATAATATTGGTGCTATCCATACTATTAATGATGAGAGTGATTATGCTTATGATATGAAAAGGCCCAAGCTTGGGGATGCTACGTTTGATGAAGATGATATTTTTAGTCTCCCAAGTTTTGATATGCAAATTTATAATGACGATAGCATACCTCCTACTTATGATAATTATTGTGATGATAATTATGCTATAAAAAGTAGTGATTATATTTATAAAACTTGTCATCATTATGATTACCCCTTTTTTGAACATTACTCTTTTAATGTGGAAACAATTTATAGTATTCGAGTCTTTTATGATACTCCCACTATTCCTAATGAGAAGAATTTTGCTTATGTGGAGAGTAGTAAATTTTCTATGCTTGTAGATCATGAAACAAATGCTTTATGTGATGGTTATATTGTTGAATTCATTCATGATGCTACTGAAAATTATTATGAGGGAGGAATATATGCTTGTAGGAATTGCAATAATATAAAGTTTCCTCTCTATGTGCTTAAAATTTTGAAGTTTTGCTTGCTTTACCTTCCTATGCAAGTTGATTCTTGTTCCCATAAGTTGTTTGCTCTGTCAGGACCCCGACTCAATGCCACATCGATCTAGCATGTAACACCTCATATCACTTTGCGGCCTCACGCACGGTATTCCCACGGGTGTCGCCTTACCTTTGCCCGGGACCGTTTGCGCCTTTTGGCACACGTATATGACAGTGTCGCTAGCATCCATATGATAAGGAGCCCGGGCTGACATGGCTAGTCGTAAACCCAAAGCGGCACAGACTTACAGGGACAGGCATCCATGACCCAGCATCGAACGTGTCGGTCATCAGCGAGTGAATCCAGGCTGTAGCACTGGGCTAGCAGGACTCCGGTATTCACCGCGTGACATTTCCCCGAAGGGACAGACACAGGAACGAAGAAGGACACATGCCGGCCAGCCTAAGTGTTCCGGAGCAGTAGCAAGCTACCATGGCTCGGTGGAAACACTAGGAGACATTTCCCCGTAAGAGAGGCTACTAAAGATAAACAACTAGATGGTCAGATCCCACACATACCAAGCATTTCAATAACATACACACAATATGCTCGATATGTGCAAATACAACATGGCATCACAACATGACTCTATGACTCAAGTAATCTATTCAATAGGCTCCGAGGAGCGAGATATTACAAACATGGGTCTCATGACCCAACAATCAGAGCATACAAGTCAAAACACAAGCGGAAGCTATCATGTCTGAGTACAGACATCTATAAATGAAAAAGGCTGAGAAGCCTGCCTATATATCATGTCCGAGGGCACAAGATCGTAGCTGAGGTAACAAGCTATACGTCGAAGTCCACGCGAAACTACTAGTGAGACCGAAGTCTCTCTGCAAAACATAAAATAGGCAAACGTGAGTACAAATGTACCCAGCAAGACTTACATCAGATCTATCTACATATGCATCATTATCAACAAGGGGGTGGAGGGGTTTGACTGCAGCAAGCCAGCTTTGACTCGGTGGCTATCCTAAACTACGACTGCAAGCGACTCTTTTGAGGTGGCGCACACGAGTCCACATATTCACCAACCAATACACCACTATGGATCCGCTCCCGTCTCCCTACGAGAACGCCATCCATAGCACTCACGCTTATCTTGCGTATTTTAGAGTATCCACTTTCACTTGTCTATGAACTGATATAAGCAACCCAGAAGTCCTTTTCCGCGGACACGGCTATTCGAATAGATGATGTTAACCCTGCAGGGGTGTACTTCTTCATACATGTTTCCACCACTTAGTGTCTGCACACGACATGTGCTCGGCAGACTTCAAGCGAAAGCCGACGTGGGTGTAGACCACGACCTACCTAAACACTCAAGTCTCTAGTCCAGGTTTATCGCCTATTCGGGTTCCATCCATGAGGAGATCCGGCCGGAGTTTCGCTCACAGCCCCAAACGATGTGAACAGGGTTCCCGAGATACCAAACGGGCATCCGGTACACCGTGCCACGTACCTACCGCATCACAGCCCACCCCTACGGTCAGCGCTGTCCACGGCCTCCAGTAAGCTACAAACACCAGAAACTACTTGCAACTCCTGGACAGAGGACTAGGGTGAATAAGAAGTCGAGCGGGGTCATATTTCAGGGCCCGATGTATGGTAGTAGCTGAATCATGGATCACAAACACAGAACTCAGTTCCTGAGGACGGCTGCAATGAGACAACCCACCATGTACTCCTACATGGCCTCCCACCGCTACCTTTACCAAATCGTGTTCACACACTTAGCTCACACACAGTAGGACATGTTCACACGCCTCTGATTCATCCCCGATGAATCAGACCTGACTCAACTCTAAGCAGTAGCAGGCATGACAAACAAGCATGAATGAGTAGGCACAACAGGGCTCAAACAATTCCTACTCATACTAGTGGGTTTCATCTATTTACTGTGGAATGACAGGTCATGCAAAGGATAAAGGGGTTCAGCTACCGCAGCAAGTAACAGATGAATCGTTGTTGTCCTAATGCAGTAAAAGAGAGCAGGAGCGAGAGAGTAGGATTGTATCGGAATGAACAAGGGGGTTTTGCTTGCCTGGCACTTCTGAAGATAACATTGAGTCTTCATCAGTGTCAACGATCACATCATCGGTATCATGTCTATCGAGAGGGGACAAATACCGGCAACACAGAAGGGAACACAATCAATGCAATGCACAATATGATGCATGATCATGACATGGCAAAATGAATGTGTTTTGAGCTAATGCAACTAGCAATAGATTAAATGAAGTTGGTTTGAATACAAGATTCAAATTTAAACTCCATATGTGATTATTCAAATGCCATTTAATTGATTTGTGCTAAACAGAAGCTATAAGTTGTTCTAACATGCATGAAAATGGTACAGATGGATTCCTTGAATTTTTCTGATAATTTTTCATATATAAATTATTTAATTTGGAGTTACGGTTAATTTTCTATGAATTATTGAAGTTTATACAGTTTTCTGGAATTTCCTGATTATTAATAAATCCAGTAATTGAATTAATGCGCCAGCCTGACGTCATAGTGACGTCAGCAGGTCAACGGGCTGGTCCGGGTCAAACCTGACGTGTGGGACCCACACGTCAGTGACAGGGGGTTAACAGGGGTTTATTTAGTTTAATTAAAAGGTTAGGGGGGGTCGGGCCCACTGGTCAGCGTCAGGGGGGGTTTATTTTAGTTTAATTAAGGATTAAGACACTAGGGCCCACATGTCAGTGTCAGCAGGGGGGTAATTAAATTAAAATAAACTAACTAATTAACAGGGGGCTGGCCCCACCTGTCATCGACCCAGGGGGGGTCAAACCCCTGGTCAGCAGGGCCTAACCCGCCGGCGGCTCGTCGCCGGTGGCAACAGGCGCGGCGGAGGGCGCGGGCTCGCTCCTCCGGCGTCCAAATGGACGGAGGAGAGCGGCTACGGGGAGCTGGAGCTCACCCGCGCCCATTTCAGCAAGCAGCAGCAGCTAGGGCGGCCGGAGACGATGGCCTCGAGCTCGGCAGCGGCGGCCGGAGCTCGGGCGTGCTCGGTTTCGGCGTTACACGGCACGGCGGGCGCGGCCGATGGGCTCTACGGGATGCTGGGGTCACCAGGAACACCCGGAGGCAACGAATGCAGACGGAGAAGCTCGGGAGCACGGAGCTCACCGGCCATGGCGGACGGCGGCTTCGGTGCTCGTGGGGCGGCGGCTATAGGGCGCAATCGAAGGGGGAAAGAGGGAGGGGAGGCGTAGGAGCTCACATCGGTGCCGTAGGGATGGTTAGCCGGCTCGGGGGCGCGCCGGAGTGGCCGAATCGACGGAGAAGATCCTCGGCGGCCGGCGAGGGGAAAACGTCGGGGGTGGCGTTCCGGGGCTCTTCTGGTCGCGTGACACGGCGAGGAGGTCGAGGGAGGACCGGCGGAGCTTCCTGGGGCGTCGGTGAGGCTAGGGGTGGCCGGTGGCCATGGGTACGGCGACGATGGCGGCGAGCTCCGCTCGGTGCTGTGCGCGAGAGGGAAACAGAGGAGGGAATGGGGTCCA
>NC_041384.1:552772796-552790541 GCF_002162155.2 Triticum dicoccoides
AGGTGCAGGGGGCGAGGGCGTCTCCGTGGCGTGAGGGGGAGGCTCGGGAACGCCTCGGTGGAAGCAGGAGGTGGCCGAGGCGGCATCGGCGCTCGCCACCGAGCTGCTTCGGTGCGAGGGGAGGAAGAAGACAAGGGGGAGGAGGTGGGCTGGGCCGGCCAGGTGGGGGGGGGAGCTGGGCCGTCTACAGGTAAGTGGCCCAGGTACTTCCTTCTCTCTCTCTCTTTTATTTCTATTTCAGTTCTGTTTTCTTTTTTTTAATTCTTTTGCCACTGTTTTGAATTAAAATAATAATTCAAACAATGCCAAAGCTCCTCTGAATATTTTATATTGCTAGATGGACTTTTCCAAAAGCTTATAAAATATTTCAGGGGGTATTTGAAATTATATTCTAATTATATGAATATAATTCAAATTCAAATAGCTAATGAATTAAATCCAAAGTCCCAAAAATAAATCCTTAAAAATGTTCAATATTTTGGTTGGGACCAGAACCCTTACCAAATATTATCAAACATTTAAGAAGAGCCTTTTGGAGCAATGAATGAGATTTCTAGGGTTGTTGCCCCTCTTTTATTTAGGGTTTTGAGGCTTCCAATATTCCTCAATTCAAGTTTCAAAAATATAGACATGATGCACACATGAAGCTAGCCTAGAGCAATGCCAGAAACTAGGGATGTGACAACTCACCCCCACTAAACAAGAATCTCGTCTCGAGATTCAAGCGTAGGGTAGGATGAAGGGGAAACGCAAACTAGTATAATCTTCACGATCCAGGGTGCACTTCAAATGAACGTTGATTTGAACACCATTATTGTCTTGAAGTCTTGCTCTGAGAAATCCTGTCAACATGACATGGAGGGAAGAAGGAGACTCTAGAAGGGTCGATCTTATCGAAGATCGAACAACTCAGGATTAACTCACGGAATGAGACATAGCAACATCTCTCGAGCTGAGAGATGAAGCACACCTCTAGAGAAATGGAGTGGAACAGATGACGAAGGTTCACTAGGTAGACAATGATTCCACACCTAAGAAGGTGGTGAACGGTTGTCAACGTAGCGAGGAGTTGAGTTGCCATGATACCACGACGAAACATCCTGGAGGGGGGTGATTCGTAGATTATTATCTTAAGTGGCAAAAAGAATTACCTTTGATATAGAGATCGTTAAGACTCTCTATATCAGCCTAAGGCAAATCATAATCGATCATTTAGAGGGGTTCGGTAGAATGGCATACTCAAACTTGGATGATGTGGATTACCTTGTTGAAGACAATGTAATGGATGAATTTTGCTTATCACCGGAAATGGAAGAGACCCATGGTAGAATGGCACATTGGCGGTGCAAGCTGGGAACAAAATGCAAATGCTGGGAATGATTCTGGTAACCGGGGAAGAACCCAACAATAGAGAGTGAATTCACTGTTTGAAAAGGTCATAGCATTTGCCGAGGAAACTGAGAGGAATCCCAGTTAGAGATGATGATAACACGTAGTGCTTGTGCGTGCTCTCAAGAACTTGAGCATTTCCACAATCATCAAGGTTTTATCAACAACCGCGACAAGGGTGCTGACAACACAACATACTACCATGATGAATAGCGATGGACGATGCAGATGCGAAGGAGGATAACACTTTCTCATATTTCACCTTAGCGAGGCCAAGCAAATAAAATCTGGATGATCGACCGAGAGACATTTAGCACTCCGCTTCTAATGTTCTCCTTGATGTGCTAGTATAACCCATTCATAGATATGGTTTGATATCTAAAACATCAAGTAAAAGGTCGGACTTCGGGAACACAAGAATCCATAGGGGCAACTAGGGAGTAAATCCTACGAAATCCCTATGGGGGGGGGTGGCCAACTTCCTCAAACAAGATACTATAATAATAGGTCTACCGGATGGGTGTGTTGGCCACGACATCCACCTTACCGGTTATCGAGAGACCAATATTATAGTTCTTAGGGAAATGTTCCAACCATCATATCTGCCTGAGATTCAGCTCTGGTTGGTGTTAGGATATTCCAGGCTCATCGAGTCTTAGGAAGAAAAATGAAAGTTTGCAACACAAATCGACGAGATGACGTTGCGGGATTCTCGGGAGATGAACTACGATAGCAAGCTCCAAAACATGAGCTGGTTCTGCTGCAAACATGTGAACACGTTGTCCCAGACAAGCATGACCACGTGGTAGTCTTATAATAAAACACTACCGAGTTCAGGAGGGGGAACCATCAACGAGGGTATCGAAGTTCTTTCATAAGTCCGGATTAGCTCTTATGAAGGAACTCCTTCTCCTTGAACAAATCCATCAGTGGCTTGGTGTGCTAGGGATACATATAGATTGAAGGTTGCAAGTCTTCAAACCACAGCATTCTTCGCACGTGTGCATGACTGATTTGGAATGATTCCAAAGAAAGCAACATTGACTTTCTCGAATCCACGGCGCAACTTGCATCAGATGTACATGAATTAAAGGAAGTCACTACCTTCATCCAAACATATGCTTCATGAGCTAGCATGAACAAATGCTTTCAAAAGTTTCCAACACTAGCTTAATGTTCAGCAAAATTATGGAGAAGACAAGGATGTTGTCAATGGGCACAACAACAATTCATCTGGGTTTCCTTTTAAAAGGAATTCCATAGTTAAGTGAACAAGTGATAGCATTGGTCAGACCCAAAGGATATAATGGTGTATGCTCGAGGGATCAACCACGAGTAAGACAACATTACGAACATCGTTGGTTCCGACTTGATTTGACGATAGCCCACACTCAAATCAAAGGATTGATAAGACAATAGGTCCAGCAACTGATCACAAGGACCAATCGATGAAGATATCATCTTTCTTCAACACACACTACACAAGAATATCCCTTTGGAACGAACTAAGTCAGGCAAGCTTTTATCTTCCAACCCTCCAAGTTGTCGTTTAGCTTAACCAACTAGCTCAGGGATATCTAACACCGATTCTTGGAGAGAAGGTGGTTCACAAGAAACCAACTTGATCACGAACTCAACATAGCGGTCAGGTGACAACCCGGTAACACCTCCAAGGAGATATTTGGAAAGTCACGAACCACCGGTATGTTACTAAGCTCGAGAACAATCTTGCTTTTGAGGGCAAGACGATATGATCAAATGAGTGAGGACTTGACAAGATCCTAACTCATCAATCGAAGGGTGCACCGAAATAAGGACTAGGTAGCACGATCAGTCTTAGAAGGATGATTCGAAAACCAACATACTAAGAATGAAATTATTATCCTTTAACTACCAAGCAACAGAGTTGCTAGCAGTATTGATTTCACACATCACAATTCATTTGTCGGTATTCCGGTTGCATCAACACGAGGGCCGAGGAATGAACAGTGATGGCAAGAAGTGTCACTGTACCAAGAGTTCATGGGATGGTGTGCAATTCCTATAACAATCTCGATATAAAATATGTAATACTCCAAGGTAGAGCAGAACCAAAAGCTGGATTGGCATTTGATTTGCGGAATACAACTACTTTGACCCAATCCTAGATATGGAAGAGGTACTGGAGTTTGTTTCTCCTAGTCATTCCGGAATAGAATGGCTTGACAGACCACAAGAGTCATAGGCATCGATGAACGAACGCACGCATACTCTTGACTATCAATTGATAGACGAGGGTCAGAATGCAACTAAAGAGAACAACTCAAAGGAACATATAACTTTCTGAGTTGTGGATGCATAGATTAGTATGTCGAACCAAGTTCAACATATTTCTTCCGGATAACCCATGCAGAAAGGTAGAACTGGCAGAGTCACGATTTATGAATGGAGAACTCCTCAAGAGTACTCTAATTGTGATTTTTTTTTGATCCAATAAACATCTGCCATAAGTAGTTCATGGTATTTGGAAGAAGAAGATACCACAGACTTCAAGGACTATCGCAAAGGTTACTAATATCCTAAAGGCACTAGCAATTACTATCAACATGAAGTAGGTAGAGTGAATCTCGGGTTCAGAACCCAGGAGTAGAATACCTACTACTAAGTAGCATCACGGGATGCTTCCGAGAATAAAGGCCAGAATCTTCACACTAGGACACAAATCATGGCTAGACCACTAGATGATCCCCTAAGCACTTAGGGTCATAATAATAATTCCAACATATATGTCGAGGCAATAATTACCTCATCACACCGATTAGTGTGGTTAATCTGGCCCATGGGAACATCGGAAACAGAAGGAAGGGATTTGCAAATGCATCGGACTATTTAGAAACCTGGGATGACTCGGACAGCATAACGGCTATAATTGCTCAAAAAGATTTGAGACAATCACAAAAATGGTGGCATAACCACTCAGAAGCACAATATCAAGGTTCCGAGATCAACAATTAACATACGGAAGTAGTAGGAACTGAACTGAGACTTAAATCCAACAATCTTATAAGTCTACTGATTAGTAACACGTGATCCTAATAGAAAGAAGAGATAGCCTAGTTCTTAATCCCCGCAGGAAAGATAAGATGACTCAGATCAGAAGGGCATGAGGTATAAGGAGTAAAAAGAGCCTTACGTTCCATCCCACAATCAATTCCCTTATATAACTAAAGAATTTCTAGACTCAACTTCGACCAGTTTGGCTTGGTAATCCTACAGGCAGTCAAGCTCTGATACCAACGCTGTCAGGACCCCGACCCAATGCCACATCGATCTAGCATGTAACACCTCATATCACTTTGCGGCCTCACGCACGGTATTCCCACGGGTGTCGCCTTACCTTTGCCCGGGACCGTTTGCGCCTTTTGGCACACGTATATGACAGTGTCGCTAGCATCCATATGATAAGGAGCCCGGGCTGACATGGCTAGTCGTAAACCCAAAGTGGCACAGACTTACAGGGACAGGCATCCATGACCCAGCATCGAACGTGTCGGTCATCAGCGAGTGAATCCAGGCTGTAGCACTGGGCTAGCAGGACTCCGGTATTCACCGCGTGACATTTCCCCGAAGGGACAGACACAGGAACGAAGAAGGACACATGCCGGCCAGCCTAAGTGTTCCGGAGCAGTAGCAAGCTACCATGGCTCGGTGGAAACACTAGGAGACATTTCCCCGTAAGAGAGGCTACTAAAGATAAACAACTAGATGGTCAGATCCCACACATACCAAGCATTTCAATAACATACACACAATATGCTCGATATGTGCAAATACAACATGGCATCACAACATGACTCTATGACTCAAGTAATCTATTCAATAGGCTCCGAGGAGCGAGATATTACAAACATGGGTCTCATGACCCAACATTCAGAGCATACAAATCAAGCACAAGCGGAAGCTATCATGTCTGAGTACAGACATCTATAAATGAAAAAAAAGGCTGAGAAGCCTGACTATCTACCAAATCCTGCCGAGGCACAAGATCGTAGCTGAGGTAACAAGCTAAACGTCGAAGATCACGCGGAAATACTAGTGAGACTGAAGTCTCTCTGCAAAAACATAAAATAGGCAAACGTGAGTACAAATGTACCCAGCAAGACTTACATCAGAACTATCTACATATGCATTATTATCAACAAAGGGATGGTGGGGTTTAACTGCAGCAAGCCAGCTTTGACTCGGTGGCTATCCTGAACTACGACTGCGAGTAACTTTTTTGAGGTGGCGCACACGAGTCCACATATTCACCATATCAATACACCACTATGGATCCGCTCCCGTCTCCCTACGAGAACGCCATCCATAGCACTCACGCTTATCTTGCGTATTTTAGAGTATCCACTTTCACTTGTCTATGAACTGATATAAGCAACCCAGAAGTCCTTTTCCGCGGACACGGCTATTCGAATAGATTAGGTTAACCCTGCAGGGGTGTACTTCTTCACACACGCTCTCACCACTTACCGCCGTTTACACGACATGTACTCGGCAACCTTCAAGCGGAAGCCCAACGTGGGTATCGGCCACGACCTACCTAATCACCTAAGTCTCTAGTCCAGGTTTATCGCCTATTCGGGTTCCATCCATGAGGAGATCCGGCCGGAGTTTCGCTCACAGCCCCAAACGATGTGAACAGGGTTCCCGAGACACCAAACGGGCGCCCGGTACACCGTGCCACGTGCCTACCGCATCACAGCCCACCCCTACGGTCAGCGCTGCCCACGGCCTCCAGCATACTACAAACACCAGAAACTACTTGCAACTCCTGGACAGAGGACAAGGGTGATCAAGAAGCCGAGAGGGTCCATTGGTTTCGGGCCCAATGCGTGGTAGTAGCTGAATCATGGATCACAAACACAGAACTCAGTTCCTGAGGACGGCTGCAATGAGACAACCCACCATGTACTCCTACATGGCCTCTCACCGCTACCTTTACCAAATCGTGTTCACACACTTAGCTCACACACAGTAGGACAGGTTCACACGCCTCTGATTCATCCCTGATGAATCAGACCTGACTCAACTCTAAGCAATAGCAGGCATGACAAACAAACATGAATGAGTAGGCACATCAGGGCTCAAACAACTCCTACTCATGCTAGTGGGTTTCATCTATTTACTGTGGTAGTGACAGGTCATGCAAAGGACAAAGGGGTTCAGCTACCGCAGCAAGTAACAGATGAATCGGTGTTGTCCTAATGCAGTAAAAGAGAGCAGGAGCGAGAGAGTAGGATTGTATCGGAATGAACAAGGGGGTTTTGCTTGCCTGGCACTTCTGAAGATAACATTGAGTCTTCATCAGTGTCAACGATCACATCATCGGTATCACGTCTATCGAGAGGGGACAAATACCGGCAACACAGAAGGGAACACAATCAATGCAATGCACAATATGATGCATGATCATGACATGGCAAAATGAATGTGTTTTGGGCTAATACAACTAGAACCAGATTAAATGAAGTTGGTTTGAATCCAAGATTCAAATTCAAACTCCATATGTGATTATTTAAATGCCATTTATTTGTTTTGTCCAAAACAGAGGACAAACATTGTTCAAACATGCACGAAAATGGTACAGATGGATTCCTTGAATTTTTCTGATAATTTTTCATATATAATTTATTTAATTTGGAGTTACGGTTGAATTTCTATGATTTTTAGAAGTTTTAGCTATTTTCTGAATTTATTAAATCATTTAAGATTTATTTAAATTCCAGAAAATACTTATTGCGTCAGCCTGACATCATCATGACGTCAGCAGGTCAACAGGGCGCCTCCAGGTCAAACCTGACCTGTGGGACCCATATGTCAGCGTCACAGGTTAAACAGGGGGGTTTATTTTAGTTTAATTAAGGATTAGGGCACTAGGGCCCACATATCAGTGTCAGCAGGGGGGGTAATTAAATTAAAATGAACTAACTAATTAACAAGGGGGCTAGCCCCACCTGTCATCGACCCAGGGGGGGTCAAACCCCTGGTCAGCAGGGCCTAACCCGCCGGCGGCTCGTCGCCGGTGGCAACAGGCGCGGCGGAGGGCGCGGGCTCGCTCCTCCGGCGTCCAAATGGATGGAGGAGAGCGGCTACGGGGAGCTGGAGCTCACCCGCGCCCATTTCAGCAAGCAGCAGCAGCTAGGGCGGCCGGAGACGATGGCCTCGAGCTCGGCAGCGGCGGCCGGAGCTCGGGCGTGCTCGGTTTCGGCGTTACACGGCACGGCGGGCGCGGCCGATGGGCTCTACGGGATGCTGGGGTCACCAGGAACACCCGGAGGCAACGAACGCAGGCGGAGAAGCTCGGAAGCACGGAGCTCACCGGCCATGGCGGACGGCGGCTTCGGGTGCTCGTGGGGCGGCGGCTACAGGGCGCAATCGAAGGGGGAAAGAGGGAGGGGAGGCGTAGGAGCTCACAGCGGTGCCGTAGGGATGGTTAGCCGGCTCGGGGGCGCGCCGGAGTGGCCGAATCGACGGAGAAGATCCTCGGCGGCCGGCGAGGGGAAAACGTCGGGGGTGGCGTTCCGGGGCTCTTCTGGTCGCGTGACACGGCGAGGAGGTCGAGGGAGGACCGGCGGAGCTTCCTGGGGCGTCGGTGAGGCTAGGGGTGGCCGGTGGCCATGGGTACGGCGACGATGGCGGCGAGCTCCGCTCGGTGCTGTGCGCGAGAGGGAAACAGAGGAGGGAATGGGGTCCAGGGGGAGAGAGGGGAGGTGCAGGGGGCGAGGGCGTCTCCGTGGCGTGAGGGGGAGGCTCGGGAACGCCTCGGTGGAAGCAGGAGGTGGCCGAGGCGGCATCGGCGCTCGCCACCGAGCTGCTTCGGTGCGAGGGGAGGAAGAAGACAAGGGGGAGGAGGTGGGCTGGGCCGGCCAGGTGGGGGGGGGAGCTGGGCCGGCTACAGGCAAGTGGCCCAGGTACTTCCTTCTCTCTCTCTTTTATTTCTATTTCAGTTCTGTTTTCTTTTTTTTTATTCTTTTGCCACTGTTTTGAATTAAAATAATAATTCAAACAATGCCAAAGCTCCTCTGAATATTTTATATTGCTAGATGGACTTTTCCAAAAGCTTATAAAATATTTCAGGGGGTATTTGAAATTATATTCTAATTATATGAATATAATTCAAATTCAAATAGCTAATGAATTAAATCCAAAGTCCCAAAAATAAATCCTTAAAAATGTTCAATATTTTGGTTGGGACCAGAACCCTTACCAAAAATTATCAAACATTTAAGAAGAGCCTTTTGGAGCAATGAATGAGATTTCTAGGGTTTTTGCCCCTCTTTTATTTAGGGTTTTGAGGCTTCCAATATTCCTCAATTCAAGTTTCAAAAATATAGACATGATGCACACATGAAGCTAGCCTAGAGCAATGCCAGAAACTAGGGATGTGACATTGCTCACAAACTCCCTATGCATAGGAAGTGGGTTAGACTTAAATGTGCTAGTAATATTCTTCATGATGCTCTCTTTATGTTTCAATTCTTATCCTTTATGTGAGCATCATTGAAATCATCATGCCTAGCTAGGGGCGTTAAACGATAACGCTTGTTGGGAGGCAACCCAACTTTATTTTTATTCCTTGTTTTTTGTTCCTGTTTAGTAATAAATAATTAATCTATCCTCTGTTTTAGATGTGGTTTTATGCTTTTAATTAGTGTTTGTGCCAAGTAGAACCTTTGGGAAGACTTGGGGAAAGTCTTTGCGATCATGCTGTAAAAAAATAGAAACTTTAGCGCTCACGAGATTAGCTGCCATTTTTTATTGTAGAGTGATATCTAGTTAATTATTTTTGCAGATAATTAATAGATAAATTCCTCACGTCCATAAATTTATTTGATAATTTTATGAGTTCCATAAGTATACGTTTGATCCAGATTACTACAGACTGTTCTGTTTTTGACAGATTCTATTTTTCGTATGTTGTTTGCTTATTTTAATGAATCTATGGCTAGTAAAAGAGTTTATAAACCATAGAGAAGTTGGAATACATTAGATTTAACACCAATATAAATAAAGAATGAGTTCATTACAGTACCTTGAAGTGGTGATTTATTTTCTTATACTAACGGAGCTTACGAGTTTTCTGTTAAGTTTTGTGCTGTGAAGTTTTCAAGTTTTGGGTAAGGATTCAATGGACTATGGAATAAGGAGTGGCAAGAGCCTAAGCTTGGGGATTCTCAAGGAACCCCAAGGTAATATTCAAGGATATCCAAGAGCGTAAGCTTGGGGATGCCCCAGAAGGCATCCCCTCCTTCGTCTTCGTTCATCGGTAACTTTACTTGAAGCTATATTTTTATTCACCACATGATATGTGTTTTGCTTGGAGCATCAATTTATTTTGTTAGGATTTGCTTGATGTTATTTAGAACAATGTTTTGCATCTTTTATTTCAATAAAAGTGGCATTGGTAGCCTTTACTATGCCTATTTTAGAAGTCCACATGTTGCTGTTTGAAAACAGAAAGTTTACCGCTGTTGCAATAATTCCCTAGAAAAGCCAGAATGTGATAAAATGTTGAAACCTTTTGCATATTAAGATATGCTAAATTTACTACAGTGGGAATTTTATTTCATAATTTTTGGAGCTAGGGAAGTATGGATGTTGCTGCATTCTTTATAGACTGTCCTGTTTAGGCAGATTGCTGTTATGTTTGTATTGTTTGCATACGTTTGCTTCTTTAATTATTATATTTGAGGATAGGACTATTAAATATGCATAGGCATTTAGTATACAATGTTGAATATAATTTTAGTGATTTGCTACAGTAGAGTATGATAAGGTTTTTGCAATGGTTTATACTAACTTATCTCACGAGTCCTTGTTGAGTTTTGTGTGGATGAGGCTTTTGAGATTTAGGGAGACCGTGATATAAGAGGAATTAAGGAGACACAAAAGCTCAAGATTGGGGATGCCCAAGGCATCCCAAGATAATATTTCAAGAAGTCTCAAGCGTCTAAGCTTGGGGATGCCCCGATTGGCATCCCACCTTTCCTCTTCAACAACTATCGGTTAGTTTCGGTTGATCCTAAGTTTTTGCTTCTTCACATGATGTTTGCCATCCTTAGAATATCATTTTATTTAGTTTTGCTTGCTGTTTGAATAAAATACCAAGATCTGAAATTCTTTAGTGTTAGAGAGTCTTCATATAGTTGCATAATTATTCGACAACTCATTGATCTTCACTTATATCTTTCGGAGTAGTTTGTCATTTGCTCTAGTGCTTCACTTATATCCTTTTAGAGCATGGTGGTGGTTTTATTTGGTAGAAATAGATGAACTCTCATGCTTCACTTATATCATTTTGAGAGTCCTAAACAGCATGGTAGTTTGCTTTGGTTATGAATTTAGTCCTAATATGATGGGCATCCAAGAGGGATATAATAAAAAAACTTTCATATAGAGTGCATTGAATACTATGAGAAGTTTGATACTTGATGATTGTTTTGAGATATGAGGATGGTAATATTAGAGTCATGCTAGTTGAGTAGTTGTGAATTTGAGAAATACTTGTATTGAAGTTTGTGATTCTCGTAGCATGCACGTATGGTGAACTGTTATGTGATGAAGTTGGAGCATGATTTATTTATTTATTGTCCTCCTTATGAGTGGCGGTCGGGGACGAGCGATGGTCTTTTCCTACCAATCTATCCCCCTAGGAGCATGTGCGTAGTACTTTGTTTCGATAACTAATAGATTTTTGCAATAAGTATGTGAGTTCTTTATGACTAATGTTGAGTCCATGGATTATACGCACTCTCACCCTTCCACCATTGCTAGCCTCTCTAGTACCCCGCAACTTTCGCCGGTACCATAAACCCACCATTTACCTTCCTCAAAACAGCCACCATACCTACCTATTATGGCATTTCCATAGCCATTCCGAGATATATTGCCATGCAACTTTCCACCGTTCCGCTTATTATGACACGCTCCATCATTGTCATACTGTTTTGCATGGTCATGTAGTTGACATCGTATTTATGGCAAAGTCACCATTCATAATTCTTTCATACATGTCACTCATGAGTCATTGCACATCCCGGTACACCGCCGGAGGCATTCATATAGAGTCATATTTTGTTTTAAGAATTGAGTTGTAATTCTTGAGTTATAAGTAAATAAGAGTGTGATGATCATCATTATTAGAGCATTGTCCCAGTGAGGAAAGGATGATGGAGACTATGATTCCCCCGCAAGTCGGGATGAGACTCCGGACGAAAATAAATAAATAAAAGAGACCAAAGATGCCCAAATAAAAAAAGGAGAAAAGAGGCCATAACAAAAGAGAAGGCCCAAATAAAAAATAAAAAAATGAGAGAAAAAGAGAGAAGGGGCAATGCTACTATCTTTTTACCACTCTTGTGATTCAAAGTAGCACCATGATCTTCATGATAGAGAGTCTCCTGTATTATCACTTTCATATACTAGTGGGAATTTTTCATTATAGAACTTGGCTTGCATATTCCAATGATGGTCTTCCTCAAAATGCCCTAGGTCTTCGTGAGGAAGCAAGTTGGATGCACACCCACTTAGTATCTTTTGTTGAGCTTTCATATACTTATAGCTCTAGTGCATCCGTTGCATGGATATCCCTACTCACTCACATTTATATCTATTGATGGGCATCTCCATTGCCCGTTGATATGCCTAGTTGATGTGGGACTATCTTCTCCTTTTTTTTTCTCCACAACCACCATTCTATTCCACCAATAGTGCTATGTCCATGGCTCACGCTCATGTATTGCGTGAAGATTGAAATAGTTTGAGAACATAAAAAGTATGAAACAATTGCTTGGCTTGTCATCGGGGTTGTGCATGATTTAAATACTTTGTGTGGTGAAGATGGAGCACAGCCAGACTATATGATTTTGTAGGGATGGCTTTCTTTGGCCATGTTTATTTTAAGAAGACATGATTGTTTAGTTAGTATGCTTGAAGTATTATTATTTTTATGTCAATATTAAACTTTTGTCTTGAATCTTGTAGATCTGAACATTCATGCCACAACAAAGAAGAATTACTTAGAGAAATATGTTAGGTAGCATTCCACATCAAAAATTTTGTTTTTGTCATTTACCTACTCGAGGACGAGCAGGAATTAAGCTTGGGGATGCTGATACGTCTCCAATGTATCTATAATTTTTGATTGCTCCATGCTATATTATCTATTGTTTTGGATGTTTATGGGCTTTATTATACACTTTTATATCATTTTTGGGACTAACCTATTAACCCAGTGCCCAGTGCCAGTTTCTGTTTTTACCTTGTTTTATAATATCACAGAAAAGGAAAACCAAACGAAGTCCAATTGACCTGAAACTTCACGGAACTTATTTTTGGATCAGAAGAAGCCCAGAAGACTTGGAGTGCACGTCAGGGGATCTACGAGGAGGCCACGAGGCAGGGGGCGCGCCCACCCCCCTGGGCGCGCCCTCCACCCTCGTGGGCCCCTCATGGCCCCCTGACGTACTTCTTCCGCCTATATATCTCCATATACCCTAAAAACATCCGAGAGCACAATAGATCGGGAGTTCCGCCGCCAGAAGCTTCCGTAGCCACCGAAAACCAATCTAGACCCGTTCCGGCACCCTACCGGAGGGGGCAATCCCTCTCCGGTGGCCATCTTCATCATCCCGGTGCTCTCCATGATGAGGAGGGAGTAGTTCTCCCTCGGGGCTGAGGGTATGTACCAGTAGCTATGTGTTTGATCTCTCTCTCTCTCTCGTGTTCTTAAGGTGATACGATCTTGATGTATCGCGAGCTTTGCTATTATATTTGGATCCTATGATGTTTCTCCCCCCCTACTCTCTTGTAATGGATTGAGTTTCCCCTTTGAAGTTATTTTATCGGATTGAGTCTTTAAAGATTTGAGAACACTTGATGTATGTCTTGCCGTGCGTATCTGTGGTGACAATGGGATATCACGTGATTCACTTGATGTATGTTTTGGTGATCAACTTGCGGGTTCCTCCCATGAACCTATGCATAGGGGTTGGCACACGTTTTCGTCGTGATTCTCCAGTAGAAACTTTGGGGCACTTTTTGAGGTTCCATGTGTTGGTTGAATAGATGAATCTGAGATAGTGTGATGCATATCGTATAATCATACCCACAGATACTTGAGGTGACATTGGAGTATCTAGGTGACATTAGGGTTTTGGTTGATTTGTGTCTTAAGGTGTTATTCTAGTACGAACTCTAGGGTTGTTTGTGACACCTATAGGAATAGCCCAACAGATTGATTGGAAAGAATAACTTTGAGGTGGTTTCGTACCCTACCATAATCTCTTCGTTTGTTCTGCGCTACTAGTGACTTTGGAGTGACTCTTTGTTGCATGTTGAGGAATAGTTATATGATCCAATTATGTTATTATTGTTGAGAGGACTTGCACTAGTGAAAGTATGAACCCTAGGCCTTGTTTCAACGCATTGCAATACCGTTTACGCTCACTTTTATCATTAGTTACCTTGCCGCTTTTATATTGTCAGATTACAAAAACCTTTATCTACCATCCATATACCACTTGTATCACCATCTCTTCGCCGAACTAGTGCACCTATACAATTTACCATTGTATTGGGTGTGTTGGGGACACAAGAGACTCTTTGTTATTTGGTTGTAGGGTTGCCTGAGAGAGACCATCTTCATTCTACGCCTCCTACGGATTGATAAACCTTAGGTCATCCACTTGAGGGAAATTTGCTACTATTCTACAAACCTCTGCACTTGGAGGCCCAACAACGTCTACAAGAAGAAGGTTGTGTAGTACACATCACACCTCAACTACATTCTTCATGGCATCTCTCACATTGTTCGGGAACCCCTTGTTGAAATGCATTGAACTTTTAGCCAGGCTTACCCTTTGGCATGATGCCTGACAATAAATATCGACTACCTCTTTAATCTGTAATGGTCCTTCTATACCCGCCCTTATAAATAGCAAGCTATCGTCTACAAAGAGATATGACTGACGGGGGGTGCTGTGGGCGCCACTACGATGCCCAGTAAGTTTTTCGAAATTCCCCTGCTCGTCAACAGGCAAGAGATATCTCTAGTTGCTAATAAAAACAAATACGAGCATAGAGTCCCCTTGACATATACCCCTCGAGTGTTTAAAATCCATTGTACGTTCCGCACTAAAAACACATTGACAAAGAAACCGATGGAACAATCCCCATGATAGACATCACCCATCTCTTGGAGAAACCCAACTTCAATATTATAGCCCGAAGATAACCCCCTAAACTCTATCATACGCCTTCATCATGTGAAAGTTTAAGAGCGTAATATAGTGAACTTCCTCCCCTCTTCTTCTTCATAAAATTTGATCACTCTATGCAGTCAAGATATTATCAATGATTAACCTACCCAGGACAAATGCTGAGCACCTCCTTCAATCTGTCGGCTTGCACTTTTGACATGATTTTTAGCACAACGTTACATAAACTAATCGGTCAACACTAAGAGAGGGAAGATGCACCTTGAACTTTTGGGATCAAAACAAACAAAGTCTGATTTACCTATCGTAAATAAAAAATCTTCTTCTGCTCCCGAACTCATTTTACCTATCATAAGTCAAAAATCTTCTTTTGCTCTTGAGCTCAAATGAACTCGGGATGGAAAGTAAAATACAAAAAATAGTAAAAAAAAGGGGGGTCTTATTTTTTGTGGGTAACTTTGGAAAAAGATTTGAGTGCTTGAAATTTTTCGTCATGAAATGAACTTGTGGAAGTCATGAAAAAAAAATCGAAATCAACACTTCAAAATGCTTTAAAAATAGCATTTTTGGAGCATCACTTTTGTTTGTTTTGCTACGACTTCACGGATGGCATTTCATGATAAACTTTTGCAAGCACTCAAAATATTTGTCAAAGTTTTCAACAAAAAAGTTTGGTTTTATTTTTTTACTATTTGTTTCAATTTTACGGTTCAATTAGGGAGCATTTCAGCTCGGGAGTAGATACTTCGCATCCTAAGCCCTCAAATCCATTTAAAATATACAACACAACCCTTGTTACTTCTTCTCCACACAAGTGTGAATGAGATTGAAAAAATGATCAGAAATCCATCTGGTCGAGGTGCTTTTGTCGGGTACATCTAAAACGAGTGCATTTTTAACCTCTTCTGTCGTATATGGAGCGTCTAGTGTTAGTTTTTGTGGTGCACAAGAGAGAACCTCATCCATCCCCAACGTTCCCTCTGTATTGTATAGTTCTTTATAGAACTCTTCCGCATGATTGTGCAACTGTTGAGGTTCCTCACAATACGACCCAGATGGGGTCTGAAACCTTTCAATTCCATTCTTCTTCCTTTTGCGTGTGGCCTGTTGATGAAAAAAAAAACTTAGTGTTGCTATATCTCCTTCATGAATCACCACTAAAAAAAAGACGGGCTCAAGCATAATATTACAAATGGGCCCACTAAATCCAGCAGCTCAAAACTCCAGCTTGTTTCAGTTCGGCCCAGAAGTAGGCCCATAGCGGCAGAAGAAATGGATTCATCGCACCTGTTCGGTCCACAAGCGCATCGCACTCTCGGCCATTACCGGCAGTTCCCCACCTAACCCACATCGAGAGCAATGGCGGCGGAGGCGGCGGAGGAGATGGGGGCGGGAGCGGGAGCGGCGGTGGGAGAGAAGGGACCGGCGACCGCGGACAGGGCGATGGGGAAGACGGGTCGGACGGAGGAGGAGAAAGGGGACGCGGCCGCGGACAAGGGGAAGGGGTCAACGGCGGAGAAGGAAGAGAAGGGAGCGACGGCCGGGAATGAGGAAGAGGGGGAGGAGGAGGAGAGAGCCAAGGCGGAGCAAAAGGGAGAAAATCGACCGGCATCGGCAAAGAGGGGGCACAAGAAGAAGGCCGAAGCAGGGGAGATGGAAGGGATGTTCACATGGTTCTCTGAAATTGCATTATCTGAGAATGGGGCGGCGGCGGCGGAGAGGGAAAGAAGGGAGCGACAACGTTTTAGCAGAACGAAGGGACAACGGCCGGAGGAGAAGGGAGCGATGGAAGAGGTGGCCGGCAAAAAAGAGATCTTTTTCTTCATGGCCAGTGCTGTCATCACCTTGGAGAGCTCGGATGGGATGCTGTTCACGGTGTCGGAGGAGGCGGCACGGCTGTCCGTGCCCCTCGCCGACATGATCGACCAGGGCTGCGCCGGAGGCATCATCCAGCTACCCAACGTGGACGCCAGGGCCCTCGACACGGTGATCGAATACTGCAACAAGCACGCCGACGCCGCCTCTGCCAACAGCCGCGTCGATGAGGGCAGCAGCAGCTGCAACTCCGAGGCATCCGAGGAGGCGCTGATGGAGTGGGACCGCAAGCTCGTCGACGGCCTCAGCCAGGACGCCCTCTGCGACGTCATCATCGCCGCTAAGTTCCTCCACATCAAGGGGCTCCTCGACGCTGCCTGCCAGAAGGTCGCCGTCGTGGACATGGTCAATTGCAAGACCCCCGAGCAGATGCACCAGATGGAGGAGGAAGACATGTGCACATGGTTCTCTGGACTTACTCCCTTTTCTGAGAAGGGGACGGCGGCAGCGGAGGGGGCAAGAAGGGGGAGAACCGTTGGTCAACGGCCGGAGGAGAAGGGAGCGATGGCAGAGGAGACAGAGCAGGTTGCTGGCGAAAACGACACATTTTTCTTCAGGGCCAGCGGAAAAATCATCACCTTAAAGAGCTCGGATGGGATGCTGTTCAAGGTGTCGGAGGCTGCAGCCCGGCTGTCCGTGCTCCTCGCCGACATGATCGACCAGGGCTGCGCCAAAGGCATCATCCAGCTACCCAATGTGGACGCCAGGGCCCTCGCCACGGTGATCGAATACTGCAATGAGCACGCCGCCGCCGCCGCCACCGCCAATCCCGACGCCAACCACGGCGTCGCTGAGGGCAGCAGCAGCTGCAACTCCGAGGCATCCGGTGAGGCGCTGAAGGAGTGGGACCGCAAGCTTGTCGACGGCCTCAGCCAGGACGCCCTCTACGACCTCATCATGGCCGTCAACTTCCTCCACATCAAGGGACTCCTCGACGCTGCCTGCCAGAAGGTCGCCGACATGATCAAGGGCAAGAGCGTGGAGCAGACGCGCAAGATGTTCGGCATTGCCACCGACTTCACCGAGGAGGAGGAGGAGAAACTGCGTAAAGAGAGTCCATGGGCCTTCGAAGAGTAGGAGTCCCTTCGTTCGAAGCCATTTCTGCGGTAACATCTCACTGTCTGTATCTGGTGGCTTAGTGGTTCTGTTCTGCCGAGAAAATCGACTATTTGCCACTTTCAATATCGGGCTTCGCAAAACCGCCACTCCTAAGATTGGCTTCGCAAAA
>NC_041384.1:552806873-552851800 GCF_002162155.2 Triticum dicoccoides
ATATATATATATATATATATATATATATATATATATATATATATATATATATATATGCATCAGGACGTGGAGTTTTTTGTAACAACGTGGAAAAAAAGGAGAAAATAAAAAGAAAAAAAGAGAGGCACGACATGTGCTTTTGACCAAAAGTTTTGCGCGTGCGTGTTCATCATGAGTTTTTTTTTGAGCATCAGTACAAACACAAAAGCGCTCATATACACGCGCATACACATCCTACCCCTATGAGCACCTCCGAGAGACTGAGCCGGCATATCATCTTGAGATTTACGAAGTTAACGTAGGCGTCTCGTCGTCGACAGGAACGTCTCCTCCCACTGAAAGTGCATCGCCGGAAATCCTGAAATAAATCTAGGAATAATGCAAGCACCAGGATTTGAACCCTGATGGGTTGGGGATACCACTGTTCACCTAACCAACTCAACCACAGGTTGATTCGCGTGTTCATCGTGAGTTGTGATCGATCCTGTAGGCAGAGTTCCAACACAGTACTGCGGTGGCGGCAGTTGCAAGCATCCGCAAGGCATGGACAAGCACCCGCGGCGAGCCGCTGGCATGCCCAAGCATCTGCGACCTGAGGGTGAGTTGTGCCGGAGCGTGCAGACATGGACGAGCGTCGGTGGGGAGTGGCAGCGATGAGGGCGAGTTGCAGCAGAGCGTGCAGATATGGACGAGCGCCGGCGGAGAGCGGTAGCGACGAGGGCAAGGTGCAGCAGCAAGTTTCTTGGACAGGCATGGGAAAGCTAGGGCGGCGAGTTTAGGTAGCTCGCGCAGGCATCCATGAAGTACAACAGCGAGCAAGCATGACGACAAGAACGAGATAAGCCCGAGAGCAAAATCCGATGCCAACACAGCCAGACCACAACGCATTGGATAAGTTGAAACGACCAGGGGTACTTTGGTCCTTTCAAGTGCCAGAAAATGGAAAAGAAAAAGAAAAACAATGAAAAAAGAAATAATGGCATGGTAATCAAAGTGCACATGAGCTAGGTGGCTTTTTTGCAAAGCCAATCTTGAGAGTGGCAATTTTGCGAAGTCCGATAATGAAAGTGGCAAATAGCCGATTTTCTCCTGTTCTGCCTCCTTTATCACTAATCTCCTAGTGGTCGTTTCTAAGTCTTTGTCAAAGGTTACAGGAGTAAGGTCAACTTGATTCGTCTTCCGCGCACTTAACCTTTTTCATTTTGTTCTGTTGAAGAAGATTGGGGTCGAATTTGTGTTTAAAGCTTCGAACTGCATGCTTCAAGTGGGATGAATGAGTTAACCTGAATTACCTGACATTTCTCACCAGCCCCATGAATTGCTGTTGAATTCCTTCAGCTACTCTTGATCGAAGGTGTTGCGGATAGTACTATTCTTGATCTGCTTAGCTGAATTTGGAAGTTTCCTCAAAATGCATGTTATGTCTTGCCCATTTTCTTGCAGCTGGCAATACCATACCATGATTGCTCAGTCTCGTGCTTGTATAAAGTTGCAGTGAATATTTGAAATGCTTGCATGTGGCCGGTGAATGGCACATCCTGATGTGTATGTCACTGATTAGAGATACCATGAATTGCTCTCTGTCTGTGTTGGACTATTCTTTGATTGAGCATGAGTGAATAGCATATATATCCTGACCCCAGGCAATTGGTGGTATAAAGGGAGTTTCTTATCCCACATTGGATTGTGTGTTTTGCTTGACTACATTCGATTAAAGAATATAGGTCCAGTAAGTATTCTGGTACTAATTTTGGCATGTGGCTCACGCGTCTTAGTTTTTCTAAACTATATATTCGTTTGAAACTAACCTTATCAGTCAATTGTCACCATATAACGGATAAGGATCTTGTCTTGTTCTTATGTTTGAGTGTGATCTTATTATTCGCTTGGTATTCAGTATGATCTTATATTTTCTTCTGTATTTCGATGAAGGACGTGCTGCTTCTTTTCTTTTACCTTTGAGATTGCACCTTCTAGCTAGTATTAAGCTGAGTGTATCATTTGCGATTAGTAAACTCTCACCCAAATCTTAAAGAAATTAACTATACATGGAACATGCCTCATACTGGTGATGCGACTACCATTATTTCTTCCTGGTACAAGTGCATTCTGTGTTTCGCTCTTGATGTCTTTTCAGAGGAATATGCATCTTTGTTTTTCAAGAAAAAAAATGGAGACTTCTCTGCCAGCTGTGCGGAATTAACAGAACTGAGATCACAGTCCCTGAGTATACTTGGGCTAGCAAGCCGGACAGAGCTGGAAACTTGGGGGATGCAGAGTTTCTCAGCCTTTTGGATGCAGTTTCAAGTGCTTGCAAAAATTCGTCATGGAATCACATTCCTAAAAGGCGCGCCCAAAAGAATAAAATCAATACTCTGAAAGTGCTACTTTCAAAAGCATTTTGGAGCACTGAATTTTTCTTTTGTCACGCCTTACAAGAATGTGATTTCATGACGAATTTTTGCAAGCACCTGAAACTTTTGTCAATGTTTTTCACAAAAAAGAAAGACTTTTTATTTTTGTTTCGATTTTACAGTTCACCGAGCTCATTTGAGCTTGGGAGCAGGACACTTTCGAAAGTTGGACTGCTACATCTTATTTGGCCCACGAAGTGAATGTTTTATCCTGATGTTATTTGTCGGTAATTTCTGATCAACCCATTAGATTGATGTTTCTCTGTCCAGTGTGTTGTACTATTCCTGATTAATTTTTGTTGTAGCTAGTATCGGAGATTTGCTTGCGCAAAGTGACTATTGTTCTCCCAATGCATGTCATGTCTTGCTCAACTCCTGCAATCTCTGCAGCTCTGCTTGTGCAGTGAAATTTTTTCAACTACTATAATTGCATGATATATTCTGAATTCTGTCAATCCCATGCATGGATTACTCAAGCTCTCCAAACATTGAAGGTGTGTCCTAGCTAGCTAGTAAGTACTCATGGTCTGCTTGCATGAAGCAACTGTACATTCCTGCAATTCATGCCATGCATATTCGATCCCATGATTACTCCATCTCTGGTGTTCTTCTTGCGTGAACATTAAGTAAATATTTCATCCAATATTGAATTTCGTCGCATTTTTTTTCAATTGCATTATGTTAACGAATTGCAAGATCGCTCTGCAACCAGTGTTCTGTTGTCTGTTGTAACAGATTACACAATGCATGGTTTCATTTTTTGTAGGTTATAGAACAATGCATTGTATTACACGCAAAAAAAAAAAGAGAAGAAGAATGCATTGTATAACCTATTTGAACCATACTAGTGCTCATTTTTGTAGGTTATAAAATGCATGACCTGTTTCATATGTTTGTGTGAGCCCGACTCCTCCCCCGACTCCTCCTGTGTCGCCTGCGCGGCGATCGGGGGGAACCCTAGCGCCGCCTCGTCCTCGTCCCTCCCCCGACCTCTCCTCCTCGCCGCCGCCGGGCAAAGCCCGGTCGGCGTCGGCGGCGGCGGGATCTCTTCTCCCACGACTCGCTGGATCTGGCGCGGGCGGATCACGGCGGTTGTTGGCGGCGCGTGCTGGCATGGGCTTGGGGGCGACGGCGGGGCTCACGCTCGTGGTTTCCCTTGGTGTGCGTGGGAGTCCGCTCGGGGCGTGCGGCGGCGGCCCTCGGCAAGCGGTGGTGGGCGCTGGGCTCTCGGCAGCGCTCCGACGTGTGCAGGCGGCGGTGGTTCCTATGCACGGTCGGCGACTCCGTCTCTGACCCGGATGGCGCGGGGGATGGCGGCAGCCCGGCGTGGCCGGCGATCTGGATGCGGTGGTGCCGGCGGTTCGCTGATCTGCCGGTGCTCCATGGTTCTGCCTGGTGGTGCTGGTGGTGACGGCAGCCCGTGCACGAGAGTTGGATCCCTTCGAACTGATTTGGGTGAAAAATTGCCTTCGGCGTCTGCTAAGGCCGGCAGTGGTGGCGCTATTTGCGTCGTTCCCTTCTTCAAGGCATCACCATGGAGAAGCTCAAGGCCACTCTCAGCTACCTCCGGGGGGACCTTAAATCGGATGATCGGATGATGACGGCGCTCTGGTGTCGTTCCTCCCTTGGGGGCATCATTCTTGGAGGTACACACGTGATCGAGGGACCAGAGAACGGATTCTTTGGTGGAGCGGTGATTCATCCTACCCACTGATGGCAACAGATCTTGACGGCGTGGCGCAGTACAGATTCGGAGTTCGCTGTGGGAGGATGGACTCACGCAGAAGGATGACGTTGTCGGGCGTCGTGGTGGCGTCGATGGCAGAGTGTAGGATCGAAAGTATGTCTAGAGGGGGGTGATTAGACTACTTGACCAATTAAAAATCTATCCTTTTTCCAATTTTAGTCTTTGGTAGATTTTAGCTATCTTAGCACAAGTCAAGCAATCTTAACACAATTCAAGTAAGCATGCAAAGAGTCTATGAGCAGCGGAAAGTAAAGCATGCAACTTGCAAGAATGTAAAGGGAAGGGTTTGGAGAATTCAAACACAATTGAAGACACGGATGTTTTTGTCGTGGTTCCGATAGGTGGTGCTATCGTACATCCACGTTGATGGAAACTTCAACCCACGAAAGGGTAACGGTTGCGCGAGTCCACGGAGGGCTCCACCCACGAAGGGTCCACGAAGAAGCAACCTTGTCTATCCCATCATGGCCATCGCCCGCGAAGGACTTGCCTCACTAGCGGTTGATCTTCACGAAGTAGGCGATCTCCTTGCCCTTACAAACTCCTTGGTTCAACTCCACAATCTTTGTTGGAGGCTCCCAAGTGACACCTAGCCAATCTAGGAGACACCACTCTCCAAAAAGTAACAAATGGTGTGTTGATGATGAACTCCTTGCTCTTGTGCTTCAAATGATAGTCTCCCCAACACTCAACTCTCTCTCACAGGATATGAATTTGGTGGAAAGAAGATTTGAGTGGAAAGTAACTTGGGAAAGCTAGAGATCAAGATTCATATGGTGAGAATGGAATATCTTGGGCTCAACACATGAGTAGGTGGTTCTCTCTCAGAAAATGTGTATTCAAAGTGTAGGTATGTTCTGATGGCTCTCTCCACGAATGAAGAGTGGTGGAGGGGTATATATAGCCTCCATAGAAAAACTAACCATTACACACAATTTACCAATCTCGGTGAGACCGAATTGAGAAACTCGGTCGGACCGATTCAGCAAACCTAGTGACCGTTAGGATTTTCGGTGGGACTGAGATGCAACTCGGTAGGACCGATATGGTTAGGGTTAGGGCATAACGTAATCTCGGTGTGACCGACTACACAAACTCGGTGGGACCAATTTTGGTAATAAGCTAACCAGAGAGTTGGTCAGGTAAACTCGGTGGGACCGATCGCTCATTTCGGTGGGACCGAAATGTTACAAAAGGGAAACAGAGAGTTTACATTGCAATCTCGGTGGGACCGATCGCTCATCTCGGTAGGACCGAAACGTTACGAAGGGAAACATAGAGATTACAACCTCATCTCGGTGTAGCCAAGATCCCTATCGGTGAGACCAATTTGCCTAGGGGTTGTGGCAGTGGCTATGACATCTGAACTCGGTGGCGCCGGATAAAAAGAATCGGTGGGGCCGAGTTTGACTTTTGGTTTAGATCATATGTGGATGTGGGAAGGTAGTTGAGGGTTTTGGAGCATATCACTAAGCACTATGAAGCAAGAACCTCATCAAGCAACACCTCATCCCTCCTTGATAGTATTGGCTTTTCCTATAGACTCAATGTGATCTTGGATCACTAATATAAAATGTAGAGTCTTGAGCTTTGAGCTTGAGCCAATCTTTTTGTCCTTAGTATTTTGAGGGGTCCACTTTCCTCATCCATGCCATGTCATTCATTGAGCTTTTCCTGAAATATTAATCTTGGAATAGCATTAGCTCAATGAGCTATATGTTGTTAGGAATTACCAAAACCACCTAGGGATAGTTGCACTTTCAATCTTCCCCTTTTTGGTAATTGATGACAACATATAGATCAAAGCTTCGACGAATGATAATAAGAGTGAAAAACATTGTCGCTTTGAGAAGTATGTGAAAAGCAAGACCTCCCCCTAAATTTGTGCATAGTTTATGATTTGCTTTGGACTGCAAATGCACATAGAATTAGGCTCATGGGTTACTCTTCCATGTCACATACATCTTGATGGAGCGCTCAAAATGATAATAATTAAATACATGCACTCATCACCAAGCAAAGTGAATGATCATATAGGAATAAAATGATAATGTCATCTAATAAGCATTAATGTAGCATATGATCAAACACACATGATCATCCAAGTATCTCATAGACAGAAAGTATCTTAAACAAGCAAAGCAAATAAAGTTCAACCATCAAAGCAAGAGAGAATAAAAAGCAACACTCCCTCTCGAAGCCTATGATCTATACATTTTTCTCCCCCTTTGGCAACAAGTTACCAAAAAGTTCCTAGAAAATGCATAGCACTAAATCGTCTCTCAGGTTTGGTCTTCAGGTGGTGGTGTCCGGATAACTCCAAGAACGAAGGCTTCAGTCGATGTAGATGGAGCTGATGGAGTAGGTGCTGGAGCTGGTGGCACTGAAGCTGTAGCTGGTGCAGATGAAGTGGCTCTGGTGTCTGGAACAGGCACTGCAGCAGACCTCTGAGCTCTAGGCACTCTGGCAAATGCATCAGTGGTTGTCTTGCCCTTCCTCTCCTGCATATCATCCTGAAGTTGCTCCACAATAGACTGGATCTCAGTTACCTTCACATCCAAGTCATAGAACTTCTGCTCCACGATCCTCTCCAAGCTCTCCTGGTTTTGAGTCAGGGTGGCCAGTCCCTTCTCAATCCTCAGAGTGGAGGCAATCAAGTAGCCAAGCTGATCTTGCTTGCTCTTCAAAAGATACTGAGATGCTTCTTCAGTAGTTGGCATCCTTGCAGCCTTTTCAGCCTTTGCCTTCTCCTTCTTGGCTTGAGCGTGCACAGAAGATGGTTCATTTTCATCCATCACCACAGTGTTGTCCTCAAATTCTGGGTAGATGGGCAGGTGCTCCTTGTCCAGCAGATATGTGTCAGTGCCCATCTTGGAGTTAATCAGCTCCTGGATCTGTGGGGCATACCCACAACTCCTCTTCTGATCTGCAGCTGTTCTCTTTATGGTTTCCACAATTAGGCTCATGACTTTGAACTTCTTGTGACATCAAATATGTGAAGCAAGTTTATTGCATGGCCTCTGATCATCTTGTGATCTCCTGACTTTGGCAAGAGAGTGTGCCTAAGGATCCAGTTGATAGTTGGCAATCCTGACAGAAGGTAATGTACAGATCCAAACTTATGTGTCTCAAGAGCAGCATCTGGGATCTCCTTGTACATGTGTGCCATAGAGTTGTGATCCTTCTTCTTCTTGGCATGGACATCCAAGTCATCTTCACTTTCTTCTGGAGCATTGATCAATTTCGTCCATTCAGAAACCGTTGACTGGTACCTAGTGCCTTCAGACATCCAGACAATACTTCCATCTGGGTAGAAGTGAGCTGTGGAGTAGAACTGCATGATGAGCTCATCATTCCATTTTGTGAGCTTCTGAGCCACAAACTCATCAACTCCACAAGCCTTGAAACTATCATATACACCAGGGAAGTGATTCTTGTTTTCCTCAATGAACGTCCAATCGACCCATCTCATGTCACACACTATGGGCTTCTTGTCAAGCAAGATGGTCTCATAGAAGTCCTGCTATTCCTTTGTATGAAACATGTAGTCCACAACAGTCCTTCTCCTGGTGGCATATGGATCAGACTCTCTCCATAGCCTTAGACCTGAGTCCTTCCTGACTTTCATGTTCTCTGCAACTGGATGAGCATCATTGTGATCTGGAATTTTTGGCTTCAATTTCCTCAAGACAACAGAATCTTCTTCTTCTTCCATTGCAGCTTCAGGCATTGGGGCCTTGTTCTTCTCTGCAGCTGGAATGTTCCTGGTACTCCTCTTTGGTGCAGTTTTGGGTTTTGGAGCAGGTGGCTTAGAAGCTTCTTTGGGCTTAGATGAAGCAGCCCCTGACCTTATGGCATCTCCCATAAGTTTCTGTGCCTTAGATGCTGGTGCAGCATTTTCTTCCTCTTCCTCTTCAGAGTCTCTCATGATTGAGGATCTCCCAAGCACTCTGGCAGTGGTCTTCTTGACCCTCTCTTTCCTCTTCTTCCCTTCTGCAGCAGCTGATAACCCACAAGTATAGGGGATCGCAACAGCTTTCGAGGGTAGAGTATTCAACCGAAATTTATTGATTTGACACAAGGGGAGCCAAAGAATATTCTCAAGTATTAGCAACTGAGTTGTCAATTCAACCACACCAGGAAACTTAGTATCTGCAGCAAAGTGTTCAGTAGCAAAATAATATAATAGTGGTGGTAACGGTAACAAAAGTAAAGACAACAAAAGTAATATTTTTGGTATTTTGTAGTGATTGTAACAGTAGCAGCGGGAAAGTAAATAAGCGAGAACCAGTAAATGGAAAACTCGTAGGCACCGGATCATCGATGAATAATTATGCCGGATGCGGTTCATCATGTAACAGTCATAACATAGGGTGACACAGAACTAGCTTCAATTCATCAATGTAATGTAGGCATGTATTCCGTATATAGTCATACGTGCTTATGGAAAAGAACTTGCATGACATCTTTTGTCCTACCCTCCCGTGGCAGCGGGGTCCTATTGGAAACTAAGGGATATTAAGGCCTCCTTTTAATAGAGAACCGGAACAAAGCATTAGCACATAGTGAATACAAGAACTCCTCAAACTATGGTCATCACCGGGAGTGGTCGTGATTATTGTCACTTCGGGGTTGCCGGATCATAACACATAGTAGGTGACTATAGACTTGCAAGATAGGATCTAGAACTCACATATATCCATGGAAACATAATAGGTTCAGATCTGAAATCATGGCACTCGGGCCCTAGTGACAAGCATTAAGCATAGCAAAGTCATAGCAACATCAATCTCAGAACATAGTGGATACTAGGGATCAAACCCTAACAAAACTAACTGATTACATGATAAATCTCATCCAACCCATCACCGTCCAGCAAGTCTACGATGAAATTACTCACGCACGACGGTGAGCATCATGAAATTGGTGATGGAGGACGGTTGATGATGACGACGGCGACGAATCCCCCTCTCTGGAGCCTCGAACGGACTCCAGATCAGCCCTCCCGAGAGGTTTTAGGGCTTGGCGGCGGCTCCATATCGTAAAACGCGATGATTTCTTCTCTTCGATTTTTTTTCTCATCGAAACTCAATATATAGAGTTGGAGTTGGCGTCGGAGGGTCTCCAGGGGGCCCACGAGGTAGGGGGCGCGCCCCCCACCCTCGTGGAAAGGGTGTGGGCCCCCTGGTCTTCATATTTGGCGAGGATTTTTTATTGTTTTTCTAAGACCTCCCGTGGAGTTTCAGGTCATTCCGAGAATATTTGTTTTCTGCACATAAAACAACACCATGGTAATTCTGCTGAAAACAGCGTCAGTCCGGGTTAGTTCCATTCAAATCATACAAATTAGAGTTCAAAACAAGGGCAAAAGTGTTTGGAAAAGTAGATACGATGAAGACGTATCAACTCCCCCAAGCTTAAACCCTTGCTTGTCCTCAAGCAATTCAGTTGACAAACTGAAAGAAAGAAAGAAAAACTTTTACAAACTCTGTTTGCTCTTGTTGTTGTAACTATGTCAAGCCAGCATTCAAGTTTTCAGCATAGATCATAACTAACCACACTTGCAATAATTCTCAGGTCTCATCATTACTCGTATCAATAGCATAATCAACTAGCAAGTCATAATAATAAATCTCGGATGACAACACTTTCTTAAAACAATCATAATATGATATAACAAGATGGTATCTCACTAGCCCTTTCTGAGACCGCAAAACATAAATGCAGAGCACCTTTAAAGATCAAGGACTGACTAGACATTGTAATTCATGGTAAAATAGATCCAATCATAGTCACACCCAACATAAATTAATAGTGATGAATGCAAATGACGGCTGTGCTCTCCAGCTAGTGCTTTTTAATAAGAGGGTGATGACTCAACATAAAAGTAAATGGATAGGCCCTTCGCAGACGGAAGCAGGGATTTGTAGAGGTGCCAGAGATCGGTTTTGAAATAGAGATAAATTGTATTTTGAGCGGTATACTTTCATTGTCAACGTAGCAACTAAGAGATGGCGATATCTTCCATGCTAAACACATTATAGGCGGTTTCCAAACAAAATGGTAAAGTTTATACCCCCCTCCACCAACAAACATCAATCCATGGCTTGCTCGAAACAACAAGTGCCTCCAACATACATCAGGTCCCAGGGGGAGTTGTGTTTGCTATTAATTTTGATTTAGTTTGCATAAAGCATGGGACTGGGCATCCCGGTGACCAGCCATTTTCTCGTGAGTGAGGAGTGGAGTCCACTCCTCTTGAGAATAACCCGCCTAGCACGGAAGATAAGGACAGCCTTTGTTGATACATGAGCTATTCGAACATACAAAACAGAATGTTTATTTGAAAGTTTAGAGTTTGGCACATACAAATTTACTTGGAACGGCAGGTAGATACCGCATATAGGAAGGTATAGTGGACTCATCTGGAATAACTTTGGGGTTTAATGGATTGGATCCACAAGCAGTATTCCCACTTAGTATAGGTGAAGGCTAGCAAAAGACTGGGAAGCGACCAACTAAAGAGCGACAACAGTGATGTACATGCATTAAAATTAATAAACATTGGATGCAAGCATGAGTAGGATATAATCCACCATGAACATAAATATCGTGAAGGCTATGTTGATTCGTTTCAACTACATGCGTGAACATGTGCCAAGTGAAGTCACTTAAATCATTCAAAGGAGGATACCACCCCATCATACCACATCATAATCATTTCAATAGCATGTTGGCACATAAGGTAAATCATTATAACTCATAGCTAATCAAGCATGACACAAGCAACTCTGATTTCTAATTGTCATTGCAGACATGTTTATTCATAATAAGCCGAATCAAGAACGCGGGACTCATCATATTTACAAAAATAAAAGAGGCCGAGTTCATACCAGCTTTTCTCCTCTCAGTCAGTTCATCATATATCATCATAATTGCCTTTCACTTGCACGACCGAACGGTGTGAATAATAATAAGAGTGCATGTGCATTGGCCTAAGTTGGAATCTGCGAGCATTCAATAAACAGGAGAAGACAAGGCAATATGGGCTCTTGGGTTAATTCAGCAATAATGCATAAAAGAGCCACTTCAACAATTTAATTATGGTCTTCTCCTACTGACCCCCAAAGAAAAGAAAAGAAAAGAAACTATTTACACGGGAAAGCTCCCAACAAGCAAAAGAAGAGCGGGAAATATTTTTGGGTTTTCTTTTTGATTATTACTACTACAGCAGAAAAATAAACTACTACTAATTTTTTTTGGTTTTTCTTAAGGTTTAACAATCACACAAGAAGAAAGCAGGAAAAAGAAAATAAACTAGCATGGATATTACAATGAAAAAGTATGAGCACCGACATCTAGCAATGAGTGTGTGTGAACATGAATGTAATGTCGGTGAGAAATACGTACTCCCCTAAGCTTAGGCTTTTGGCCTAAGTTGGTCTATGGCCACGGCTGACCTGGCGGATATCCATAATAATAGTTGTTGGGGTCGTACTGTGATGAGGAAGGATAGTTGGGATCATATTGTGATGAAGAAGAAGACTCTGACTGCCACTGGCTGACAGTCATCTCTGGATCCCAAGAATAGACAGATTGTCGTGGGGGCTCATTTTGTGGTTCCTATTCTGGCTCCTCGGTTGGTGCAGGGTTCCGGTAGGCGTGAATAGCCGTCAACGGAACAAGCTACGTGCCTGCAGTCAAATCAAACAAAGAAGGAGCGGGCAAGGTAATAGTCTCAGGATGATGTTTATTAAAGAACAATTGATATTTAAGCTCCCCTGCCCTATTCTTAACAATAAAATCATGTGCTACCATACTTCTGTGATCTAGATAAACACGGGGCAGCACCTTTTCTTCCTTCTCAGCATGCCTAATAGGTATGTTAAAATGTGCGGCTAGGCGTGTGGCATAAATGCCTCCAAAGATGGGGCCCTTAGTACGGTTCATATTTAACCGTCTAGCAATAATACCGCCCATACTAAAAGTGTTATCACTGTATAAACCTTGGAGTAGAATAATTAAATCAGGGATACTAAGGTTTCCACTGTTTCCGCGTCCAATTAAACAACGACTAGCAAATAATGCAAAGTAACGTAAAACAGGAAAATGTATGCTAGTGATTCGTGCATCGGAAACCTTCCTGGTTTGTCCTACAGTGATATTGTTAATAAATCCCTCCACATCATCATGGTGTGGTTCTTCTGTCTTGCCCTCAAAAGGGACTAAACAAATACGACAGAAATCAAAAAGTGACATCTCCTTAGGCTCATCATATAAATGAAATTCCACCGTAGGTGGTGAGTTCCTAGGATGAAAATAAAAGTTTTGCACAAAGGTATTTGTGAGTAAGAGATACTGATCGCATTGGTCGTGGAGGAAAGCGGTGAGGCCAGCATTGTGAGCCAATTCATGAAAATCTTCATAGATATCGGCTGCTCTCAAGAAATCTTCAGAAGGCCATCACACGCCCGAATCTCCGCGGTGCGTGGCAAATTATACTTAGGCTTGGGTGCCTTTTCCTTCGAGCTTTGGCTTGATGAGCCCCTCAATAATCTCCTCATCATTTTCTGAAATAATCTGAATTTTTTAGTAAGTTCAAAATAAAAGTAACCAAACTCAATAAAACTGATAGCAACTACTTCTACAAGTGCCTAGAGCCTATATCAAGCATTAGAACTACTTGGAACCATATAAATTTGACATGCAAGCTCAAGAACATGGTCACCTATGCAGCATAAATTTGCAATGAATAAAGCACTAGAACAAAAACTAATTGGATCAATGGAGGAGTCACATACCAAGGAACAATCTTCCCAAGCAGTTTTGCAAGAGGTGCTTTGAGCAAGGAGATCGAAAATCACAGCAAAAGTGGCTGGAACTCGTGCTTGAGTTGGTTTTCCGGGTTTGTGTGAGACAGAGGAAGAAGATGGGTGCTGGGATAAGTGGAGGAGGGCCATCGTGGGCCCACGAGGCAGGGGGCGCCCACCACCCTCGTGGCCAGGTGGCAGCTCCTCCCGCGGTGATTTTTGCACAGTAAATCCTCAAATATTCCCGAAAAAATCATATTAAATTGGCATGTCATTCTGAGGACTTCTATTTTCGGGTTATTTTTATATTGCACGAATAATCAGATAACAGACAGAAAAATACTATTTTTACTTTATTTAATATAAATAACAGAAAATATAAAGAGGGTACAGAAGTTTGTGCTTCTAGTTTCATCCATCTCATGCTCATCAAAAAGAATCCACTAACAAGGTTGATCAAGTCTTGTTAACAAACTCATTCCGATAATCATGAAATCGGAGAAATTTCGAATAACACTAAGTTACCTCAACGGGGATATGCACATCCCCTATAATAAGTATATCATATTTCTTCTTGACAGTAGGAAGAGGAAATTCAAAACCTCCAATTATAATCGATGGAATTTTTCCAATGGAGTTGATACTATGAACTTGAGGTGGTTTCCTCGAAAAGTGTACCATATGCTCATTACCATTAACATGAAAAGTGACATTGCCTTTGTTGCAATCAAAAACAGCCCCTGCAGTATTAAGAAAAGGTCTTCCAAGAATAATAGACATACTATCATCCTCGGGAATATCAAGAATAACAAAGTCCGTTAAAATAGTAAGGTTTGCAACTACAACAGGCACATCCTCACAAATACCGACAGGTATAGCAGTTGATTTATCAGCCATTTGCAAAGATATTTCGGTAGGTGTCAACTTATTTAAGTCAAGTCTACGATATAAAGAGAGAGGCATAACACTAACACCGGCTCCAAGATCACATAAAGCAGTTTTAATATAATTTCTTTTAATGGAGCAAGGTATAGTAGGTACTTTGGGATCTCCAATTTTCTTTGGTATTCCACCCTTAAAAGTATAATTAGCAAGCATGGTGGAAATCTCAGCTTCCGGTATCTTTCTTTTATTAGTAATAATATCCTTCATATATTTAGCATAAGGATTTGTTTTGAGCACATCAGTTAATCGCATATGCAAAAAGATAGGCCTAATCATTTCAGCAAAGCGCTCAAAATCCTCATCATCCTTTTTCTTGGATGGTTTTGGAGGAAAAGGCATGGGTTTCTGAACCTAAGGTTCCCTTTCTTTACCATGTTTCCTAGCAACAAAGTCTCTTTTATCATAACGTTGATTCTTTGATTGTGGGTTATCAAGATCAACAGCAGGTTCGATTTCTACATCATTGTCATTACTAGGTTGAGCATCATCATGAACACCAGCATTAATATTTTTATTAGGTTCATGTTCATTACCAGATTGTGTTTCAGCATCAGACATAGATATATCATTTGGATTATCAGGTGGTTCAGCAATAGGTTCACTAGAAGTTTGCATGGTTCTATCATTTTTCTTTTTCTTCTTTTTAGAAGAACTAGGAACATCAATATTATTTCTCTGAGAATCTTGCTCGATTCTCTCAGGGTGTCCTTCAGGATACAAAGGTTCCTGAGTCATTCTACCAGTTCTAGTAGCCACTCTAACATCATAATCATTTTTCTTACTGTTCATTTCATCAAGCACTTCTGTTTGAGCTTTAAGTACTTGTTCTACTTGAGTGGTAACCATAGAAGCATGTTTGCTAATAAGCTTAAGTTCTCCTTTAATATCAGCCATATAATTACCCAAGCGTCTAATCATATAAGCATTTTCTTTTAATTGTCTACCAAAATAAGCATTGAAGTCGTCTTGTTTAAACATAAAGTTATCAAACTCATCCAAGCACTGACTCACAATTTTAGTAGGAGTAACTTCAACTTTATCATATCTATAGAGAGAATTTACCTTTACTACCTGTGTCGGGATATCGGGATCAGGAGGTTCTTCAACAAATAAATAATTGAGATCATAAGTTTCTTCAACAGGCGCTGAATTAAGACCATGTATTTCTTCAATAGGAGGTAAATTCTTAACGTCTTCAGCTTTAATACCTTTTTCTTTCATAGATTTCTTTGCCTCTTGCATATCTTCGGGACTGAGAAATAGAACACCTCTCTTCTTCGGAGTTGGTTTAGGAATAGGCTCGGTAATTTGAGCAGGAGAAGGCTCAGGAGCTGGCTCAGGAGGTGCCCAATTACTTTAATTTGTCAACATATTATTCAATAGAATTTCAGCTTCATCCGGTGTTCTTTCCCTGAAAAGAGAACCAGCACAACTATCCAGGTAATCTCTGGAAGCATCGGTTAGTCCATTATAAAAGATATCAGGTATTTCAGGTTTCTTAAGAGGATGATCAGGCAAAGCATTAAGTAACTTGAGAAGCCTCCGCCAAGCTTGTGGGAGACTCTCTTCTTTAATTTGCACAAAGTTGTATATTTCCCTTAAAGCAGCTTGTTTCTTATGAGCAGGGAAATATTTAGCAGAGAAGTAATAAATTATATCCTGGGGACTACGCACACAACCAGGATCAAGAGAATTAAACCATATCTTAGCATCACCCTTAATTGAGAACGGAAATATTTTGAGTAAATAGAGGTAACGAGATCTCTCATTATTAGTGAACAGGGCAGCTATATCATTTAACTTAGTAAGATGTGCCACAACAGTTTCAGATTCATAGCCATAAAACGGATCAGATTCAACCAAAGTAATTATATCAAGATCAACAAAGAATTCATAATCTTTATCAGGAACACATATAGGTGAAGTAGCAAAAGCAGGGTCGGGTCTCATTCTATCTCTAAGTGATTCTTTGTTCCATTTAATTAATAACCTCTTAAGCTCATATCTATCTTTGCAAGCGAAAATAGCAGCAGAAGATTCTCTATCAAAAAGATAACCTTTAGGAATAACAGGCATGTTTTCATCATCGTATTCAGATTCAATAATTTCTTTTTCTCTAGCCCTAGCAATTTGTTCATCAAGAAATTCACCAAGGGGCACAGTAGTATCAGTCATAGAAGCAGTTTTATCATAAGTACCATGCATAGCAGAAGTGGCATCATCAATGACATGCGACATATCAGAACAAATAGCAGAAGCAGGTGTAGGTGTCGCAAACTTACTCATAATAGAAGGTGAATCAAGTGCAGAGCTAGATGGCAGTTCCTTACCTCCCCTCATAGTTGAGGGATAGATCGTGGTTTTTGGATCTCTCAAATTCTTCATAATGATAAGCAGATATAAATCCCAAGTGACTCAAAGAATAGAGCTATGCTCCACGGCAACGGCGCCAGAAAAAGGTCTTGATAACCCACAAGTATAGGGGATCACAACAGCTTTCGAGGATAGAGTATTCAACCCAAATTTATTGATTCGACACAAGGGGAGCCAAAGAATATTCTCAAGTATTAGTAGCTGAGTTGTCAATTCAACCACACCTGAAAACTTAGTATCTGCAGCAAAGTGTTTAGTAGCAAAGTAATATGATAGTGGTGGTAACGGTAACAAAAGTAAAGACAGCAAAAGTAATAATTTTGGTATTTTGTAGTGATTGTAACAGTAGTAGCGGGAAAGTAAATAAGCGAGAACCAGTATATGGTAAACTCGTAGGCACCGGATCAGCGATGAATAATTATGCCGGATGCGGTTCATCATGTAACAATCATAACATAGGGTGACAAAGAACTAGCTCCAATTCATCAATGTAATGTAGGCATGTATTCCGTATATAGTCATACATGCTTATGGAAAAGAACTTGCATGACATCTTTTGTCCTACCCTCCCATGGCAGCGGGGTCCTATTGGAAACTAAGGGATATTAAGGCCTCCTTTTAATAGAGAACCGGAACAAAGCATTAGCACATAGTGAATACATGAACTCCTCAAACTATGGTCATCACCGGGAGTGGCCCGATTATTGTCACTTCGGAGTTGCCGGATCATAACACATAGTAGGTGACTATAGACTTGCAAGATAGGATCTAGAACTCACATATATCCATGGAAACATAATAGGTTCAGATCTGAAATCATGGCACTCGGGCCCTAGTGACAAGCATTAAGCATAGCAAAGTCATAGCAACATCAATCTCAGAACATAGTGGATACTAGAGATCAAACCCTAACAAAACTAACTCGATTACATGATAATTCTCATCCAACCCATCACCGTCCAGCAAGCCTACGATGGAATTACTCACGCACGACGGTGAGCATCATGAAATTGGTGATGGAGGATGGTTGATTATGACGACCGCGACGAATCCCCCTCTCCAGAGCCCCGAACGGACTCCAGATCAGCCCTCCCGAGAGGTTTTAGGGCTTGGCGGTGGCTCCGTATCGTAAAACGCGATGATTTCTTCTCTCTGATTTTTTTCTCATCGAAACTCAATATATAGAGTTGGAGTTGGAGTTGGCGTTGGAGGGTCTCCAGGGGGGCCACGAGGTAGGGGGGCGCGCCCTAGGGGGGGACCCCCCACCCTTGTGGAAAGGGTGTGGGCCCCTTGGTCTTCATATTTGGCGAGGATTTTTTATTATTTTTTCTAAGACCTCCCGTGGAGTTTCAGGTCATTTCGAGAATATTTGTTTTCTGCACATAAAACAACACCATGGTAATTCTGCTGAAAACAGCGTCAGTCCGGGTTAGTTCCATTCAAATCATAAAAATTAGAGTCCAAAACAAGGGCAAAAGTGTTTGGAAAAATAGATACGACGGAGATGTATCAGCAGCCTCTTTGGGTTCAGATTCCAAAGGTACTTGAGTAGAGGCTCTGGCTTTAGACATGGGAATTCTCTTTGCAGGTAATTTGGTCTTCATACCAGGTTTAGTTGCAGCAGCAGTGCTATATTCCTTTTTAACCACTTTCTTCTTGGAAGTGGCCTTATCCTCAGCTGCCACATAGTCTTCATCCTCAGATTCAGAAGTTTTCTTCTTTCTGGCCCTGGTGGCAGCCTTTGGCAGATTGCTTGGTGTGCTCCTGCTGCCATCATCTGAGCTGCTAGAGGGACTAGTGCCCTCACTCAAGTGAACCTGCTCCTCTGACTTGTTCTGGCTGTCACTTTGATCAGACATATTGCAATCTCTGACAACTGACCCTGTGAATAGATTATAGATGAGGTAGAGTGGATGAGCATCACAAAATATAGAGGTTTTTGCAAAAGAATGAATCAAAACCTTAGTTTTAGTTTTCCTTAGAAAGCATTTCGGATCAACCGATTTGTAAACTCGGTGATACCGAAGCAGCTTTTGGAACCTAAACTAGTGAACTCGGTCAGACCGAGTCATAGTTCGGTGGCACCGAGACTGCTAGGGTTTCACAAAGTCCTGAACTCGGTCGCACGGATTTGAAATTCTCGGTCAGACCGAGAATCGCATGTGCAATTGCCTGAGCCAAATCGGTGGTACCGAGTTCCACAACTCGGTTGGTCTGAGATGGTTTCGGCGGAAACCTAACCCTAAATTTTCAAATCATCTCTAATCTATGGAGTGTTTTGACTGGATAAGATAGTTTCAATCGTGGCAAGATCCATGGCGAACACAATGTGCTAGGAATCAGATAAGGATAGCACAGTGATCAAGTTCATACCCTAGTTCGGCGATGAACTTGCTACGGCGGCAACGGCGGGGATGATTCCCATTGACGGCGGCGGAGACTAGCGGCAGGAGGCAACTAGCGACGAGGAGGACGATCCGGAGACCCTGGAGGCAGAGCGGGCTAAGCGCGGGCGAAAGAGTTCGAAGAAAATTTCCAAAATTTTGCCCGTGGGTATATATAGCCCGACCCTGTTGGTGTGACCGAGTGGAACAACTCGGTGGCACCGAGATGCATAACTGCAAGCAGTTGCTGCAACTCGGTGTGACCGAAAAGTTCAAATCGTTTGCACCGAGATTGAAAACCTAGATCGACTTAGTGATCTCGGTATTATGACCGAAATGGGTGAATCGGTCAGACCGAAACACACAAAGAATTTTTGGAAGTTTAAGTCTATGACAAATCGGGGACTCCGAGTGCTCCTCACACAGAGTGGTTCGAATCTGACTTGATCAAATTTTGTGATGTAGCATGAATAGAGTTTGAGATGAGAAAAGCATAGATAGCTAGAGAAGGTTCTAGGCATTCTTGTCCATCCACTTGGCCAAAAGAAAAGTAAACCAATCAATCAAAACAACAAGTGGATGTCCTCGAATGAGTAAATTATGCAACCAACATGCTCACACAATAAAATGACAAATGAAATATGTGGCAAAGCATGCGCAAACAATTCTAGCATCTATCAAGCAATTGGTGATGACTGGGTCATCTATATATGAGTATATTGACTTAGGAGTCAAATGAGAACATTTGATCATAGGTCATACTCATCGTTTAAGCACAAGTGGGGTTACCACTTATACATAAAGCATTGTTGTGTTCACACCATTAGAGTTGCTTTAACTCAATTGTTAGAGTAAAGCTCCCCTAGATGTGAGATCCCTCCTAAGAGGGATGAACTAACCTTGGGTTTTGTCGATGATGACTTCATGCAGGTGTTGAAGATGTGGATGCTCTATGTTGATGTAGATCATTGGGAGCTATCCTTTGGAGTGAGTTGCACTTTCAATACCTACACGGGTTATTCCCACAAGGAACAAACAAGGATATCCATAGACATAGAGTGATGCACACACAAGATGATGTCTATGAAAGCTTTAGGTTACCTTGTCCCTTGTCTTACCAACAAGAGGGTTTGTGACTCCTTGAACTAGTGCAAGATGTGGAAGTTGATTGCACTTGTTCTTGCCAAAATGATAAGAGTGAAGTACGTTGGCGGAGTCACCCTCAAGAACTCTCTAGTTCTTCTTCTTCGGGATCCACACCATCTTGATGGGAATCCTCGGAGTTGTAGTTGTACTTGATGAAGTGGAACTTTATGTAGTCTTGGGAACCCACTTGACCAAGGCCTTAGGAGCTTCTTAAAATGCATCAATTTCCTCTTGAAGCTTGTCCTTGCCTTTTTGCTTGTGGTCTTGTGGTGGAAGATTATCTTGAGCTTGTGTCCCTTTGAAAGAAGTAGGATCATACTTCTCTTGTTGAGGAACAAACTTCGTCTTGGGGTATTGATCTTCTTCCCACTCAACTCCATTGGCATTGAACTTTCGTTCAAAACCAATACCTTGATTCTTCCGGTGCCTTCCTTGCTTGCGTATAATTTCCTCGAATTGCTTACTCCCGGCAAGGCTCTTGTAAACACCTTTCTCTATAATTCCCTTCAATAAGCTATTTTCTTGCTCAAGTGTAACTTGGCTAAGAGAATCATTAGTGGAATCAAGAGAACTACTAGAAGCAACAATATTGGATTTAGCATGATTATTGTTACTACTAGAAGAAGAATCCTTCTTGTTCTTGTTACTAGACTTGATTTGAGGCATGTAAGTGGATAAGAGTAAACACTTGGCAATGTAAGAAGAACTTTTCTTGCGAAGATCATCATTGATTGCCTTTAAGAACTCATGCTCTTGCTCAAGGTTGAGCTTTTCAAAACGTAATTTCTCGTTCTCGATGATCTCCTAAGATAGTTTCATGAGCTAACTTAAGAGTGTTTAGTTCTTTAGTTAGAGACTCAATCTTCTCCTTATCATTGTCATTCGTTTCATCATAGTATTCATCACTATAGTTGTCAACAAGTAAATCATCATCACCTAACAAGTCATCTTCATCACTATTGAAATCAACATACTCGGGGTGTGATATCTTTGGACCTTTGGCCATGAAGCATCTTCCAATTCCTTCATTTGGTGAATCAAATATGTCGTAGGAGTTGGTTGACACAAGTGCTAGACTGGCAACACCTTCATCTTGAGTATATTCGGAGTCAGAGTGATAGCTTCTCTCGGAGTCATTGTCGGAGTCGGAGTCGGATACCCATTCACCAACATGAGCTTGATGTCTTCGTTTTGTGTAGCTCCTTGATGACTTGTCCTTCCTTTCCGAATCCTTGCTTCTCCGTGAGGGTCTTCGTTCATATCGATCATCCCTACTCCTTCTCTCCCTTGATGGTGATTCTTCTCTTCTACTTCTTCTTTTGGGAGAATCTTCTCTTCTCTTTTGGGGAGTCGTACACTCATTGGAGTAGTGTCCAGGTCTTCCACAATTGTAGCAGTTTCGCTCTTGACTAGAAGATCTTTTGTCATTGTAGGACCTTGACTTGTAACTTCTCTCTTTGCTTCTATTCTTATAGAACTTGTTGAAGTTCTTCACCATTAAGCTCAATTCTTCATTGAAGGTTTGTTTCTCACTTGATGATGTGGGGGCTTCACATGAGGCTTTGTAAGCACCACTTGACTTGTTATGGAGCTCCTCCTTATCCTTGAGTGACATCTCATGAGCAATAATTCTTCCAATGACTTCCGTTGGCTTGAGATCTTTGTAATTTGGCATCATTTGGATCAATGTGCATACGGTATCGTATTTTCCATCCAAGGCTCTGAGGATCTTCTTGATGATGAATTTGTCGGTCATCTCTTCACTTCCTAAGTCGGCAATCTCATTTATGATAAGAGCAAGCCTAGAGTACATTTCAGCGACACCTTCACCATCCTTCATTTTGAACTTGTCAAGTTGACTTTGAAGCACATCCAACTTGGATTCCTTGACGGAGTCGGTACCTTCGTGCATATCAATCAAAGTATCCCAAATTTCCTTTGCATTCTCAAGACAACTGATTTTGTTGAATTCTTCAGGCCACAATCCGTTGAAGAGGATATCACAAGTTTGAGCATTGTATTGCAGCATTTTCAACTCTTCCGCGGTAGCTTCACGATTCGGTTCTTTCCCATCAAAGAATTCACTTTGCAAGCCAACACACACAATAGCCCAAACTGCGGGGTTATGTCCAAGAATATGCATTTTCATCTTATGCTTCCAACTAGCAAAATTAGTGCCATCAAAGTAAGGACCTCTACGGTGGTAATTTCCCTCGCTAGACGCCATACTCTCCTAGGTTGTGAAACCAAGGCTATGACCACCAAAAGCTATGGAAATCAAAGCAAATGGAGACCAGAGCTCTGATACCACTTGTAGGATCGAAAGTATGTCTAGAGGGGGGATGATTAGACTACTTGACCAATTAAAAATCTATTCTTTTCCCAATTTTAGTCTTTGGCAGATTTTAGCTATCTTAGCACAAGTTAAGCAATCTTAACACAATTCAAGCAATCATGCAAAGAGTCTATGAGCAGCGGAAAGTAAAGCATGCAACTTGCAGAATGTAAAGGGAAGGGCTTGGAGAATTCAAACGCAATTGGAGACACGGATGTTTTTGTCGTGGTTCCGATAGGTGGTGCTATCGTACATCCACGTTGATGGAGACTTCAACCCACGAAGGGTAACGGTTGCGCGAGTCCACGGAGGGCTCCATCCAAAAAGGGCCCACGAAGAAGCAACCTTGTCTATCCCATCATGGCCATCGCCCACGAAGGATTTGCCTCACTAGCGGTAGATCTTCACGAAGTAGGCGATCTCCTTGCCCTTACAAACTCCTTGGTTCAACTCCACAATCTTTGTCGGAGGCTCCCAAGTGACACCTAGCCAATCTAGGAGACACCACTCTCCAGAAAGTAACAAATGGTGTGTTGATGATGAACTTCTTGCTCTTGTGCTTCAAATGATAGTCTCCCCAACACTCAACTCTCTCTCACAGGATATGAATTTGGTGGAAAGAAAATTTGAGTGTAAAGCAACTTGGGAAGGCTAGAGATCAAGATTCATATGGTGAGAATGGAATATCTTGGCCTCAAAACATGAGTAGGTGGTTCTGTCTCAGAAAATGTGTATTGGAAGTGTAGGTATGTTCTGATGGCTCTCTCCACGAATGAAGAGTGGGTGGAGGGGTATATATATAGCCTCCACACAAAAACTAACCGTTACACACAATTTACCAATCTCAGTGAGACCGAATTGAGAAACTCGGTCGGACCAATTTAGCAAACCTAGTGACCGTTAGGATTTTCGGTGGGACTGAGATGCAACTCGGTAGGACCGATATGGTTAGGGTTAGGGCATAACGTAATCTTGATGTGACCAACTACACAAACTCGGTGGGACCGATTTGGTAATAAGCTAACCAGAGAGTTGGTCAGGTAAACTCGGTGGGACCGATCGCTCATTTCGGTGGGACCGAAATGTTACAAAAGGGAAACAGTGAGTTTACACTGCAATCTCGGTGGGACCGATCGCTCATCTCGGTAGGACCGAAACGTTACGAAGGGAAACAAAGAGATTACAACCCCATCTCGGTGTGGCCGAGATCCCTATCGGTGAGACCGATTTGCCTAGGGTTTGTGGCAGTGGCTATGACATCTGAACTCGGTGGCGCCGGATAGAAAGAATCGGTGGGGCCGAGTTTGACTTCTGGTTTAGGTCAGATGTGGATGTGGGAAGGTAGTTGAGGGTTTTGGAGCATATCACTAAGCACTATGAAGCAAGAACCTCATCAAGCAACACCTCATCCCTCCTTGATAGTATTCACTTTTCCTATAGACTCAATGTGATCTTGGATCACTAATATAAAATGTAGAGTCTTGAGCTTTGAGCTTGAGCCAATCTTTTTGTCCTTAGTATTTTGAGGGGTCCACTTTCCTCATCCATGACATACCATTTATTGAGCTTTTTCTAAAATATTAATCTTGGAATAGCATTAACTCAATGAGCTATATATTGTTAGGAATTACCAAAACCACCTAGGGATAATTGCACTTTCACAGAGAGACCTGGCACGGTACATGCAACAATACAGCTCTGAAGATGGATTGGTGGCAGGTGGCTGCGGCAGCCTCATACCCGGCAGGTGTCCCAGTTGAGGAGTGCGCCGGACTGGTAGGTGCCCCATACCAGGCAGGTGTCCTGGTTGGGACCTCGGGTCTTAAATGTTTAGGTTTGGCTGCGGATGTCTGTTTGGTATTAGGCCCAGACTATCTGCGCCCCTTCATCAATTGATAGGTGTAGCAACAGTTGTTGTTTAGACGATTGCTTTAGTCTTGCTGTTGTTTGGCTTTGTAAAGTCTTGTGAGAATAATTAATAAAGTGGTCGTATGCATCGCTCAGATGCAGAGGCCGGGGGTCATCCTCCTTTTCTAAAAAAAAATCATATGTTTGTGTTCTATCCAAGATGTTACAAATGTAACAAAAAAAGAGTCAATTACATCAGTGGTGCTAGACCTTGGCACAAACGGTCACTTTGGTGCTAGAACTTGTGGCGTACATTGAAATGGTGTAATAAGTTGGTTCGGATGTGCAAATACGGTGCAAATCACGTTTATGTATGCCCGAGCCGCTGATTAGGCATGCCAGCGTGGCGTGAGACCCGCTGTCGGCGACAGGAAGACAGAGGAGTGGTGTATGGCCTGTTTTTTTTTGCGAAAACCCTCTTGATTTTTTTTCATTTCTCGCAAAAAAGCCCTGCCGATGTTCGAGAAGTGGCATTTCATTTTTCCTGAAAAAATAACACGAAAAACTAGTCCCCCGACTCGACCTACGGCAATGTCAAATCCGATCGAGCAACTCCATCGGTGCACCCTTCTAGGGGCGATTTCACCGTCCGAGCACCCTGGCCACGTGCCCGGGCTCGAGCGCTGCGGATTTTTCGAGTGGCCGGGGTCACAATCCATGAATATGTACGATCTAGGCGGAAAAATACAACAGCTTAATGAATTGGGCTAGTTTAGGCGTTGCTTTTGCGGTTTGGGCTTACTCACGCCAAACGAGAACGCCTAAGGCTCATCCATTAATTTCTTTATTACATGGGCCACGCTGGGTTAGTCAGACTCAGATTGATGTCGAGCCTGCGGCTGCATCGCTCGCCTCGCCTGTTTGCCTGCCTCGCACACTGTTTGCCTCTACGCCGCGCCGCAAGACTGTGCCCTAGCAATTCCGGCGTCGTTGGACGTGGTGGCCGGCGAGGTGCGTGGACTGATGAAGCACCGATGACCGGCAAGACCGCAAGAGATGGTGCACGACCGAGCCTCCAATTAGGCTACGATTCCACCAAGTAACGATCGGGATCTGAAGCGAAAGCGCAGGAGTCAAAGCGGCATCTCCTGTGATGTGAATTCTCCTCCGACGGATGGTGGCTCGTCCTCATCATCGTGGGCACTTCAGCAAGCACTAGTCACACGTGCAGCACCAACAAATGCCCAGCCTGCGCAAGGCCATGGCCAAGAGACAGCAAACAGCCAACGGTGAGGGCCACCAATGGCAGCGGCAAACGACAACTAGGTGAGTTATCCGACTCCAACTATGTTTGTTCAACTACATAATTGAGTATATTATTTAGTGACACTAGTGTGTTGGCGGTTTGATAGACCAAAGTACACTTTAATTTATATTATGCCCAGGCTTTGGGAATTCGCTAGCTCCGCCACTGCACCCTTCATGTGCTCCATGGATAACTACACAGAATGTATTTAAACGCAGGCGCACTTGGAGCCAAAATGGGCTACAGTCTGTGCGGCCCATTTAGACCTGCTCGTTTCTTTTGAAAATTTGTAAAAGGTATGTAAATTATAACCTTAATAATAAAAATAAATTTCAAATTTTTTTGGTGTATACATATTATATAAATCCAAACAAAAATAACTTCCATTTAAAAAAAACACGCATTATTTTCAAAACATACATATATATATAATAATATTTATGAATTATAAAAATGTTTTTATATTTGAAACCCATTTAGGACCCACATGGGTCCTGCTTATACTACATTAAGGACTGTTATGGACATAAGTAAGCATAACGCGAGTGGTGTATTGACCATGACCGCATTCAGTCTTGCTGTACGTCGTGTGTGATCGAGACGTGGAGGCCATATTTTTCAGTTTAATTTTCATGTATTGCAGGCAGGACCCATGTGTCATAGGGGTGAAAAAAAGAAAAAAGACAAGTGACAGGTAGACATGGACTTTTTTATGAAATCAAGGGGATTTTCGCAAAAGAAAATAAGCCACACGCGCTCCTCTTAGCCTTCTAGTCACTAACAGCGGGCCCCATGCCATGTTGGTGTGCCAAGTCAGCGTCGATTTTGTATCCGGAAGTGATTTGCACCGTATTTGCACGTCTGAGCCAAGTTATTGCACCAATTCAATATATGCCACAAGTTCTAGCACCAAAGTGATCGTTTGTGCCAAATTTTATCACCATCGGTGTAATTGACTCTAAAAAAAATGATGAAACAAATAAGAGATCAAGAGCAAAAGTCATCGCTAGCTATGTTTCAAGCACAGTCAGAGAGAGAGAGAGAAAGAGAGAGAGATTGGTTAAGCTGTTAGGGAGCGGATGCACGGAACACGCATTAGGAAAATATAGTAAGGGCGTCTTCAACATGGTGCCGCAAATTTGAGGCACTATCCATTCAGGGTGTCTCCATCGGATACATCCGAAACATCTGCGCGCATTTCAAATGTGAATCAAAAAAAAACCGAACAAATTTCATGCAAACCGGATGATTTTCATTTAAACCAGACCAAATTCATGAAATGGTTGACATATTTCATAGTCTAAATCTTCGGTGGTCGTGGACACGTCCTTGTCTGACGTCTTACTCTTTCTCGAACATGGACTGTTCCATATCCCACACCCTAATCTTCGTGGGAGCCCGTCGCGTGGCCTTGGATGTCGCCGGTCCGGCGAGATCCACGATAGACAACAACCTTTGCTTAAACAATAAATTAAGGCGTGAAGGAAAATGCTCGATAAAATCCCATCGGCATTACCGAAAGGACCTCTCCGTCTTCATCAGGTAGCTAGATGAGTGCTTGGGATCATGAATTTCAGCCAACGAGACATTTTGTATCAATAATACTAAGAAGTGAAGGAAAATGCTCGATAAAATCCCATCGGCATCCACGGATCCGCCAAAGTAAACGCCTGCCCGCTTGCGATGGGGATCTGCAAACTACCACGTGGTCTAACATAGGTCAGAGGATATGCTTTATTATACCGATCTAGGAGTATGTGGGTCAGAGGATCTGCGAACTACTAAGTGGTTTCCCGTTGGCCGGCCGTGCCCTGGCCCTATCATCCAAACCCGTGCGTGGGTGTGCGGGTGTGCTGTTGCTACCGGTCGACTACTAATGATGGCGATAACAAATATGGTTGCGGTCTGTTGTGCTAATAAAGGAGCTGCGCTTGAAGGATTTTCCCTTCATGACATCGATATGTATGCATATGTTGATCGACGAAACCGACATCAACATAGCCGGAAAATCCAAAATAAATTCAGAAAATGCGATCATTGATGCTAAGTCTAGGACAAAAACCTAGTGGTTGGTTTCAGAACAAAATAAACATACCATCTGAGTTGTCCTTTTCCTTTTCTTTTTCTTTGCCAAATACCATCTGAGTTGTCCTCGTTTCGCCAATTATCCAGCAATTATTCGCTTGAAATCTTGAATCCGCCAATGGAGCAAAACAGAGTGCACGTGTGAAAAATCATACCACGAACGTTGTCAACTGTAATTTCATAATGTTTTGAAACTGCCCACGCAAAACATATAATTAAGTTTCCACTATATAGCTGCTGAAACGGGCGTATGTTTTGATAACTCACGGACAAAACTGCAAACAGAGTGAGTGAAACAAGCAGTACACGTCACCAGTAAATTGCTTCATATATATAAATATCAAATACAAATCCGCATGGTTCCGACGACCTAATTGAGGTCGAGACTTAATTAGGATCAAGTAATGTCTGCAGGTAGATTTTACATAGAGAAACATATATATTCACCTCGCCCGAACTTTAACCAAGCACGCTGTAAATAATTTCCATTTTCCGGAGGATTACCGAGGCCCGATCCTGGACCACCTTCCATGCGTCAGCGACGTGGTGCTCCTCCGTGAGCGTGCTCCCGACGGCGCACCTGAGCATGTAGACGCCGCCCACGTTCGCGGAGCTCATGTACGGGCCCGGGCCGACCGCGTTCACCTCCTCGAGCAGGCCCCGGTTGAGCTCGTTGGCCGTCTTCTCGCCGCCGAACCTCTCCGGCGACCGGAGCCGGAAGCACACCAGCGCGAACTGCCTGTCCGTCACCACCTCGAACCTCTCGTCGGCCCGCACCATGTCCTCGAACGCCTCGGCCATGCGCACGTGGGAGCGGATGTGGTCGCGCAGGCCGTCCACGCCGTAGCAGCGGAGCACGAGCCACATCTTGAGCGCGCGAAACCGGCGGGTCAGCGTCATGGTCCAGTCCTTGTAGTCCACCACGTCGTGCCCCTTCGACGCCGCGTCCTTGAGGATGTACTCCTGCTCCGTGCCCAGCGCCGCCACGAGCTCGCTCGGCCTCTTCACCCACATCGCGCAGCAGTCGTTGTTGGCCAGGAGCCACTTGTGGGCGTTCATGCTGAACGAGTCCACGGCCTCTACGCCGTCGATCACGTGCCGGAACTCCGGGCAGACCAGCGCCGAGCCGGTGTAGGCCGCGTCGACGTGGACCCACACGCCGTGGGACGCCGCCACGGTGCAGAGCTTGCCGATGGGGTCAACGGCGGTCGTCTGGGTGGTCCCGACGGTCGCGCACAGGAACAGCGGCACCAGCCCGGCGTCCACGTCGGCCTGCATGGCGGCCTGCAGCTCCGTGGGCGAGAGCGCGAACATGTCTTCGCGGCACGTGTGTATCGCGCGGCAGTGGTCCCGCGGGATCCCGGCGATGCGCGCAGCCTTGCGGAAGGCGAAATGGGTCTGGTCGGAGCAGTAGACGACAAGGTCGCCGATCCTCCTCTCGCCGATCTCGGCGAGCTTCTTGTCCCTGGCGGCGACGAGGGCGCAGAGTATGGCCTCGCACGAGGTGCCCAGAAGCGTGCCCCCGCCGCCGCCGGCGAACAGGAGGCTCTCCGGCAAATGCAGCGCCTTGCCGAGCCAGTCCACGACCACCATCTCCAGCTCGGTGGCGGCCGGCGAGGCGGCCCACGTGAAGGGCACCACGTTGATGCCGGCAATGAGCGCCTCCCCGAGGGCCCCGACGGTGCTGCTGGACGCCGGGAAGTGCGCGAAGTGGCGGGGGCTCTGCCAGTGCGTCATGCCCGGGAGGATGAGGTCGCGGACGTCCCGCAGCGCGGAGCCGAACGCGTCGGGCTCCGGGCGGGACGGCGCCTCCGCGGGGAGCACATTGCGAAGGAAGCCGGGCGTGACGCTGGGGTGCACGGGGTAGTCCCCCATGCCGCCGTAGTACTCGGCGATGAAGTCGATGACCTCGTGTCCCTGGCGCCGGAACACGTCGGCGTCGAGCACGGCGGGGCACTGCGGCTTTGCGTCAGCCACCGCCGGGGCGGCGCCATTGTTGGCCGCGCTGTGCATGGCGTCGAAGCACTGCGACGGTGGAGCCATGCGTGGGGTGGGGTGCGAGGGAATTAATGCAGTCGAACTATCAAGCAGCTTAGCAGAAGGATCAGTGAGTTAATAGGCCAGCTGAGTAGTGATTAACTGCTGCTAGCGGCAACCTGTGGCGATGTCGACTGATGCTAATTCAGGACGGCTCCGGTAGCTATTTATACAGTTGGGGCGCCCGTATTACTCAAGCTGGTTGTAATGGGGTATCATATCATATCATATCATACTAGTTATGATACTACCTTCTTAATGCATATTACTTCATTTGTTTGCAAAAATCTAAATCTTTTTAAAGATTTCAACAAATGACTACATACTAAGCAAAATGAGTGAATCTATACTTTAAAATATGTGTATATACATCCATATGTTGTAGTTCATTTAAAACCTCTAAAAAGACTTATATTTTGAAACCTCTAAAGATAAGTCTTTCTAGAGATTCCAACAATTGACTATACGTAGCAAAATGAGTGAATCCACACTTTAAAATATGTCTATATACATTCGTATGTTGTAGTCTATTTGAAATGTCTAAAAAGACTTATATTTAGAAACAGAGGGAGTATATTAGTATCATATAGTACTCTATTTATTGCCATGCATGACACATAGTAGCATAACATTTATTATGATACGGTATCATGATATGATACTTAACTCTCTCCTTTTCATTTAATTTTATGACACCTCATCAAAATTGCCTAGTTGGCATGCATGATACTAACTGTGATACTACCATTAGACGGGTTGTAATGCGGAGTATCATATACTAATATCATGCATATGATATGATACTAGTATATGATACTACCTTTGTAATGCATAGTATCAGAAGTTAGTATCTTAAGTTGCCTTAGGCTGGTCATAGTGGGGAGTAACTTATACTAGTGTCATACATATGACACTAGTCTAAATTACTATCTTTATAGTGCAAAGTAACATAGTACTCCCTCCGTTTTTATTTACTCCGCATATTAGAATTGACTGAAGTCAAACTACGTAAAGTTTAACCAAGTTTATAGAAAATAATATAAACATTTACCATAACAAATTTATACTATGTGAAAGTACATTCAATAATAAATCTAATGGTGTTGATTTGTTATCGTATATGTTAATATTTTTGTTTATAACATTGGTCAAAGTTTACAAAGCTTGATTTTGACCAAAGCTAATACGCGAACTAAATAAAAACAGAGGGAGTAGTAGTGTCATAGAAGACTTCATTAATTAGCCTGTAGACTCATCTTGTCTTGGAAAACACTATGTTACAGTAACATATTATGTTACCACCTCTTATTAACTACATGCTACATAAGCAAAAATTTCTCGGAGTGTATTATGTTACTTGCTAAGTTACTCTCACTATGACTAGCCTTATTAATTACCATGCATGATACAAAGTAGTACACCATTTAATATGATACGGTATCATGATATGATACCACACCATCTTTTTCTCATTTAATTGTGTGCCACATCATCCAAAAAATCTAGTTGGCATGCATGGTACCGTTCATGATACTCCCATTACGACTAGCCTTACGACCAACTTTACGATGCACGTCACTCTCCAGTATACCTGACCATGGGCTAGGCCAAACCGGGCTTGGGCCGGGCCTTAAAAGCCCACGATAAAAAACTGAGGCCCAGGCCCTACCATTGGGCCTACTTTTCAAGCCCAAGCCCGACCCATCTGGTAAAAAGCCTTGAAAAGACCTTAGGGCTTAGGACCGTGGGCCATGCCTCTTTCTTAAAATGCCAATATGTCAAGGCCAAGCCGATCCAGGCCCTGCTGGTGGGCTCAAAACTCAAGCCCAAACCCGGCCCATGGGCAAGCCCATCAGGCCTAGGCCCTAGATTTCTGGGTGGGCCGGCAGGGCTGGGCCGGAGATGGCTAGGACTACTCTCCGGTAATGATGTGAGCAGTACTAGGGCATGAACGCATGATCTACAAATCTGCATGATCTATGTGGGATTAATTATATCGGTCGTCCACGAAATAGGTTTAAGACGAAGTTGAGGTGGCAAAAGCGACGTCCGGAGAAAATAATGCTGGCCGTCGAGCTAGCTACAGCAAAAATGCTTGACCTACGTAAGATTGTTATTACATAACCTACGTAAGCTTTCTTTTCGTAGATGTAGCATTGCTTCTAGCTACAGACTCCCAAGTCAAAACTCTTACTCCTGCCTGTCCGTGTGGGTTGAGGAGTTCTCCTAGGTGGAGTGGCGGACAGCACAAAGGTTGCTGTCGCCGGCCTGGGTTTCAGTCTCCTCATTCTCCTATAAAAATAAGACAGAAGACTTTTTTCCCTCTGTTCTTATTTTTTTTGTCTGTCCGTGTGGGTTGGGCACAATAAACTAACCCGGTGGAGTCATGCCGTATGTCGTGCCACGGGAAGCCACGTCTCAAGCTCCCGCACCGCGCGCGACAGTGAGACGCCGTGAACTGAACGTGATATCCGGTAGGTACGGTGGCCAGCACGTACAAGCGAAATTCTGATTCAGTCGATCTGTCAAAAGAAAAAAAAAATCTGATTCAGTCGGGTGCCTTAAAAAAGGCGGTTGCCGCTCTGCTCGAAACTTGTTCTCCTTTCATCAGAACCAAAATTCTCATGCTTAATTTTTTTGCTTAATTTTAATGATCTAAAAGATCATATATTAGTTTAGTTTATAGAGGGAGTAATTCTTATGCTTAATCGACGATGCATATATTTCTAGGTCGATATAGAAATTCGATACAGAAATTCTTACCCTTAATCGATGATCCTGGACCTTGATGGTCTAATTACAGAAAACTGAGCTGTTACATACTTTGTAAAACTGCACCATTAGGGTATCTTCTACGGTAATTCGTAAATTTTCTTTCGCATTCATCCGCCTACACGGTGCGGGAGATCGCCATTCACCATAGCTGCATATATTTCAACCCGCATTTTAACTAACGGGATAAAATTCATGCAAAACGGCCGATATTCATCAAAGCTCAGATAGAAAATAACACAAATCATTCATACATAGCATGCAAATTATGTCTAGTACAACAATGTCTCAAATTCGACTAGATTGACCGAATGTGCAACAAGTTTTTCATCAATGGATCATGTCGTTCCACACATGCTCCCCCTTCAGCTTCGTCCAACAGTGTGTGCACGTAAATGGTTGTCCCTTTGTCATGTGGTACACCACGGCAGTGCGTGCGAACTACATATAATGTGTAGACCAACATTAAGTGAATGAATCATGTTGAACAAGAGGAAGCAAAACTTACGATCTCGTCCTCTGCTGCGTGCAATGGCCATCTTGCCTCGAGCTGACGAACCATGTCACAAAACTTGGTGACGCTGGTTTGGATTACGTACCAGCGATACGACAACGACCTCATGTTACTTTGTTGAATGATCTACATGTCGTAGGGCGCGATGTGCTTTCGTGCGTGAAACTTTTCATGCACTTGCTCCCAAAAGGCCGCCCCTCTTTTCCTGCTTACAAAATCCGCGAATACAGCCAACCATGCGTCGCACATCAACTCATCATCCGTGTTCGAGTAGCTCACCATCCTTCGTACTCTAAAAAGTGACATAATGTTTGAAAATAAGCTCAATGGCATTTGACCGAATACCCGCCGAACGTGGTGTCCGCCATGGAGGTCGTCGATCGGGGGTGGGGCTGAGTGTACCTGGGTACAAACAACTCCAGGGTGGACAACTCTGTCGTAAAGGCAAGCGGGCGCGTCGGTGCTGGTTGCGGATGTCCGACAGTGCCTCTGTAGCGGCCGGAGACATACAACAGCAGCAGCAAAGGTGGAGTGTGCGGATGCAAAGCAAGGGAAAGAAAGCGAGGTGTGGAAGGAAATAAGATCGGGAGGGTGAATTGGGTGGGCCGAGGGTGTCGGAGCCCTACGTGTCTCCTGTCCGGACTCCGGCAAACCTCCGCACTTTGTCTAATTTGCGGAGAACACACGTCCGAACCATCCTGAAAATTGATACAGATCCGTGTTAGATGGCTTCCGCGGTCCGAATTGCGTGATCCAAACGGATGCGGGTGGTTTGCGGGTCGGCGTTAAAGATGCCTTTAGGATCCTATTAAGATGCCTATAGTGTAGTTTAACAAACTATAATATTCTTAATAATGTGATCCTTTTGAAGTACTAAAAAGATCTCTGCAACTGAAAAAAGGTACCCTCCACTTCTATTTTAAACCCGAGAAACGCTTGTTCCTTCGTTGCTTTCCTTTGATCTCGGAAAGTTCTTGCTACTTCCTTCCACACATATGTTCTCGCACTTCTATACATATCCAAGTTCGTAAGATGCGTTTGTTTGCTTGCATCATCGTCTATATCCAGAGTGTAACTTGTAGGCTCAAAGCATCAAATAATAGCTTTCAATATAGTATATCTAAATAGTTAGCCTTCACTATCAAAAAATAATCTCGCTTCTCCTTAAGCCACATCATATTAATTTAACCATTTGGATATATTAGATCAAACAACAATATTCGTCCCATCTACACATTGAGGGGCTGTACCAACCACACATGTAGTAATTGACGCATGCATGCAAATGCATGTAGTAACTCCTGCCTATAAGTGTTTTATAATCAAGAAAAAAAAATGACCCATGCATGCAACTTACAGCCTCGTACTCGAGTGCTCTATGAAAGAAAAGTGAGGCGTACGTGCATGCATATTTTATTTTGTTTCTGTCCAATTTTAAACTTATGCATTTATTTATTTGTAAAATATTGATAAACAGATTAGCTTACTACATGAGAAACTATAAAGACACTAGCTAAGTTGATTAGTTCAACGCAAAATTTATTTCATACAAAATCTCGCCGCAACGCATGGAGCATCGTCTAGTTAAAGTGGCTAAGATGGCAACCATGTTGTACATTTGGAGTACCTGGGCCTGACCTCTCCTACATTACCACATATTTCACTTCGATGGTTGACACATGTTTGCATTCATCTATTTTTTTACTGCCCATTAGGATTTACAGCCTATTAGAGATTTACACTGTCCCTTAACATGACTCTTCGTGAAACTACCTCTGCTGCTTTCTCCTCCCTCCATATCTTGTGACTACTATTCTTCTCCTAGAAAATCATCTCCCATCTCTCTCGCGCTAACAACCCCGCCCTCTCATTCGACCTTTTCTGGCAGGCCGTTGCCCTCTCCACACCGCCTTCCCCTGTCGGGCCCGAGTCAGCGGCCTATCGTGCTAGCATCTAGCGTCGCCCACATCCCTTCCCGGGTGATAGGATGGCCTCGGTCTTAGGCGCCATACGTAGGAGCAACAACAGGCGGCAGGTCATCAGGAGCAGCGATGTTGTAGCATCGTGCTTCTCCACCATCGGCAATCGTGGGTGACTCGGTATCCTTTACGGCCGCATGCAGCCATTGCCGCTGGCAACCTCTCTGTGCATGAGCCCATGGCCCAATACTTCCGCCTCCAACAAGGTCATGCCATGGCCACATCCATGCCGACCGCACCACGGTAGCCATCGTCGCCGAGTGCCGAAGGCAGTTATCTCGCCGCAACCATCGTAAGTGTTTATATATTATTACAACACATGTGCAAAAAAAAAAACTGCTGAGAATTCATTATATATGTTAATGAACCTAAAACGGCGTTACACCTTCTAAGCATGTTATGAACTGTTTTTAATGCATATCCTGTTAACCATGACTTCATAACCCAGTTTTGAATTTCTCGCCACTAATTTACCTGCAATTGTAGAAAGAATCAACAGGTGATCAAGGACGCGCTCAAGAATATGTATATGGAGCCACGAGTAGAAGCAAGGTGTTTAGGAATGAGTGTACTGTCTTCTCCGTTTCTTTTTTCAGAAATGTTTGGAAGAATGTGAAACTATCATATTTGGTTTTCAAAAGGATTAATTTTAAGATATTTTTAAAATATAAAATATCGATTTCTTGATGTCTACCACTCACATCAGCACATTTTGTCATTGATTTGACGTTTGTAGGTTATGTCTTATCGCAGGTTATCAAAAAGATTAATTTTAAGATATTTGTTAAATATAAAATATTGATTTCTTGATGTCTTCCACTCACATCAGCACATGTTGTCATTGATTTGATGTTTGTAGGTTATGTCTTATTGCAGGTTATCAACACATCACCATCCATGCTACGGAGATGACTGGAAGTAAGAAAAATTCATCAAGAGTTCAATACCAATTAAACCATTCATTTTATTAGTTTTATTTTTACTTTGAGAATTCGAACGTGTCTTTGTAGCCAGGGATTGTCATGCATGCCTATACTGATTATATAATCTTATTTTCATATCTTTTTACTTGTAACGGTTGTGTTTCTTGCTTGAATTGCGTTGTTTCACATGTTAAATTTATGAGAACAATTAGAGGTTGTTATCTATTGCTTCTCTTGTTTGATCTGTGCATCTACGTAGACCAGGAACCAATGTTACCTTCTGCACCCAACTGCATATGTTGCATGGTAAAAAATGCCAACGCTCTTTATTTCTAAAGATATATGCAAAACTTAGTCTGCAATAAATTTAATATTTTGGATGACCACTATCTTTATAGATATGACCATTTATGTAGATAACTATAAATTACTTCTACATGGCTAAGGGATGATAACTTCTTTGTCGATTCAGTGATTCAGGCGAGAACATGGCTGCATTAACCCCCAGGTTAGGCTATTTTTTCCACCCTGCTTTATGTGTTTGGGGAAATATAGCTTATTTGATGCAGATGGAGTGTTTGGATTGATGTGCTTCTTGGTAAATTTGTCCAATAAGAGAGGAATTTGTACCAAATCAAATGCACTTATGTTATGGGAGCATGATTGGGCCTATGATCCGCATCTAGCTTTTTCTCCTTTTGACTTTTTACTACTTTGTGATGATTTACGTGGTAGGGTTACATGGATCTAGGGGGTATTGCTTTGTTTTACCGATACAGAGGCCTTCCTACCGCTTCCCAACTCCTCTCTATAAAATAACTCCTCTAGAAAATGCCTTCTCAGGTACTATCTCTCTCAATTCTCGCTCAGTCGAAAAAAGGAAAAAAGCGTGGCGGCGGCGGCAACGCACGCAGAGCATCCACATCGTAGCAACAACACCACAACCTCTCCAGTCCCCCCCCCCCCACCCTCGCCCTCTCCCCCGACTTCTAGAGGATCCACCATCGATAATGATCACTAGAGGAGTTACAAATGACACGTGTAGCTTCATGTGGTGGAGACTAACAGCGGGTGGAGGGACACTGTTCGCTCCTCGGGGATTACCCTAGAGAAGCATCACCCCATGCTAGAAACTGTCCAACTACTCCCGCCCCCCTCCTCAGTCCCAATCGACGACACCCTTCTCTCTCCCGAATTCCTCCTGCCAGTGCCCATAATCTCTCGGTCTAGCGTGGGAGGCAAGCCCGTCACAGTAGTAGGAGCAGCGGACAACCAAGTCGGTCAAAACTAGAACGCAAGACAATATGCTAGTACCAAAAAAACAGCCAAAATGGCAACAAGAACATGTATGTACCACGCAAAATAAATGCAATGACTTTCATGAATCCACTAAGTAAACAGAAAGTATCACTCCACTAGCTCCCTTTAAAAGCCACCATGTCTTTTTTTGCGCACAAAACAAGCAACAAAGGCGCACACACAGAGACTTCTCAACTGGCGCGGGCGTGCAACCGCGCCTCCGCCTCCCAGTGTAGATCTACATCATGCAAACTCGTTTGATTGGTTGACCGCCTTCGGGAGGAGCCCCACAAAATTGTCTTCAGATGCTTCGCCTCCTTCCCCTCTCTCTCATCTATGCATGCATCTCACAGGATGACATCATCAAAGATTTCTTCCAAATTCAGAAAAATTAAAAATGTTTATTCTTAAACTGATAACCTGATTGATGATTTGCTTTCATCGTTGGCTTCCTCGCAGCGAGATCTTAAAATTTAGACCCAATGTTGACATGTTTCGGTAACTTACTTTTTGTCCGTACTTGCCAGATTATTCTACTTACGTGTGAGGTTATTAGTCACTTACTTGCCAGGCTACCCAATGACAATTTACATCAATTTAGAACTTGCTTCGTGGTACTTGTATGAGTTGATACTACCCACTTCTCACTTGTTTGTAACACTTGAATACTCATTTTCTAACGATGCATGTCATTGTAATGTTTAAAAGGAAACAAAAATCTGGTAAGTCCTAACATGGCAACCACGGTGACATATCTTGCAAATAGTAGCGGCGAAATAAATCTTGAAAACATTACAACATGGGATCTTGTTTTGAAGCCCTTGTTTAGATTATGCATACCCGGTGACTAATTGGATTAATTGTTTAGGAGATAAATCATTCCAAAAAATCAAATTAGCAATCAATGCGATTATATCAGCATGGTGTGTGTAAGATTCATGCATGCATGTCCTCACTCTATGTAGGCAAAATTTCATTGAAAAGGGGCAGCGTGAGAAAACATGTATGCGCACGATTGCTCCTTAGAATTTTCCTTGATTGTTTTAGTGACTTAATGGAATGCACCAAGCAGCTCCTGATTTTCCAAATACTGCAAAAGACTATAGTATTCATATACTATGGTATTGTGTGCACACAAGCTAAAATACTATGGTTCTCAATACGGTGGTCCTGAAAACTTTGCGTCCAAACGTAGCCTAGGTTTGAAAGCATGGGACCCAGGTAGTTGAATATTTCTACACCTTTCTTCGGTCTTATATAACAAGGGGAAATGGTGCTAAAAGCACACTTTCAAATATCAGTTTGATTAAACATGAATTACTCTTTGGTAATTTCCAGTTGCTTCAAGTTTTATAAATCTTACTCACTTGAAATTTGTACATTTGTAAGGCTAAAATTGCACTCTCTCAGGGTGTGCGACTTTAATACGGGGACAAGAGGTACTAGAGCCCTACACTTTAGCCCCGCGAACAACCTTCTTCCCTGACCTCCTCCCTTCATTCTCTTAATCTACAGTCTTGCCACCTCCTCCTTCTCAGCTTTCTCATGTTTTGTTCCGATCAGCCACTGTCAGTGGCAGCAACGTTGAGGCGGGCTGTTGATGCACTGATCATGTGAACATCTAAGTCGTCAGGGTATCGTATTACTCATCTAGAGACCGTTTAGCATCCAAGGCATATCCAGGTTGATAGTGACCTCGCCATCACCGTCACATTTAATCTCATTGTTACAGGATGGTCTATCGTCGATTTTCATTGTTCCTCCCTCTTCTCCTTCCGACTCCACCTAATACATTAACTATTATTTTATGCAGATCGATCCTAAGCGTCGCTTCAGGCACACTTCTCGACAATAATGAGTTGTCTTCTCCCTCGAACCGCCTTGTCATCTTTTACCTCTTGTAAATTTAGTCACCAATACAGAACCTCAAACTATGAGTCTCACAACTTAGCAAAGCAGGCTCTTTATCTAGGAGTTGACCGTCATGCTTGGTTAAGCAAAACTGGAGACCTTTACTCCGTCCATGTAAACATTGTAACGCATGAATAAAAAGATTTGCGAGGTTGCCTAAAAAAAATGAGCACACGTTGTGGGAAAAAAAAAGGTTGGTTTGCTGCCCAGGCCGAACCATTAGCATATGCTTGAGCTGGCCAGGCGGAGTTGGTGGAGTCCACGCTTGTTAGGCTGGCCGGTTTTCCGGTCAAAGTCCTATCACTCCACGACTGCTCAGCTGCAGGTCGATGCAGGCCTCCGCGTGGTGGCAACGCCTTCGGACAGCGCGAGTGAGATCGCGTGTCCGATCGAGTTCCCTCTCCGATATCCGCTCTACAGGTAGCTGAAAGCTTGGGCACAGCAGCTATAGCTGCGGCGTGCAAGCTGCATGCATATTCGTTTTGATATGCGTATACTAGTCGTGCTTGTGATCAAGATAATGCAACGAAATATATATTCTTACCAAGAAGAAGAAAAAGGAGGAGGAGCAGTAGCAGAAGACATTGCTCGAGCCCCGACAGCCGACAGCATCGACGAAAGTAAACAGCTGCTCGCGACGGCGCTCTCCTACCTAGCAGATCCCAGATCGATAACGTTTATTCGGTTCGATCGTATCCTCGACCAGGCCGGGGTGGTTGGGCACTTCGGGCTTGATCGTATCCTCCTTACTTATATTATATGCCCATGTGTGGTGTAGCTCGAGGTGAAATATATGGGTTTGGTCTCCGGGCTAGGAATAGCGAGCTGTGTTTTTTCTAAAAGAAGCATCATTTCTAGCGCAGGCAAATCGATACGAATATATGATCGTGCGCGCTACGACGATCGATGGACTAGCTGCCGAGAAGCTATTAATCAATTGGCAAGCAATTACGTGATCTTGAATCGAGTCGATGTATATCTAGGCAAACTCAACATGCATGCATGGTACCACCCCTGCATGATCTCGACCACGACTGTGAGGTGCATGGTGAAAACCCCATTGCTAGCTAGGTCCTGGCAACTGCGTGAGAACACCATTGCAAGTGTTGATGTTGTAAAAAATTATGTTCAGTGCAAACAGTTATAATAGCTTATTCCGTTATTAAGGTTTAGCGAGTCCATTTGCGAAGCTAGCCAAGGATATCTAGGGGAGCAAAACACAAAAACGTAATTCTCTGAAATGGTAAAAAGCTCTTATTTTTCTGTTCTAGACCACCCAAAAAAGATTCTTTGATGATTCCTTCAAAACTGCGGGAGCAGGAGGTTAAGTTTTTGTCCTCACAAAAGAAGTTTCTTCAGTGATTCTCTTCAAAACCTAGGGGGGCTCTTATCCCACAGCTCTGCCACCGAGTGAGTCTCGTGACTACGTATATACTTCACTGTAAAAAATGTCGAGGTGTGATACAAGTATGGTGAAGTGGGCCGACATCTGGCCTCCCATCGGATGAACGTCGCCCTCATGCTTAGGTGGGTTTGGCGGATCATTCGCGGGGAAGGGGGGCTGCGGTGTGGTTATAGCTTATTCAGGCAAAGTACCTTAAGGGCATGCCTCTTCTAACCTTCGACCGCATGGAGGGCTCCCAGTTTTGGCATTCCATCAAAATGATCAAACATGAGATTCGCCTAGGCCTGTCCTTTTTCAATAGGTCATGGTGGTGGGACCATGTTTTGATTAGATCGTTGGGTGGATGGAACCCCTCTTTGCTCGGGGTTCCCTGCCTTGTTCGCCATTTGCGGGAATCCATTGCTATTAGTCTCGGAAGCTCGCCAAAATGGATAGTGGAACATCGTGTTTCATCGCTCACTTGGCCCGGCAGAGGTGTTAGAGTGGTTCAATCTACTGGAGACCCTACCTCAGGTGTTGGCTAACAAGCCTGATTCGACGCTTTGGCGCCTCTCCCTCGAGAGTTTTTTTTGGTGGCTTCAGCATATCAGGAGTTGTGCCGGAGTCCGACGATTTGGTGGATGCCACCCCTTTGGAAGGCGCCTCTACCCTTGAAGATTAATTTTTTTTGTCTGGCAACTACTGAGGGATCGCTTCCCGTCCGGGACATAGGTGATCAAGTGACATGGCCCGGGTAATGGGTTCTGCCCCTTGTGTGGTGTCCCAGAGAATGGGACCCATATCCGCTTTTCTTGCACGGCGGCTAGATCGCTATGGAGCTATGTCCAGGAAGCACTCAGACCCGACTGGAAGGCGACTGATCTTCCTAGCTTCCTCCAGGCTAGTGCGCTACAGACTAGGAGGCAAATACGCCTCTTCTGGCTGATCTTTGTTGCGCTAACTTGGACCTTGTAGACAGCGCGTAATAAAATGGTGATGGAGAGGGTCTTTCTTTGACACGCCTCTGACGCTTTCTTAAAATTTCTCCCGTTCCTGCAGCACTGGCACCCGCTGGCTAGGCAACGGAACCAAGCGCGTCTTGGGTAGATGCTAGATGCACTTCAGGCCGCTGCTCGTCAACTTGCTCCGCCGATGACCGCTTGATGTGTCGATCACTTGGTGATCTTTTTTATGCTCTCTTTTCTGTTTTCTTTGGGCTTGCTTGTGTTGTGGCCCCAGTAGACTTTCTATGTTGGTTGTTGGTATTTTTTGTTGGACTGGTTGGCTACTTTATCTATACCAATATAAAAAGACCCAAAGGGGTAGATCCAACTGATCTCGGTCATCGAACAAAGTCAATCCAACGACCTATACTGCTCCAATGGCGAGCGTTAAACGTGTTTAACATGCAATTAATATCATACCAAATATTGTACTAATCACAAGATTAACACACAAATAATAGCATAACTAATATCCGCGTGCAATTAATATATTTTCTAAATATGCACGTGCGCATTTATCTATACCAATATAAAAAGACTCAAAGGGGCAGATCCAACTGATCTCGGCCATCGAACTAAGTCAATCCAACGACCTATACTGCTCCAATGGCGAGCATTAAATGTGTTTAACGTGTAATTAATATCATACAAATATTACACTAATTACAAGATTAACACACAAATAATAGCATACCTAATATCCGCGTGCAATTAATATATTTTCTAAATATTAACGTGCATTGCACATGCACATTTACTAGTTTATAAAGTGAGGCGAAAGCCTGTTTCGAGGAATATGGTTCAAAATTTCAATTTTTTTTGGAAAAACTCATATACATGTATTATACGGTGTAGTGTGAACCTGTTAAGGACAACTTTTTAAATATGATGTATGCACAAAGAACAAAGATGGGAAGGTATATTGGTACATAACAGAAACTTAAGAGGTACAAATTTATTTAATTTTGCTCAAACAGTGATGACTTTTTGCCTCGAGGTTTTCGATGGGTTTTTTTCTTCAAAAAATTGACATTTGACACTTCTACTTTCTTATCTGATTTCTCGTGTAAGGACAGCGTGATCATCGAAACATGGTCAAATTCATCAGCCTTTGCATAACAACCTATATCAGAATGGTAACATAACCGTACTACACCCATTTGTAATGGTATCATCGTGTGCGCTAAAACCCAATATATCTTGCTACTGTAAAAAAAATTGATTTACCGATATGTGAGAGCGGCTTGGAGACCTGCTCTCCTGGACTTTCGCCTCGTAGACGTACACTGCTGGCTTATCTGGCCACGGGCAATTAGAAACAAACCATAATTGATTCTCCCAGGATAGATTATGTACGGATTTCATAAAAAAAAGGATAGATTATGTATGGTAAGGCAATTTGATTAATTACCTACCTCTCAGTTTTCAACCCTAGTTAGATGGCACATTCTCAGTTAAAACATGATGAGTAGATGGCCCCCCTTTTTTTGCGGGGGGAGTAAGATGGCCCTTTCTCTAACAAAATAATTGGCTGACTACTAAATGTTGGACAGTAGTTATATATGGGCGCAATTATAATTGTATACATGTAAAACCAATATATTTGTAACATGTAACCCGCAAAAAAATATATAATTGTGCCAGGCAAACCAATATATTTGTAACAAAAAACATGCGTACTATGCTCTGATTAGGTATAGGAATTTTTGACCCGTTTGCGGCCTGTTGGATGACTCTTTCTGAAATAAATAAGATGTGGTTAGGTAGGGTTTTTGGGATGGCCACCTACCAAATCATGGATTTTATTTGAGCGATTATTATAGGTGCAGTATACTGTAGGCGCACATCATATACAACACCTAAATACTCATATACATATTAGCTATTATATATATGTAAGATATTGATATCTTACATACAATGCATACTTTATATTATACATTATCCCTTGTTGATAATTCAGTTGCAATCAGCAATAACACTATTTATTTCATTTGGTCTGCTAGCTGTGTAGGTAGCTAGTAGGTTTAAGTATTAGATTACTTGTATGTATTTTCTTATATACAATTAGTTTGACGACGCGTAAATCAATACCATAAAAGGGAACTGTCGGTATGTACATAGATACAAGTAGTATTTTCTGAAAACAACATTATCTCGTACAACCATTTACGTATATACTTCTAGGACATATGTACACTATATATGTGTACAAACCTGGCAAGAAGTTGGCGTAGTGATCCAAATGTTCATTGCTTGGTCGTTCTCATGCTCAATATATATCCTTAGTCCTTGAGGCTGATGATGAACTCAGCAAAGTCCTCGAGAAGTGTGGAGGAGAGTATGTAAACCCTGTCCCATCAAGTGCTAATTACTAATTAGCTTGATATATAACTCCAAAAGTTATCCTTGTATATCAACTCTTAACACAAAACAGAGAGAGGGTACACCAAGCGGTCAGCTTAGTAAGCTACCCACAAAAATTTGCAAAAACACAAAACAGAGTAAAAAGGACAACGGATATTTCTTGTAGGTTAATCGATTGAGTTGAGTGCACATTGTTTTTGATTCCGTCAAGTTACATTCCCTGCCTATGATGTCCGGGCCGTCGTTGTAACATCTTCCTGGTTGGCCTAAGTTGAAGAAAACAAATGCAAGCATGCGCTGTCATATCAGTTTTTATTCTGCATGCATACTTCTAAAGTTTGGATCCTCTTAGTTGGTGAACGTTTGCTGAGAGAGGTTGGATTTGCGAACGTTTAGATGGCATTTTCAGTTGTTTGGGGGTTGGCAGTTTCTTCATACCAGTATGACAGTTTCTTCAGAGAAAGGCATTTCCTGCTAAAACTGTCACTGTTTGATCTCATGTCGCAACTAGAACTGTCAGAAAAATGTGTTCGCTTGCCACCCCTTCCCAGCTGACATTCGCCACATAACATCACTGTAAAATTTTGAGCTGGTCAATTTTCAGTCGATTTTCTTTGTAAGCTGATCAATTCTCTTCTTCTATACGACAGCTTTTTGCCGGTTGCTTAAAAAAAATTGAGTTGGTGGTTAGTTAACTAACCCTCATGCACCCTTACATGTGTGACCTATTACACCTGAAACTGAAAACTGCAAAAGGAATTTTTGTGCGTGGTAAAACCAGAGTCGAGCCGGGGAAGTGCAAGAGTGGGATTTGTACACGTCTCTTTATAATAGACCCGAGTCTGGAGCAACCATGTGTACTGCGATGGCCACTCCTTATGATCATTTGGGGTGTGTTTGGTTTGTCACTACTAGAAAAAGGATTATAAATGGAAATGACACTAATGATGCATCAGACATGTGATGCGTCATTAGTATATATTATTGGCACACCATGTGTTGGTGCGCCATTAATGTCCAAATACTAATGGCGCACCACATCCACGGTGCGTCATTAGTAACATTTTTTTTCAAAACTAGTAATGACGCATCAGTGGATAGTGTGCCATTACTAGTTAAACTAGTAATGGCGCACCACATCCACGGTGCGCCACTAGTAAATTATTTTCAATTTTTTTTTCAAAATGTTTTTATTTATTTTTTCAAAACTAGTAATGACGCACCAGTGGACATAACTAGTAATGGCGCACTGTCAACTGGTGCGCCATTACTAAGTTTAAAAAAATCAAAATTTGTTTTTTTCAAAACTAGTAATGGCGCACTGTGGGTGTGGTGCGCCATTAC
>NC_041384.1:552852295-552893403 GCF_002162155.2 Triticum dicoccoides
AAAATATTTAAAGAAAATGATGGAAATGTCAAAAAAATAAAAGAAAATAAGTTTCCCATGTGATATGTGGTCTAGTTGTTGGGAAAATTTACAAATATGAATTTCAACTTTATTTGCAAAAACTCTCTAAAATTTGTAAAATGGGCATAACTTTTGCATACGAATTCGGATTAAAAAGTTTTCTATATGAAAAATCATCTACTCGAAAAGTTACATCCGAATTTAATTGGGGGAACCCCGTTAAACATTTTCAAAATCCCCAAAACCTAACAGGAAAAAGTTACGGGGCTTTTAAGATCCGGAGGCAAAAAAATTCAAAAAAATTCAAACTTACTAGTGGCGCACCGTATGCTAGGTGCGCCACTAGTAACAGAAAAAATTGGTTTCGAAAAAAAATTGAATTATTTTTCAAAATATGATACGTAATATGATCGGGAAGTTTGAAATATTTTTTCAAAATTTCATCATACTCATGAACATGAACAAAGTCCTAGACATTAGCAAGGTTTAATAGGATTGATATGATAGATATATCAACAAATGCCTGTGAAGTGAGGTGGTGCTGGGGTTGGATAGAACTATGAAGTTAAGCGTGCTTGGGCTGGAGTAGTGTGAGGATGGGTGACCTTTCGGAAAGTTTGATCACGGAGTATGATTTGATCTGAGATTAAGCATATTGACCTGAGATTAAGCCATAGTAACTCAAGATTAAAAAAAATAAAAAAATATTACTAATGACGCACTTCTATGTGGTGCGCCATTAGTAAGTCAGATAGTAATGGCGCACCTCTAGGCCTACTAATGGCGCATCAGTTTTGCCTAGTAGTGTGTTCCCCAACTAGCCCCACCAAATTTTTGGCATGACCAGAGTGAGGGCATGGCCAAAAATTTGGCTGGTTGTTCTTGTTTGGTTTAGAGCCATTGTACCTACCAATTTCTTGACAAAATCACTTAGCTGTCATTTGGTTTGCTGCCAACTAACTGGCAAACTTTGGGAGTTACAGTTGATCCATACTTCAGTTTATTCCAAGTCACAAAAAATGTGACATGCCCTGCAAAGAAAATGTGGCATGATTTTTTTAATAGCTACAGTACAATACACAGAAAGTCACGAAAACCCCCTCAAAAAAAGTGATGAAAAAATGGGCATGCAGAAGCAAATGTACATTTGTCGAAACATATATCCCTTTTTAGATAAAAAAAATTCCGTGCTGTTCGTGAGAGTGGCTTGGACTTTCACCTCGTAGAGGCACACTGCTGACTCATCCGGCCGCGGGCAATTAGAAACAAACCATATTTGATTCTCCCAGGATAGATTATGTATGGTAAGGCAATTTGATTAATTACCTATCCCTTAGTTTTTTACCCTAGTTAGATGACACTTTCTCAATCAAAGCATAACGAATAGATGGCCCCTTCTCTAACAAATAATTGGCTGACTACTAACTGTTGAACAATGAACAATAATTATATAGGGGTACAATTATAATGGTGTCAGGCAAACAAATATATTTGTAGCAAAAAAAACATGAGTGCGTATGCTCTGGTTAGGTATAGGGATTGTCGACCGGTTTACAGCCCTGTTAGATGACTCTCTTTGAAACAAATAAAATGTGGTTAGGTAGGGTTTTGGGGATGGTCACCTACCAAATCATGGCTTTTATTTGACGATTATTATAGGTGCAAGGTACTGTGGGCACACACCATATACAACACCTAAATACTCATATACATATTAATTATTATATTTATATGTAAAATATTGATATCTTATATACAATGCATACTGTATATTATACATTATCCCTTGTTGATTACTCGTTTGCAATCAGCAATAACACTATTTATTTCATTCGGTCTGCTTGCTGGTTAGGTAGCTAGTAAGGTTTTAGTATTTAAGTTACTTGTGTGTAGTTCCTTTTTCTTATATGCAATTAGTTCAACGGCGTGTACATCAGTACCATAAAAGGGAACAGTCGGTATATATATAGATACAAGTAGTATTTTGTGAAAACAACATTATCTAGTACTATCGTATATCTACTTCTATCACCTACGTACTATATATGTGTACAAGCCTGGCAAGAAGTTGGCGTAGTGATCCAATTGTTCGTTGCTTGGTCATTCTCATGCTTGATATATATTCTTAGTCTTTACACTGATTATGAACTAAGCAAAGGCCTCGAGAAGTTTCAAGGAGAATATGTAGTATTGTGTCCTGTCAAGCGGTAATTACTAAGATATATAACCCTAAAAGTTACCCTTGTATATCAACTCTGAACACCAAAAAATAAAAATAAAATACACCGAATATTCTCTTGAGTACACTCGGCTTTTGATTCCGTCAAGTTTCATTCCCTGCCTGTAATGTCCAGATCATCGTTGTAACATTGTGGAGTTCTTCCTGGCGGGCCTCTACGTTAAAGCAAACAAATACAAACATGTGGTGTGGTATTATGGAGAGACAGGGGTGATCCTCCTTTTTTTAAAAATGTGATGTTGTATCAGTTTTTATTCTGCATTTCCACTTCTAAAGTTTTGAGTTGATTGGTTTTCGGTCAGTTTTCTTAATAAACTGACCAATTATCTTCATTTATATGAAAAAACAGAGAGTTCCTGTTGGTTGTTCAAAAACAAATTGAATTGGTATGAGTATACTCACCCTCATGCACCCTTAGAGCATCTTTAGCCACGTGCCTCTAATTCAACCCCTCAAATGCCCACGGACGTATCCATTCCCACAGCCATAATTCTTATTTTCTTTCTCATATGTCCGATCACTTACACGTGATTGATAGAGATGAAGAGAAAAAAAAATGACTAAAGAAAAAGAAAAGGTGGTCCGAAGTGGGGCCGCGTCCTATGCGGCGGATTGACTGGGCGCGTCCGAGCGTGTCTGCGAGTCCTCTTATCCTCCTCATATTTGAGATGGATATAAGGGTTCGCGAATAGTCCGAACATGTAGGAAAGATATGAGGGGTTTGATTGGGTCATTTTTTTCTTTCTCTTCTTCCCGATCACTGTCCAGACGCTTTCGCGGACATACAAGAGATGGTTTGAGAGATTCGGCTGTAGATGCTCTTACATGTGAGTCGAGCCGTGTACGTTAGGAAGAGCATGAAAGTGCAGAAGGAGCGGGATATGTACACGCCTCTTTATAATACATCAAAGTCTGGAGCAACAATGTGTGTGCACTGCGAAGGTTTATTCTCATGATCATTTGATTCGTTCCACTTGGCCTTGCAACACACGAATAATTAATGCAGACGACAACTCGTGCGTGCATGCATGGCCAAGTAGTACTAGAGTGGAAGATGATGCGGTCAAATCGGATCCCCAGCTTCACACCATTACCCGTACATGATTCGACCAGATGATATTAATTATTAAGTGATGTGTGTTCATAATGCTGCAGAATAAAACATTGATGTGAAAGATCATGATGCGTGTACAGCAGATCAGCAGTCAACGACGGTTAGTGGCTAGCTAGCCAAGATAGAAGATACAGTACCATGGCATGCAGCTAGCCAAGATGAGAAAATGAACTGGCACGCGTGAGGAGAGCCGATCGGGTGCCAACATATGCAATGACGTCGGGCCGTCGACTTGTTTTGATCTGTCCAACCAGATGAATCTGTTTGTATAGCTCACGAGATTTTGTTTCAACTCACAAGTTCATTTGATACATGTTTTAGTAATAAGTTTCTATGGAAAACATCAACCATATGGAAATACATGGATGCGGGAGGACAACATCTAACACTAGTCATCCCACAGCTTTAATTGTTTCTAGGGAAGCTCGCTCCAAAGCACCAGCAGCTCCTGCCCTTCTGCCTGCGCCGACGCCCCCCCTCCCCCTCCCCCGGTCACTGGCCGCTAGGCCAGCGGCGCCACCCCATCTGCATCCATTGGGTCGCACCCGCTCAGTGCGCTCTAGTGGATCTGTCCGCTCCAGTTCGCGAGACAACGAGGGATGGGGCTGGCCAGCGTCCGTCCCAGATCCGCCTCTACCCAGCGGTCCGTCAGTGGATCCGGTCCCTCCGCCACCCCCTAGTCCGTCAACGGCTCCTCCAGGCCCTCCGCCGTGAATCCTGCTCCGGGGGAGTGCTCCAAGACCTACGCCGCCTTCTCCGTCCCCGATATTGCTGGGATCGTCAAGCTGGGCAACCACGCCTTAAGTCCATCGTGGTTTTTCGATTCCCTTGCATCGACCACTCCCCTTCAGGCCATGCCGATGGATGGACTGAGGTCCAGTCCTGTAATGCGCGTCGCGCCAGCAAGCGCGCCCATGCCTCCCCCGGCTGCCCGCGTCGGCGTCAAGGCTAGCGGCCCTCCTTCAATGCGGTCGCTGGGCGGGAGGCCTTCTTAAGGCGCTTCAAGGGGCTCTGCTCCCGATGCCTGAGTTCCGAACACTGTCGAGTAGACTGTAGAGATCCTATCTACTGCATCCAGTGCAAGCTGCCCGGCCACATCGCCAGAGAGTGCCCCCAAGACCCACGCAACAGAAGAAGCGAGAGACCTGCAAGAGCGGGGCTGGGGCTGGCTGCTGGGCGCGGCCCAGTCCACACTCGCCTCCGTTTCCCCATGCAGTCTCCGCCCGCGCCGGCCATGGAGTGTAGTTGCCACACCAACCCGTCCAGGCGCCTGAGGAGCAGTCACCAAGTGGTGATCGAGACGCCGGAGATGGAGCACCAGATCTTCCACCTCCACTGCCACGCAGTCCTCCTGACCTCGATGGCCGAGCGGCACGCGGCGAGCCCCATGTCAGTGGGCCGCGCCTTCGATGCCACCCTTCGCATGCCAGCTCATGATACGTCTCCAACATATCTATAATTTTTTATTGTTACATGTTGTTATATTATCATTCTTGGATGTTTTACAATCATTTTATATCGTTTTTTGGGACAAACCTATTGACATAGTGTCAATTGCCATCTGCTGTTTTTTGCTTGTTTTTTATATTGCAGAAAATCAATATCAAATGGAGTCCAAATGCAACGAAAAATTTTGTGGATTTTTTATGGACCAGAAGACACCCAATGGGTCGGAGAAGCACCTAAGGGGTGCCCCGAGGGGGGCACAACCCACCAGGGCGTGTTTGGGCCCCCAGGCGCGCCCAGGTGGGTTGTGCCCACCTCGTTGGCCTCCCACACCACCTCTTTGCTTTATAAATACCCCAATATTCCAGAAACCCTAGGGGAGTCGACGAAAATCAATTGCAGCCACCGCAAGTTCCAGAAACACCAAATCCAATCTAAACACCATCACGGAGGGGTTCATCATCCTAATTGGTGCCTCTCCGATGATGCGTGAGTAGTTCATTGTGGACCTACAGGTCCATAGTTAGTAGCTAGATGGCTTCCTATCTCTCTCTCTCTTTTGATTCTCAATACAATGGTCTCTTGGAGATCTATTTGATGTACCTCTTTTGCGGTGTGTTTGTTGGGATCCGATGAACTTTGAGTTTATGATCAGATCTATGTTTTTATCCATGAAAGTTATTTGAGTTCTTTGATCTCTTATATGCATGATTACTTATAGCCTCGTATTTCTTCTTCGAATCTTTGGTTTAGGTAGGCCAACTAGATCGATTTTTCTTGCCATGGGAAGAGGTGCTTTGTGATGGGTTCGATCTTACGGTGCTCGATCCCAGTGACAGAAGGGGAAACGACACGTATGTATCATTCCTATTAAGGATAATGACATGGGGTCTATTTCTACATAAATAGATATTGTCTACATAATGGCATCGTTCTTATTGCATTACTCCGTTTCTCCATAAACTCAAGACACTAGATGCATGCTGGATAGCGGTCGATGTGTGGAGTAATAGTTGTAGATGCAGACATGAGTCGGTCTACTAATCTTGGACGTGATGCCCATATAATGATCATTGCCTGAATATCATCATGATTATTTTAAGTTCTATCAATTGCCCAACAGTAATTTGTTTACCCACCATTGCTATTTTTCTCGAGAGAAGCCATTAGTGAAATCTACGGCCCCCGGGTCTCTTCTTTATTATATTTGCTTTCGCGATCTATTTTTATTTTCTTTTATTTTCAGATCTATTAATCCAAAAACCCAAAAATACCTCGATGAATTTTATTTGCTTTTATTTGCATTTACCAATCCTTCACAATTTTTATCCCGTCTACTTGCCAATTTCTAGCGTTGTTACCCGAAAGGGATTGACAACCCCTTTAATATGTTGGGTTGCGAGTATATGTTATTTGTGTGCAGGTGTCATTCACGTAGTGTTGCGTGGTTCGATAACCTTGGTCTCATCACCGAGGGAAATACCTACCGTAGTTGTGCTGCATCATCCCTTCCTCTTTGGAGAAATATCGACGTAGTTCAAGCCGCATCAGCCCACCTGCTGCGGGTCATGAGCCACGACCTAGAGGATTTCCTGGTGCTTTTCAACCTGCCGGCTCACCGGGACAATGTCGTCTGCCTCGGATCCATCAACATCGATGGCGTAATCTTCAATATCAAGCAATGGAACAAGGACGACCACGCCGTGCACGAGGACTTCCTGCTCCACATGTGTGTCGTCATTGAGAAGATGCCCCTGGACATGTGGTCTGTCCGGGGGCGGCGAAGGTGCTCGGCTCCAAGTGCATCATCAACCGCCTCAACAGCCGCATGCACGAGCGCGGCCACACGCGCACTTTCGCGTGCTAGGTGTGGGTGTGGGATGTCGCCTTCATCTCCACCTAGCACACCATCTGGAGGGCGGCGCACGACGCCAGCCATGTCGAGGCCATGTTGGGCTACTCCCTCCCCCCACTCAGCCGGGAGGTCGTGCCACCACCCCAGGTCAAGCAACATGAGATTCTCATCCATGTCGACCGTGTGGAGGACTGGTCGCCTCCATCGTCGCACTCCTCCCACTCTGCTCAGAGCGGCATGCCCTCCTTCGGGTTCGATGCCGATCGCCCGTTCCCAATGGTCCGTCCGGGGACGTGGGCGATGCACCTCGAAGACGGGCAAGGGTAGAGCAGGCGCCACCCGACAGTTGTCTCGGCTACTAGGTGTGGCGGCCTGCAGCTCGGCGCGTGCCGCGACTATGACGACCAGGTAGTGAGCAGGGACGAAGATCGTGGAAGGACACCCTTTTGGGGGATGGACGTGGCGGAGGGGAGCACCCACCCACAAAGAGCACCGGGGGCTCCTCTCGCCAGTGGAGCAGGACACCGATCAGCCGGCACCAGGACAGGGAGGGCCACCGCAGCTCCCGTGAAAACAACAGCAGCTTCAAGGCCACGCCACCCCTGCCCCTGCTTTCCGGACAGGCGGAGTTGGCGACACTGGAGACGCCTACTACGGGGGCGCGACGATGGATCTAGCTGACCCAGTCTCGGCCTTCTTCTACTCGGCGGACCGCGTTCCTCCTTCCCCTCCCCCACCATACGTCGACAACAGCAACAACCTGCAGGAGATTGACCAAGCCATCACCGACACACTTGCAGCCCCACTTGAGTTCACGTCCAGTCCCATCTTTGCTGCGTGCAAAGTTCCTCCATCGGACATCTCCATGAAAGTTCAAGTCGGCACGGTTACCCAGCAGGCAGTAGGTGATGCAGCTGCAGCTGGCCGGCGGTGACGACCATGCAAGGTCAAGCAAGGACCTCTTCACCGACACTCTGATGACCCACAAGTGTAGGGGATCTATCGTAGCCTTTTTTATAAGTAAGAGTGTCGAACCCAACGAGGAGCAGAAGGAAATGATAAGCAGTTTCCAGCAAGGTATTCTCTGCAAGCACTGAAATTATAGGTAACAGATAGTTTTGTGATAAGGTAATTTGTAACGAGTAGCAAGTAATAAAAGTAAATAAGGTGCAGCAAGATGGCCCAATCCTTTTTGTAGCAAAGGACAAGCCTGGAAAAACTCTTATATGAAGGAAAGCGCTCCCTAGGACACATGGGAATTATCGTCAAGCTAGTTTTCACCACATTCATATGATTCGCGTTCGGTACTTTGATAATTTGATATGTGGGTGGACCGGTGCTTGGGTGCTGCCCTTACTATCCCACTTATGATTAACTCCTATTGCAAGCATCCGCAACTACAACAAAAGTATTAAGGTAAACCTAACCATAGCATGAAACATATGGATCCAAATCAGCCCCTTACGAAGCAACGCATAAACTAGGGTTTAAGCTTCTGTCACTCTAGCAACCCATCATCTACTTATTACTTCCCAATGCCTCCCTCTAGGCCCAAACAATGGTGAAGTGTCATGTAGTCGACGTTCACATGACACCACTAGAGGGATGACAACATACACCTCATCAAAATATCGAACGAATACCAAATTCACATGACTACTAATAGCAAGACTTCTCCCATGTCCTCAGGAACAAATGTAACTACTCACAAAGCATATTCATGTTCATAATCAGAGGGGTATGAATATGCATAATGGATTTGAACATATGATCTTCCACCAAGTAAACCAACTAGCATCAACTACAAGGAGTAATCAACACTACTAGCAACCCACAGGTACCAATCTGAGGTTTGGATACAAAGATTGGATACAAGAGATGAACTACGGTTTGATATGAGATGGTGCTGGTGAAGATGTTGATGGAGATTAACCCCCTCCCGATGAGAGGATCGTTGGTGATGACAATGGTGATGATTTCCCCCTCCCGGAGAGGAGTTTCCCCGGCAGAACAGCTCGGCCGGAGCCCTAGATTGGTTCCGCCAAGGTTCCGCCTCGTGGCGGCGGAGTCTCGTCTCGAAAGCTTTCTTATGATTTTTTTTCTCGATGAAAGACTCCATATAGCAGAAGATGGGCATCGGAGGGCCACTAGGGGGCCCACGAGGCAGGGGGGCGCGCCCCCCAACCTCGTGGCCAGGGTGTGGCCCCCCTCTGGAACTTCTTGCGCTCAGTATTTTTTATATATTCTGGAAATAGCTTTCGTGAAGTTTCGGGACTTTTGGAGCTGTGCAGAATAGGTCTCTAATATTTGCTCCTTTTCCAGCCCAGAATCCCAGCTGCCAGCATTCTCCCTCTTCATGTAAACCTTGCAAAATAAGAGAAAATAGGCATAAGTATTGTGACATAATATGTAATAACAACCCATAATGTAATAAATATCAATATAAAATCATGATGCAAAATGGACGTATCACACTCCGGCACTGTCCATCTCCGCTCCACCGGCCTGTCGCACTGCCGTGCCCCCCAAGGCTTGTGTCTACGTCGCCCCGACCAGGCAGAGCGCAAGGCAGGCTGGTGCCAGCTCGAAGGTGTCGGTGGCGTAGCGCGCCTCCCTACTGCTCATCAAGAAGCTCGGCCTGCTCCAGTCAAAGGAGGCCATGAAGAGCCAAGGTGGCTGAGGCCCTCATTAAGTGTTTCAACGAGCCTCTCATCGACGATGAAATCGCCACCATCGCCAAGCTCACCCGTCTTGACCCGGAGGCGCTGCGCATTGCTGGCGCCATGGCCGGCCCCGATGCTGCTGCTGCCAATGCAGCTGATTAGTCATGATAGGTCACCCATGTATTAGTAGTAGTATTAGTCTCCGGCAGCGATTGGCCTTAAGCCAATTCAAGTTAGGATCAATGTTAGTCTTCTGTAGTCCATGTGATAGGTTTAGCTAGTTGGTTTTGCGCCATAGTATACTGGGGCCTATTGGTGGTCTCTGGTGCGCCCTTGTTATGCTAGAGGTTTACTCGTGTTTGAATTGCATCAATAGAGATTTGTTGCTGCTGGAGAACCCGATTGTGTCAAATGAGTAGCACACCCATTTCAATTATGAGCTGGAATGTGAGGGGATTGAACTCGCCTGTGAGAAGATTTGCAGTGCATGATCTCACCAAATCCCATAGAGCATCTATCCTCTGCCTGCAGGAAACAAAGTTGGAAACCTGGTCCGCAGAGACTGTGCGCGAGCTGGGGGGTGCACGTTAGAGGGTTGCACTGTCCTACTAGCCATGGGCACCAGAGGGTGTGCAGCAATCCTGTGGAATAAGCGCCTGATTGATCTGGCCACGCACTCTATTGGATGTTTCTCGATAACGGCCAAGGTTTCAGTAATTCATTGTAGCTTGATGTTTTGGATGACGGTGGTCTATGTCCCTGTCGATGATGCATGCAAGGATTCCTTCCTGGTTAAATTAGTTCATGTTTCCCCCCCCCATCTCCGTCGGGTGAACCATGGCTGATCACAAGTGATTTCAATATCATCTGTGAAGCCCTGACAAGAGCAACCTTAACCTAAACAGGAGAATCATGGGTCAGTTGAGAAGGGCGATCGATATGGCGAGCTTGAAGGAAATCAAATGCAAGAATAGATGCTTTACTTGGACAAATGAAAGGGAGAATGCAACGATGGTGAGCATCAACAAGGTCTTCTGCAACATGGAATGGGATGATCTTTTCCCCTCCTACATGCTAATGGCCGCCTCGACTGCCTGCTCTGATCACTGCCCTCTCCTCTAGGCTGACACGGTTGCACCTCCACGGAAAGCCTCAGTCAGATTTGAATCTTTCTGGTCATGCTTCCCGCACTTCAAGGAGACCGTGTGATGTCTACTATGCAACTTTATTCTTGTAGACACGTGTTGGGCCTCCAAGCGTGGAGTTTTGTAGAACAATAGAAATTTTCCCTCAAGTGGATGACCTAAAGTTTATCAATCTGTGGGAGGCGTAGGATGAAGATGGTCTCTCTCAAACAACCCTGCAACCAAATAATAAAAAGTCTCTTGTGTCCCCAACACACCAAATACAATGGTAATTTGTATAGGTGCACTAGTTCGGTGAAGAGATGGTGATAAAAGTGTAATATTGATGGTAGAAATATATTTTCATAATCTAAATAAATAAAACAGCAATGTAGCAAATAGTAAACAGGTACAAAACGGTATTGCAATGCTTGAAAATGAGGCATAGGGTCCGTACTTTCGCTAGTGCAATCTCTCAACAATGCTAATATAATTGGATCATATAACCATCCCTCAACGTGCAACGAAGAATCACTCCAAAGTTCCTATCTAGCGGAGAACATACGAAGAAATCGTTTGTAGGGTACGAAACCACCTAGAAGCCATTCTTTCCGATCGATCTATCCAACAGTTCGTACTAAAATAACACCAAATAATTTCAGATTCATAATCTTCAATCCAACACAAAGAACCTCAAAGAGTGCCCCAAGATTTCTATCGGAGAAACAAAACACGAGAACGTGCATCAACCCCTATGCATAGATTACCCCAATGTCACCACGGGAATCCGTGAGTTGAATGCCAAAACATATATCAAGTGAATCAATATGATACCCCATTATCACCACAAGTATTCATATGCAAGACATATATCAAGTGCTCTCAAATCCATAAAAGTATTCAATCCGATAACAATGAAATCTCAAAGGGAAAAACTCAATTCCTCACAACAAGATAGAGAGGGGAAAACACCATATGATCCGACTATATTAACAAAGCCCATGATACATCAAGATCGTAACATCTCAAGAACACGAGAGAGAGAGAGAGAGAGAGATATTAAACACATAGCTACTGGTACAAACCCTCAGCCTCGAGGGTGGGCTACTCCCTCCTCATCGTGGTGGCCACCGGGATGATGAAGATGGCCACCGGAGATGATTCCCCCATCCGGCAGGGTGCCGGAACGGGGTCTAGATTGGATTTCGGTGGCTACAGAGCCTTGCGGCGGAACTTCTGATCTAGGTTAACCCTGAGGGTTTTTGAAATATTTGGGATTTTATAGGGCAGAGAGGGGGTGCGGGAGGCCACCAAGGTGGGCACAACCCACCTCGGCTTGCCTGGGCCCCCAGGCGCGCCCTGGTGGGTTGTGCCCCCCTCAGGGCACCCCCCAGGTGCTGCTTTGGCCCATCGGGAGTCTTCTGGTCCATAAAAAAACCACAAAAAGTTTCGCGCTGTTTGGACTCCGTTTGATATTGATTTCCTGCGATGTAAAAAACAAGCAAAAAACAACAACTGGCACTGGGCACTAGATCAATAGGTTAGTCCAAAAAAATGATATAAAGTTGCTATAAAATGATTGTAAAACATCCAATAATGATAATAAAACAAAATGAATACTTCATAAATTATAGATACGTTGGAGACATATCAGCATCCCCAAGCTTAATTCCTACTCGTCCTCGAGTAGGTAAATGATAAAAGAAATAATTTATGAAGCGTGAATGCTAGCAAGGTGCACAAGTTTGATCAATGACAATTTCAATCACTTTTCCTAGCATCATAATAACAATTCTTTCGTATAAAACTTCTCATGTTATAGTAGCAACCAATTCATATGTTAAGGTTCAAACAATGAATTCTCTTGAAACTCAACAACTTATGTTCCCAGTCACCAAGCAATTGCAATTCAACTTATTCAATAGAGTCTAAGTAAAAGCTCCACATACTCAACCATCATATAGTCTTATATGATTGCTAACACTCACCGCATACACATGAGCAAAATGTTTCAACCGGACACATAGAAAGATAGGGGCTTATTGTTCCGCCTCCCAACGTATTCACCTCAAGGGTGATGTCAACAATAATAACCCATGCTACCCATATCCAACTGGATATATGTGCCTAGATCTTTCCTCACCACATGATGCTTACAAAAAGAGAGAAATAAAAAGGAGTAGAGAGAAGAACTTTGACTCTTGCATGAAAGTAAATACATAAAAGTAAAAGATAGACCCTTCACAAAGGGAAGCAGAGGTTTCCATGCGCCTATTTTTTTATGATCAACCCCTTAGTGCAAAAGAATGCCACGTTATATTGCCCTTATGATATCAACCTTTATTATGCAGTCTGTCGCTTTTATTCTTTGCCATCACAAGTTCGCACAACGCTCAATTTTCTCTTACACTAAATGATCTAGCACTTTTAGAAGCGATTTTTATTGCCTTATTGCACCAATGACAACTTATTTGAAGGATCTTATTCAATCCTTAGGTAGGTATGGTGGACTCTTGGAAATAAGATTTGGGTTTAAGGGTTTTTTGGATGCATGATACGTGTCCAACGTATCTATAATTTTTTATTGTTCCATGCTATTATATTATGTACTTTGGATGTTTAATGGGCTTTAATATACCATTTTATATTATTTTTGGGACTAACCTATTAACCGAAAGCCCAGTGCAAATTATTGTTTTCTTGTCTATTTCAGTGTTTCGCAGAGAAGGAATATCATACGGAATCTAAACGGAATGAAACCTTCGCGAGGATCTTTTTTGGAACAAACATGATCCAGGAGACTTGGAGTGGATGTCAAGGAAGCAGCAAGGCGGCCACGAGGTAGGAGGGCGCGCCCCGGGGGGTGGGTGCGCCCCCACCCTCGTGGGCCCCTCGCAGCTCCACCGACCTATTTCTTTCGCCTATATATACTCTCGTACCCTAAAACCTTTAGGGAGAGCAACGAAACACCTTTTCCACCGCCGCAACCTTCTGTACCCGTGAGATCGCATCTTGGGGCCTTTTCCGGCGATCTGCCGGAGGGGGATTCCATCACGGAGGGCTTCTACATCAACACCATAGCCTCTCTGATGATGTGTGAGTAGTTTACCACAGACCTTCGGGTCCATAGTTATTAGCTAGATGGCTTCTTGTCTCTCTTTGGATCTCAATACAAAGTTCTCCTCGATCTTCTTAGAGATCTATTCGATGTAACTCTTTTTGTGGTGTGCTTACCGAGATCCGATGAATTGTGGGTTTATGAACTTGATTATCTATGAATATTATTTGACTCTTCTCTGAATTCTTATATGCATGATTTGATATCTTTGCAAGTCTCTTAGAATTATCAGTTTAGTTTGGCCTACTAGATTGATCTTTCTTGCAATGGGAGAAGTTCTTAGCTTTGGGTTCAATCTTGCGGTGTCCTTTCCCAATGACAACAGGGGCAACAAGGCACATATTGTATTGTTGCCATCGAGGATAAAAAGATGGGGTTTATATCATATTGCTTGAGTTTATCCCTCTACATCATGTCTGTTGGAAATATGCCCTAGAGGCAATAATAAATTGGTTATTATTATATTATATTTCATTGTTCATGATAATCGTTTATTATCCATGCTAGAATTGTATTGATAGGAAACTCAGATACATGTGTGGATACATAGACAACACCATGTCCCTAGTAAGCCTCTAGTTGACTAGCTCGTTGATCAATAGATGGTTACGGTTTCCTGACCGTGGACATTGGATGTCGTTGATAACAGGATCACATCCTTAGGAGAATGATGTGATGGACAAGACCCAATCCTAAGCCTAGCACAAGATCGTGTAGTTTGTATGCTAAAGCTTTTCTAATGTCAAGTATAATTTCCTTAGACCATGAGATTGTGCAACTCCCGGATACCGTAGGACTGCTTTGGGTGTGCGAAACGTCACAACATAACTAGGTGGCTATAAAGGTGCACTACGGGTATCTCCGAAAGTGTTTGTTGGGTTGGCATGAATCGAGACTGGGATTTGTCACTCTATGTAATGGAGAGGTATCTCTGGGCCCACTCGGTAGTACATCATCATAATGTGCACAATGTGACCAAGGAGTTGATCACGGGATGATGTGTTATGGAACGAGTAAAGAGACTTGTCGGTAACAAGATTGAACAAGGTATCGGGATACCGACGATCGAATCTCGGGCAAGTATCGTACCGATAGACAAAGGGAATTGTATACGTGATTGATTGAATCCTTGACATCGTGGTTCATCCGATGAGATCATCGTGGAGCATGTGGGAGCCAACATGGGTATCCATATCCCGCTGTTGGTTATTGACCGGAGAGTTGTCTCGGCCATGTCTGGATGACTCCCGAGCCCGTAGGGTCTACACACTTAAGGTTCGATGACGCTAGGGTTATAGGGAATAGATGTACGTGGTTACCAAATGTTGTTCGGAGTCCCGGATGAGATCCCGGACGTAACGAGGAGTTCTGGAATGGTCGGGAGGTGAAGATTTATATATGGGAAGTCATCATACGGTCATCGGAATAATTCGGGGGGTTACCGGTATTGTACCGGGACCACCGAAGGGGTTCCGGGGGTGCACCGGGAGGGTCCACCTGCCCCGGAGGGCCCTATGGGCTGTGTGTGGAGAGGGACCAGCCCCTTAGTGGGCTGGGCGCCTCCCCCCTAGGGCCCATGCGCCTAAGGTTTGGGGAGCCCTAAAGGGGGGCGTCCCCCTTGCCTTGGGGGGTAAGGCAACCCCCCTGGCCGCCGCCCCCTCCTCAGATTGGATCTGAGGGTGCCGGCCCCCCTCTCCCTTGCCCCTATATATATGTGGGGGGTGGGAGGGCAGCCGCACCCAAGTTCTGGTGCAGCCCTCCCCCTCTCCCAAGTCCTCCTCTTCTCCCGCGGTGCTTGGCGAAGCCCTGCAGGATTGCCACGCTCCTCCTTCACCACCACGCCGTCGTGCTGCTGCTGGATGGAGTCTTCCCCAACCTCTCCTTCTCCCCTTGCTGGATCAATGCGTGGGAGACGTCACCGGGCTGCACGTGTGTTGAACGTGGAGGCGCCGTTGTTTGGCGCTTAGATCGGAATCAACTGCGATCTAAATCGCTGCGAGTACGACTCCTTCATCCGCGTTCTTGCAACGCTTCCGCTTAGCGATCTACAAGGGTATGTAGATGAACTCCCCTTCCCCTCATTTCTAGATTACTCCATAGATTGATCTTGGTGATGCGTAGAAGATTTTAAATTTCTACTACGATCCCCAACAGTGGTATCAGAGCTAGGTCTATGCGTTGTTTCTATGCACGAGTAGAACACAAGTTGTTGTGGGCGTCAATTTTGTCAATTTACTTGCCGTTACTAGTCTTATCTTGATTCGGCGGCATCGTGGGATGAAGCGGCCCGGACCGACCTTACACGTACTCTTACGTGAGATAGGTTCCACCGACTGACATGCACTAGTTGCATAAGGTGGCTAGCGGGTGTCTGTCTCTCCCACTTTTGTCGGATCGGATTCGATGAAAAGGGTCCTTATGAAGGGTAAATAGAAATTGGCATATCACGTTGTGGTTTTGGCGTAGGTAAGAAACGTTCTTGCTAGAAACCTATAGCAGCCACATAAAAAAATTGCAACAACAATTAGAGGACATCTAACTTGTTTTTGCAGCATATGCCTTGTGATGTGATATGGCCAAAAGGATGTGATGAATGATATATGTGATGTATGAGATTGATCATGTTCTTGTAATAGGAATCACGACTTGCATGTCGATGAGTATGACAACCGGCAGGAGCCATAGGAGTTGTCTTAATTTATTTATGACCTGCGTGTCAACTTAAACGTCATGTAATTACTTTACTTTATTGCTAAACCGTTAGCCATAGTAGTAGAAGTAATAGTTGACGAGATGACTTCATGAAGACACGATGATGGAGATCATGGTGTCATGCCGGTGATGATGATGATCATGGCGCCCCAAAGATGGAGATCAAAAGGAGCAAAATGATATTGGCCATATCATGTCACTATTTGATTGCATGTGGTGTTTATCATGTTTTACATCTTATTTTCTTAGAACGACGGTAGCTTAAATAAGATGATCCCTCGCAATAATTTCAAGAAACTGTTCCCCCTAACTGTGCACCGTTGCGAAGGTTCGTTGTTTCGAAGCACCACGTGATGATCGGGTGTGATAGATTCTAACGTTCGAATACAACGGGTGTAAGCCAGATTTACACACGCAATACACTTAGGTTGACTTGACGAGCCTAGCATGTACATACATGGCCTCAGAACACAGAAGACCGAAAGGTCGAACATGAGTCGTATAGAAGATACGATCAACATGAAGATGTTCATCGATGATGACTAGTCCGTCTCACGTGATGATCGGACACGGCCTAGTTGACTCGAATCATGTATCACTTAGATGACTAGAGGGATGTCTATCTGAGTGGGAGTTCATTAAATAATTTGATTAGATGAACTTAATTATCATGAACATAGTCTAAATTGTCTTTGCAAATATGTTGTAGATAAATAGCTCACGTTGTAGCTCCCTGTTTCAATACGTTCCTAGAGAAAGACTAAGTTGAAAGATATTGTAAGCAATGATGCGGACTGGGTCCGTAGTCCGAGGAGTGTCCTCACTGCTACACAGAAGGCTTACGTCTTTGATGCACCGCTCGATGTGCAAACCCCTACAACGTCGTCTATGGATGTTGTGAACACCTAACAGACACATCCTGATGACTACTTGACAATTTAGTGCACCATACTTTACGGCTTAGAATCGGGATTCCAATGACGTTTTGAACGCCATAAGACATATGAGATGTTCCAAGAGCTAAAATTGGGATTTCAGGCTCATGCCCGTGTTGAGAGGTATGAGACCTCTGACAAGTTCTTTTGCCAACAAGATGGAGGAGAATAGCTCAGCTAGTGAGCATGTGCTCAGAATGTCTGGGTGCTACAATCACTTAAATCAGGTGGGAGTTAAACTTCCAGATAAGATAGTGATTGATAGAGTTCTCTAGCCACTATCACTAAGCTACTAGATCTTTGTGATGAACTATGACATGCAAGGGATGGAGTTGATCCCGGAGCTGTTCGCGGTGCTTAAGACCGCAAAAGGTAGAAATCAAGAAGGAGCATCAAGTGTTGATGGTTTAACAAGACCACTGGTTTCAAGAAGGGCAAGGGCTAGAAGGAAAACTTCATGGATGGCAAACCAGTTGCCGCTCCAGTGAAGGAACCCAAGGTTGAACCCAAACCCGAGACTAAGTGCTTCTATTGTAAGGGGAACGGTCACTGGTAGCGGAATTACCCCAAATGCATGGTAGATAAGAAGGCTCACAACTTCAACAAAATATATACGTGTTATTAATGTGTACCTCACTAGTACTCCTGGTAGCACCTGGGTATTGGATACCGGTTCAGTTGCTATTATTGGTGACTTGAAGCAAAAGCTACGGACTAAACGGAGACTGGCTAAGGGCGAGGTGATGATGTGTGTTGGAAGTGTTTCCAAAGTTGATGAGATCACCATCACACGCTCCATCTGCCTTCGGGATTAGTATTGAACCTAGATAAATGTTATCAGGTGTCTACGTTGAGCATGAATATGATTAGATCATGTTCATTGCAATACGGTTATTCATTTAAGTTAGAGAATAATGGTTATTCTGTTTACATGAATAATACCTTTCATGGTCATGCACCCTATGTGAATGGTTCAGTGAATCTCGGTCGTGGTAATACACATGTTCACGCCAAAAGATGTAGATAGTACCACTTTCTTGTGGCACTGCCGCTTAGGTCATATTGGCGTAAGATGCATGAAGAAACTCCATGTCGATGGATGTTTGGAGTCACTTGATTTTGAATCACTTGACACATGCGAGCCAGCCTCATGGGCAGGATGACTAAGACCCCTTTTCAGGTACAATGAAACGGGCAAGTGACTTGTTGGAAATCATACATGCTGATGCATGTGATTCAATGAGAATTGAAGCGTGCGGTGGATATCGCTATTTTCTCATCTTCACTGACGATTTGAGTAGATATAGGTATATTTACTTATTGAAGCACAAGTCTAAAACATTTGAAAAGTTCAAGCAATTTTAGAGTGAAGTTAATAACCATCATAACAAGAAGATCAAATTCCTATGATCTGATCGATGAGAATTTCTGAGTTATGAGTTTCGCAATCACTTAAGACATTGTGGAATTGTTTCAGGGTTGAAGCCACCTGGAACACCACAGGGTAATGGTGTGTCCGGACATCGTAATCTAACCTTATGAGATATGGTGCGATCTATGATGTCTCTTACCGATCTACCATTTTCATTTTGAGGATATGCGTTAGAGACAGCTGCATTCACTTTAGATAGGACACCATCTAAGTCCGTTGAGACGACGTCGTATGAATATGGTTTGGCAAGAAACCAAAGTTGTCATTTCTTAATGTTTGGGGCTGCGATGCTTAAGGCTTCAGCTCGCAGAAGCTCGAACCCAAAAGCGGACAAACACATCTTCATAGGATACCCAAAGGTGACAGTTGGGTATACCTTCTATCTCAGATCCGAGGGAAAATTGTTTGTCGCTAAGAACGGGTCCTTTCTCGAGAAGGAGTTTCTCTCGAAAGAATTGAGTGGGAGGAAGATAGAACTTGATGAGGTTGTCGAACCTTTACTTCAACCAGAGAGTGATGCAACACAGAAAGATGTTTTCTATGGCGCCTACGTCTGTTGAATAGGAAGTTAATGATAGTGATCATGAAGCTTCGGATCAAGTTGCTATCGAACCTCGTAGGTCGACAAGGATATGTACTACTCCTGAGTGGTACAGTAATCCTGTCTTAGATATCATGTTGTTAGACAACAATGAACGTATGAGCTATGGAGAAGCGATGGTGGGCCCGTATTCCGACAAATGGTTAGAAGCCATGAAATCCGAGATAGGATCCCTGTATCAGAACAAAGTATGGATTTTGGTGGACTTGCCCGATGATCGGCAAACCATTGAAATAAATGGATCTTTAAGAAGAAGACAGACGTGGGCGGTAATGTTACCGTCTATGAAGCCCGACTTGTGGGAAAGAGTCTTTTCACAAGTTCAAGGAGTTGACTACGATGAGAATTTCTCACCTGTAGCGATGCTTAAGTCCGTCGGAATCATGTTAGCATTAGCTGTATTTTTTGATTATGAAATCTGACAGATGGATGTCAAAAACAAGTTTTCTTACCAGTTTTCATAAGAAAGAGTTGTATGTGATACAATCAAAGTTTTGTCGATCCTAAGGATGCTAAAAGGTATGCTGGCTCCAACGATCCTTCTATGGACTAGAGCAAGCATCTCGGAGTCAGAATATATGCTTTGATGGAGTGATCAAAGCTTTTAGGTTTATACAATGTTTGCTAGAAACTTGTATTTACAAGAAAGTGAGTGGGAGCACTACAACATTTCTGATAAGTATATGTGGATGACATATTGTTGATCCGAAATAATGTAGAATTTCTGGAAAGCATAAACAGTTGTTTGAAGAGTGATTTTCAAAGGAAGACCTGGATAAAGCTGCTTACATATTGGGCATCAAGATCTATAGAGATAGATCAAGACGCCTGATGATACTTTCAAAGAACGCACACCTTGACATGATTTTGAAGGAGTTCAAAATAGATCAGTCAAAGAAGGGATTCTTGCCTGAGTTGTAAGGTGTGAAGTTGAGTAAGACTCAAAGCTTGACCACGGCATAAGAAAGAGGAAGGACGAAGGTCGTCCCCTATGCTTTTGTCATAGGCTCTATACGGTATGCCATGCTGAGTACCGCACCTGATGTGTGCCTTGCCACATGTCTGGCAAGAGGGTGCAAAGGTGATCTAGGAGTGGATCACCAGATAGCGGTCAAAATTATCCTTAAAGGAATAAGGAAATGTTTCTCGGTTATGGGGGTGATAAAGAGTTCGACGTAAAGAGTTACGTCGATGCAAGCTTAACACCTATCCGGATAGCTCTGAGTAGAGATACCAGATACGTATAATGGAGCAACAATTTGGAATAGCTCCAAGTGGAACGTGGTAGAAGCATCTACGATATGACATAAAGTTTTGTGAAATACATAGGGATCTGAATATTGCAGACCCGTTGACTACAACCTCTCTCACAAGCATAACATGATCAAACCCAGAATTCATTGAGTGTTAATCACATAGTGATGTGAACTAGATTATTGACTCTAGTAAACTCTTTGGATGTTAGTCACATGGCGATGTGACCTGTGAGTGTTAATCACATGGCGATGTGAACTAGATTATTGACTCTAGTGTAAGTGGGAGACTGTTGGAAATATGCCCTAGAGGCAATAATAAATTAGTTATTATTATATTATATTTCATTGTTCATGATAATCATTTATTATCCATGCTAGAATTGTATTGATAGGAAACTCAGATACATGTGTGGATACATAGACAACACCATGTCCCTAGTAAGACTCTAGTTGACTAGCTCGTTGATCAATAGATGGTTACGGTTTCCTGACCATGGATATTGGATGTCATTGATAACAGGATCACATCATTAGGAGAATGATGTGATGGACAAGACCCAATCCTAAGCCTAGCACAACATCGTGTAGTTCGTATGCTAAAGCTTTTCTAATGTCAAGTATCATTTCCTTAGACCATGAGATTGTGCAACTCCTGGATACCGTAGGAGTGCTTTGGGTGTGCCAAACGTCACAACGTAACTGGGTGGCTACAAAGGTGCACTACGGGTATCTCCGAAAGTGTCTGTTGGGTTGGCACGAATCGAGACTGGGATTTGTCACTCCGTGTAACGGAGAGCTATCTCTGGGCCCACTCGGTAGGACATCATCATAATGTGCACAATGTGACCAAGGAGTTGATCATGGGATGATGTGTTACGGAACGAGTAAAGAGACTTGCCGGTAACGAGATTGAACAAGGTATCGGGATACCGACGATCGAATCTCGGGCAAGTATCGTACCGATAGACAAAGGGAATTGTATACGGGATTGATTGAATCCTTGACATCGTGGTTCATCCAATGAGATCATCGTGGAGCATGTGGGAGCCAACATGGGTATCCAGATCCCGTTGTTGGTTATTGATCGGAGAGTTGTCTCGACCATGTCTGCATGACTCCCGAGCCCGTAGGGTCTACACACTTAAGGTTCGATGACGCTAGGGTTATAGGGAATAGATGTACGTGGTTACCGAATGTTGTTCGGAGTCTCGGATGAGATCCCGAACGTCACGAGGAGTTCCGGAATGGTCCAGAGGTGAAGATTTATATATGGGAAGTCATCATACGGTACCGGAATAATTCGGGGGGTTACCGGTATTTGTACCGGGACCACCGAAGGGGTTCTGGGGGTCCATCGGGAGGGTCCACCTGCCCCGGAGGGCCCTATGGGATGTGTGTGGAGAGGGACCAGCCCCTTAGTGGGCTGGGCGCCTCCCCCCTAGGGCCCATGCACCTAGGGTTTGGGGGAGCCCTAAAGGGGGGCGCCCCCCTTGCCTTGGGGGGCAAGGCAACCCCCTGGCCGCCGCCCCCTCCTCAGATTGGATCTGAGGGGGCCGGCCCCCCTCTCCCTTGCCCCTATATATATGTGGGGGGTGGGAGGGCAGCCGCACCCAAGTTCTGGCGCAGCCCTCCCCCTCTCCCAAGTCCTCCTCTTCTCCCGCGGTGCTTGGCGAAGCCCTGCAGGATTGCCACACTCCTCCTTCACCACCACGCCGTCGTGCTGCTGCTGGATGGAGTCTTCCCCAACCTCTCCTTCTCCCCTTGCTGGATCAAGGCGTGGGAGACGTCACCGGGCTGCACGTGTGTTGAACGCGGAGGCGCCGTTGTTCGGCGCTTAGATCGGAATCAACTGCGATCTAAATCGCTGCGAGTACGACTCCTTCATCCGCGTTCTTGCAACGCTTCCGCTTAGCTATCTAAAAGGGTATGTAGATGCACTCCCCCCCCCCTCGTTGCTAGATTACTCCATAGATTGATCTTGGTAATGCGTAGAAGATTTTAAATTTCTGCTACGATCCCCAACAATGTCATCTTGCCTAATGTGTTACTCCGTTCTTATGAACTTAATACTCTAGATGCATGCTGGATAGCGGTCTATGTATGGAGTAATAGTAGTAGATGCAGAATCATTTCGGTCTACTTGACACGGACGTGATGCCTATATTCATGATCATTGCCTTAGATATCATCATAACTATGCGCTTTTCTATCAATTTCTCGGCAGTAATTTGTTCACCCACCACAATACATGCTATCTTGAGAGAAGCCACTAGTGAAACCTATGGCCCCCGGGTCTACTTTACATCATATTAATTTCCCGTCAACAAGCCATTTCTGTCCCTGTTTATTTTGCAATCTTTATTTTCCAATCTATACAACAAAAATACCAAAAATATTTATCTTATTATGTAGCGACCAGACCTCAAACAGTCCGATCTCTGTGCTTTAGTGTCATCCCTGGATCAGTAATGCTGACACACACAGTACTTGAAGGATTTATAACAGAGTAGCAATCAAAAACTTAGTACATTGAATGTCTCAAAAGAGAACTTATTACAATAAATATGGCTTAAGGCCATCTAATAACGATAACAGCGGAAGGCTTGGAAAATAAGTGAGTCCATCAACTCCAACGGCATCACTGGGTATAGAACCATGACCTAAAGGCACCTTACTCGTCGTCTGAAAAGTCTGCAACATGAACGTTGCAGCCCGAAAATGGGTCAGCACATGGAATATGCTGGCAATGTAACACATAGAGAGTAATGAAGGAATAAAGCTATACTACATGCATATATGGCTGGTGGAAAGCTCTATGGTTACAGTTTTTGCATAAAGCCAAATTTTCCCTACTGCAAAGGAATAAATTTTATTTAACTATCATGGTGGTTGTTAAACATTGAGAAGATAGACATCCTCTCAATCCCAATTAAGTATCATCATTCAAACCCAACAGTATTAATTGAAGCAACATGATGAGATTCACATGATAATCCAAGTGCTAGATACTCAGGACGTCCATCACCGGGGACACGGCTAACCATGATTAGTTTATACACTCTGCAGAGGTTTGCGCACTTTTCCCCACAAGACTCGATCTCCTCTGTTGGGATTCTCGCACTGCATGATGTTTGAGAAACGGATGACCGAGACATAGTCTTTCAGAAGTGCTAGCACCTTACGATCGGGTAGACAGTACCAACCTACATCCCCTACATCTACTAGTCTACCACTATAAGAGTTCGCACGACTTAGTCAACTATGCTAGAGCCCATAGTAGCTTGTGGCTGCACACGGAAGTTTCTATTATGAATAATCTCATGATCCCTTTGAGCCTAGGTGGCGGTCCATAAAGAAAAACAGGCAATCGCTGGAATACCCAGGTGCCTCAATCCACCTAGATGTGTGTTTAAGTTGCCACCTTAAATAAACCATTAATTTATCAATCTCACATCTGTCATGGATACACTCACCCAATCCACGTCTACTAGCATAGCATGGCATAATAAGCAAACGTAGAAGTAACTCCCAAGGGTTTGATAATAAAACAGGTAATAGGTACTACCTCATCTACTTCCCAAAACCCACAATTTAATTACATCCTAATCATGCAATTGTTTGAGGATTGATCTAATGCATAAAACTGGGTATGAAGGGATATGATCAAAGTGTTACTTGCCTTGCTGATGATCCACGAAACCTAGAGATTCAAAGTAGCAAGCGGCACACTCCGGGTACTCTATCACAAACAAACAAGCATACAATAAGTACTCATCTAATGCACGGGTAAAACTCAAATAAGAAATCTAACCAGAAAGTCCAACTTAAGAACTCCGGTTTGCAAAAGAATCAAATCGAACGGAACAACAAAAGTCAAACAGTGAAAGAAACAAAGTTCGTTTACTAATCTGGATCTAAGTCAAATTTTACAGATGCAAAAACTTTTTTGAGTTAGTTAAACAGAAAGAGGGTTTCGAGACGAAACTCCAGGCTCTTGAATCGCCTGATTCCGATAAATGAGCGAAAAGATAAACTAAAAGGAAAATCGGACCAGAAATCGCGATCAGAAATAATCGCGGAAAATCCTAGAAAAAGAAAAACTAACGAACAAATTAACGAATGAACGTTCGTTATCTGAAACTAAACGGTGAATGCGTTCGTTAAAACGAACGAACGAGCGAACGCTCGCTAAAAAAACCAATGAAACCGATCTAAAAAAATAAACCTAGGGTTTCTAAAAAACCGGATCAGTTTTTCTTAGAAAACCAGGGTGGCGGGCGGCTACCTCGGCTAGGGCTCCGGCGAGGTCCGTTGGGGTCCGGCGGGGCTCCGGTGGTGGTGGGCGGCGTGGGGTGGTGGGGCGGCGGCTCCTGGCGGCGGCGGCGCAAGGCGGCGGGGCGGCAGTGGCTTGCGGCGGCGGGGCGGCGCCGGCTGGGCCGTCTCGGCTGGGCCTTCGGCCCAGTCGGGCGCGCGAGAGTTTTTTTAATATAATCCCGCCAAACTAAGAAAAATTCAAGAAAAATAAATAAAAATCTAAAAATGCCAAAACAAATTTTCACCATCTATATAAAATATTTAGAACAGGATGAACATTTTCTTGGCCCTAAAATGTAGTTTTGAAAACGTGCAATTTTTCCTAAATTCAAATAGAATAGCGAGAAAAATCCGAAATAAAATCTTACTTGATTTTTTTAAACCTTCAATATTTCTTTATTTTGGGAAAGTCATTTTATTCCCTCTCTCATATTTTTATTATAGAAATAATTGAAGGTAAAATAAATAAAATCAATGATCCTGTTTTCAAAATTTGAGAAAAACTCAAATATGAAAATAACGAAATCCCCAACTCTCTCCGTGGGTCCTTGAGTTGCGTAGAATTTCTGGATCAGGCCAAAAGCAAATAAAATATGATATGCCGTGATGACCTAATGTATAACATTCCAAATTGAGAATTTGAGATGTTACAAACCTACCCCCCTTAAGATGAATCTCGCCCTCGAGATTCGGGTTGGCTAGAAAATAGGTGAGGGTGGTCCTTCAGCAGTTCTTCCTCTCGCTCCCAGGTGGCTTCATCCTCGGTGTGGTGGCTCCACTGAACTTTGCAAAACTTGATAACCTTGTTGCGGGTGACTCGGCTGGCATACTCAAGAATCTTGACTGGTTTCTCCTCATAGGTTAAATCACTATCCAACTGAATTGCTTCCAGCGGCACTGTATCTCTCAGCGGTATGTCCGCCATCTCTGCGTGGCACTTCTTCAACTGGAAAACATGGAACACATCGTGAACTCCTGATAATCCTTCGGGCAACTCCAACTTATAGGAAACTTCTCCCATACGTTCCAAAACTTTGTATGGTTCCACAAAACGTGGCGCTAACTTTCCCTTGACTCCAAAGCGCTTAAGTCCCCGAAGTGGAGATACTCGAAGATAGTCTCCGACTTCGTAAACTGTCTCCTTGCGTTTAGAATCTGCATAGCTCTTCTGCCTGGACTGGGCTACCTTGAGCCTATCGCGAATCAATTTCACTTTTTGTTCAGACTCCTTAATCAAATCCGGTCCAAACAACTGGCGGTCTCAAACTTCATCCCATGACAATGGTGTTCTGCACCTTCTTTCGTACAAGGCTTCGAAAGGGGCCATCTTCAAACTGGATTGATAACTGTTGTTGTAAGAGAACTCTACATATGGCAAATTGTCGTCCCAACTAGATCCATAATCTAGCACACAAGCTCTCAACATATCCTACAAAATCTGATTGACTCTCTCGGTCTGTCCATCTGTCTGCGGATGAAAAGCTGTACTGAACTCTATCCTGGTACCCAATGTTTCATGCAATTGATTCTAGAACTTTGAGGTAAACTGGGTTCCTCTATCTGATACAATGGTCCTCAGAACTCCATGCAGACATACGATCCTGGTCATGTATATCTTTGCCAACTTAGCACTGGTGTAAGTGGTCTTTACTGGGATGAAATGAGCTACCTTCGTCAAGCGATCGACTACAACCCATATCGAGTCATAGCGTGAACGGGTCCTGGGCAATCCCGTGATGAAATCCATGCCTAGCTTATCCCACTTCCATTTGGGTATCGGCAATGGTTGTAGCAATCCTGCTGGCTTCTGATGCTCTGCCTTTACTCTCTGACATACATCACAAACTGCTACATACTCTGCAATATCCTTCTTCATTCTGGTCCACCAGAAAGTATCCTTCAAATCCAAATACATCTTGGTATTTCCTGGGTGAATCGAGTATGGTGAATCATGGGCCTCCTGCAAAATCAACTTCCTGATCTCTAGGTCGTTAGGCACATAAATACGGTCTTCAAACGTAGGGTATCATGCTCATCCTCACGAAATCCTTTAACTTTTCCTTTGCTCATCTTCTCCTTTATAGAGGCAACCTCCCTGTTAGTTTTCTGAGCTTCTCTGATCTTATCCACCAAAGTAGATTGGATATCCAATGCTGCTACAAAGCCTCTCGGAACTATCTCCAAACATAGCTCACGAAGGTCTTTGGCTAACACCTTCGGTAAATCTCCCGTCATTAGTGTGTTGACATGGCTCTTACGGCTCAGCGCATCGGCTACTACGTTAGCCTTTCCGGGATGATAATGCAATCTCATATCATAATCCTTGATGAGCTCCAACCATCTCCTTTGTCTGAGATTTAGGTCCTTCTGCGTGAAAATATACTTCAAACTCTTGTGATTCGTGTATACTTCAAAATGGTTTCCAATGAGAAAATGTCTCCAAGTCTTCAATGCATGCACTACGGCTGCTAACTCCAAATCATGTGTGGCATAATTCAACTCATGAGGTTTCAGCTGTCGTGAAGCATACGAAACAACTCTTCCCTCCTGCATAAGCACTGCTCCAAGTCCTCGACGTGAAGCGTCGCAATATACCTCGTAATCCTTGCGCTGATCTGGCAAAATCAACACTGGCGAGGTAACCAAATGTTTCTTTAACTCCTGGAAACTGGCCTCACATTCCTTAGTCCATTTGAACTTGGTATCCTTCTTCAACAACTCCGTCATAGGCTTCGCAATTTTTGAGAAATTCTCTATGAATCTCCGGTAGTATCCTGCAAGTCCAAGAAAACTCTGGATCTCTCCAACTGTTGTTGGTGCTTCCCAATTTGTCACAGTGACAACCTTGGTGGGATCTACTGCTATACCTTCTCCGGATATAACGTGTCCGAGGAATCCAACTTCCTTCAACCAAAACTCACATTTGTTGAACTTGGCGTATAGCTGCTGTTCTTTGAGCTTCTCAAGTACCAAACGCAAATGCTCCTTATGCTCCTCTTCATTCTTTGAGTAGACCAAAATATCATCAATGAACACCACGACAAACTTATCCAAAAACTCCATAAACACCTTGTTCATCATGTTCATAAAATATGCATGTGCGTTAGTCAAACCAAATGACATAACGGTATACCCGTACAACCCATACCTGGTGGTAAAAGCCGTCTTAGTGTAACATCCCAAATTTTCAATTTGGAATGTTATACATTAGGTCATCACTGCATATCATATTTTATCTGCTTTTGGCCTGATCCAGAAATTCTATGCAACTCAAGGACCTAGGGAGAGAGTTGGGGATTTCGTTATTTTCATATTTGAGTTTTTTCTCAAATTTTGAAAACAGGATCATTGATTTTATTTATTTTACCTTCAATTATTTCTATAATAAAAATATAAGAGAGGGAATAAAATGACTTTCCCAAAATAAAGAAATATTGAAGGTTTAAAAAAATCAAGTTAGATTTTATTTCGGATTTTTCTCGCTATTTTATTTGAATTTAGGAAAAATTGCACGTTTTCAAAACTGCATTTTTGGGGCCAAGAAAATGTTCATCATGTTCTAAATATTTTATTTAGATGGTGAAAATTTGTTTTGGCATTTTTAGATTTTTATTTTTTTCTATGATTTTTCTTAATTCGGCGGGATTATTTAAAAAAAAACTCCCGCGCGCCCGACTGGGCCGAAGGCCCAGCCGCCGCCGCCTCCCGCATCCGGATTGGGACCGGAGTCCCGATCACCGCCGAGTCCGGGAGGGCCACGCCGCCTCAGCCCCTCCCGCAAGCCACCGCCACCACCCTCCCCTTTATAAACCGACCCAGGCCCCCTGGAGCCCCACAGCCGGAGCCGCCACCGCCGCAAGCCATCGCCGACCCGCTGCCTTGCGCCGCCGCCGCAAGCCACTACCGCCCCGCCACCTTGCACCACCGCCGCTCCGCCACCCCACGCCGCCCACCGCCACCGGAGCCCCGCCGAAGTCCGAGCTGAGGTAGTCGCCCGCCACCCCGGTTTTCTAAGAAAAACTGATTCGGTTTTTTTAGAAACCCTAGGTTTATTTTTTTAGATCAGTTTTATCATTTTTTAGCAAGCGTTCGTTCATTTTAAGGAACGCGTTCACCATTTAGTTTCAGATAATGAACGTTCGTTCGTTAATCTGTTGGTTAGTTTTTCTTTTTCTTGGATTTTCCGTGATTATTTCTGATCGCGATTTCTGATCCGATTTTCGTTTTAGTTTATCTTCTCGCTCGTTTATCGGAATCAGGCGATTCAAGCGTCTGGAATTTCGTCTTGAAACCTTCTTTCCGTTTAACCAACTCAAACAAGTTTTTGCATGTGTAAAATTTGACTTAGATCCAGATTAGTAAACAAAGTTTGTTTCTTTCCTTGTTTGACTTTCGTTGTTTCGTTCGATTTGATTCTTTTTGCAAACTGGAGTTCTTAAGTTGAACTTTCTGGTTAGATTTCTTATTTGAGTTTTACCCGTGCATTAGATGAGTACTTATTGTATGCTTGTTTGTTTGTGATAGAGTTCCCGGAGTGCGCCACTTGCTACTTTGAATCTCTAGGTTTCGCGGATCATCAGCAAGGCAACTAACACTTTGATCATATCCCTTCATACCCAGTTTTATGCATTAGATCAGTCCTTAAACAATTGCATGTTTAGGATCTAATTAAATTGTGGGTTTTGGGAAGTAGATGAGGTAGTACCTATTACCTGTTTTATTATCAAACCCTTGGGAGTTACTTCTACGTTTGCTTATTATGCCATGCTATGCTAGTAGACGTGGATTGGGTGAGTGTATCCATGACAGATGTGAGATTGATAAATTAATGGTTTATTTAAGGTGGCGACTTAAACACACATCTGGGTGGATTGAGGCACCTGGGTATTCCAGCGATTGCCTGTTTTTCTTATGGACCGCCACCCAGGCTCAAAGGGACCATGAGATTATTCATACTAGAAACTTTCGTGTGCAGCCACAAGCTACTATGGGCTCTAGCATAGTTGACTAAGTCGTGCGAACTCTTACAGTGGTAGACTAGCAGATGTAGGGGATGTAGGTTGGTACTGTCTACCCGATCGTAAGGTGCTAGCACTTTTGAAAGACTATGTCTCGGTCTTCCGTTTCTCAAACATCATGCAGTGCGAGAATCCCAACGGAGGAGACCGAGTCTTGTGGGGAAAAGTGCGCAAACCTCTGCAGAGTGTATAAACTAATCATGGTTAGCCGTGTCCCCGGTTATGGACGTCTTGAGTATCTAGCACTTGGATTATCATGCGAATCTCATCATGTTACTTCAATTAATACTGTTGGGTTTTAATGATGATACTTAATTGGGATTGAGAGGATGTCTATCTTCTCAATGTTTAACATCCACCATGATAGTTAAATAAAATTTATTCCTTTGAAGTAGGGAAAAATTGGCTTTATGTAAAAACTGTAACCATAGAGCTTTTGTGACGCCCCGAGACCGATGTGCCAGGTGTCTCCCAGTTATTCGCCGTCGTTGCCATGTCATTTGCTTGCGTGTTGCATCTTATCATGTCATCCTGTGCATTACATCATCATGTTTTCAAAACTTGCATCCGTCCCGGTCTTCCAGTTCCTTCCGTTGTCCGTTCTGAGCCCAGTCACACTTGCACGCGCCCGCGGCACGTCTGAAATATTATTTTATAAGTGGCCAAAAAATGTTCTCAGAATGGGTTGAAAGTTGGCGTGCGGTGTTGTTATGTTGTAGGTAGGCCGCCTGCCAAGTTTCATCGCATTCGGAGTTCATTTGAAGCCCCAACGGATAACTATAGTGGCAATATAGCCGGTCAAAACATCGGACGTTTTCGGTCTCCGAAAACCATTGCCAGGTTGCTTTTCTCTTCTCTCCTCTTAGCCCAACTCTTTTACACAGCCCACTAGGTCCAACCTAACCCTCCTCACATCCGAAGCCGTCCGGTTGTTATCGGAGGACCCTGAAACCCCTCCTAACCACCCGACCCCCCTCTTTGCATCAGTGCATCGAACCTCGAGTGCGCGTCCGAAAGCTGTCCCGGACCCGACCCGGATAGTCATCACTGTTGGGTCCGGTACATCCCCAAACATCTGCAAAATATCATCGTTTTATTTATTGGACTCCTTAGCATATTTATTCTCGTCCGTCGGATTTCGATCCGATGATCGAGATCCCTCTCCTTTCACCTACATGCTATATATAGCCCCTAACCCTAAATTCTAGGGACCTTGTCCTATCCATCCCATCCCCACGCCGCCGCCACTCTCCTTGTTTTTAGCGTCGGACCAACCAGCCGCCCTCCTCATTTTTTTCCCGATCCAACCAGCAACCGCAACCCTGCACCCCTCACTCCAGCGTGCCCGTGCTCGAGAGCCTCCTTGCTCGCTCGATCTGGGATCGAGAGGGAGCTTCTCCTGTTTGCTCCTCCCACTATGGCGCCGTCGCCGCCGGTGGACCCAGCGCCGGCCTCCTGTGCTCGACAACGTTCCCGTCCTCCTCCTCCCGCGCGTGCCCGCAGGAGCCGAGGCCACTTCCTCTGCTCGATCCTGTGGGAATCACGAGCAGCTCATCCCCGTTGCTTCGATCTCCAGCGAGCACCAGGACCTCCCCGGCCCTCCTTCTCCTGCCTTGGCCTGAACCTCGCCGCTGGTGACCTCGTTCCTCTCCTTTTCCCCATTTTATTTCAATCCCCCCTCGTTCCTCTCACTCACCCCACAGCCATGGTGCTTCGCAGGTCCCATTCATGGCCGCCCGGTGGACTTCAGCGCCGCCAACCACAAGACACGGCTACCTCATCTCCATCTATGTCTAGATTCGTCGACCGTCGCCTGGAGCCTCGCCTGTGCTGCACCCTCGCTGAACCTCGCCGTCGTCTTGCCTGCTCTGTGCCCAGCCTGCATCGCTGAGGAGATGGTTCTGCAGGGACCCCGTCGAGCCTGCGCCAAGTCCCTGTCGCGTCGGAAAGATTCTTCATGCGTCCCTTTTCCTCCGAACCGAGCAGAGCTCCGCCTCCGCTCGATCTGGTGCCCTCCGACTTTGCCATGCCCCGCCGCCGTTCCTTGAACCCCTCTGTCGCCGTTGCTCTGCCTCCAGGCGAGGAGATGAGCGAGCTTGTCGCGCCCGTGCCCGTTGACCTGGTCACTCGGCCAGGCCTTGGACTACGCCGGCATGCGTCCTTCTCGACCGGGCCGAGCCCATGGTGAGGCAAACCCCCTAGTGCCTCTCTTTTGTTTTTTTGTTTTTATTCTTTTCCTTCCTTTGGCCCAGCTAGTCTCGGCCCGTGTATTTTTTTTCCAGTGCCTGGGTTTTGCTAATTAATCAGAGCCTGTAGGTTTTGCAGAAACCCCCTCCATGTTCATGCATTTAATAACTTCTAAACTGTGCATTGGATTAAAATACTTTATATATATAACATGCTTAGAATTTTGTGTAGATTACTAATTTGCAACTTTCATCTATGTTTAAAATGTATAAAATGTTGTTTGGTTAAATTTGCTCCTATGTCATGTTAAAATGATTTAATTCATAACTTAATAACCATAGCTCGGTTTTAAATAAACTTTATATGTAAATGGGGTAGAAAAATGCCTAGATTATCATGGTGGCATCACTTTGCATGTTTAATAACTATAATATATGGTTTAGGGCAGAACAGTACCAAACCTTAAAATTTGCACATGAGGAGTTTCCGGACTCGTTGCTTGTTGTTTCCGGCCTCATTTAAACTTGCCTAGTTAAGTAGTTCTACTATGCTCCACCTCTTGCCATGTTAATCTACATTTAATATTGTTGGGTACATAAACGAGATCAAACTAAACAACTTGTTGTGGTGTTTCGTCAATAGGAAACTTGTTGCATATTGATCTCCACTTAATTTGTAGAATTGCTTGTGCATTTTGCCATGCCATGCTTCATTAAACCGGACATGCATCATACTTGGTTGTGCATCATGCCATGTTCATGTGGTGGTTGTTTACTATGTTGTTTGCTTCTTTTCGGTGTTGCTTCTTTGGGTTGGTTCCGATAACGTCGTGTTTGTGAGGATTCATTCGACTTCGTCCGTTTGTCTTCTTCATGGACTCGTTCTTCTTCCTTGTAGGATCTCAGGCAAGATGACCATACCCTCGAAATCACTTCTATCTTTGCTTGCTAGTTGCTCGCTCTTTTGCTATGCCATGATGCGATACCTACCACTTGCTTATCATGCCTCCCATATTGTTAAGCCAAGCCTCTAACCCACCTTGTCTTAGCAAACCGTTCTTTGGCTATGTTACCGCTTTGCTGAGCCCCTCGTATAGTGTTGTTAGTTGCAGGTGCAGATTGGAGTTTGTTCCTTGTTGGAACATGGATATTTTGTTGGGATATCACAATATCTCTTATTTAGTTAATGCATCTATATACTTGGTAAAGGGTGGAAGGCTCGGCCTTATGCCTGGTGTTTTGTTCCACTCTTGCCGCCCTAGTTTCCGTCATATCGGTGTTATGTTCCCGGATTTTGTGTTCCTTACACGGTTGGGTTATAATGGGAACCCCTTGACAATTCGCCTTGAATAAAACTCCTCCAGCAATGCCCAACATTGGTTTTACCATTAGCCACCTAGCCTCTTTTCCCTTGGGAGTCACGCTCCCGAGGGTCATCATTATTTTAACCCCCCCCAGGCCAGTACTCCTCTGAGTGTTGGTCCAAACTAGAGCCCTATGGAGTGCCCCCTCGGGGAAACTCGAGGTTTGGTTTTAGTTGTACGGAGCGCTCATCTGAGTGTGCCCTGAGAACGAGATATGTGCAGCTCCTATCGGGATTTGTCAGCACATTCGGGCGGTGTTGCTGGACTTGTTTTACCATTGTCGAGGATGTCTTGTAACCGGGATGCGGAGTCTGATTGGATTGTCTTGGGAGAAGGAATATCCTTCGTTGATCGTGAGAGCTTGTGATGGGCTAAGTTGGGACACCCCTGTAGGGATTTGAACTTTCGAAAGCCGTGCCCGCGGTTATGGGCAGATGGGAATTTGTTAATATCCGGTTGTAGAAAACCTGAAGTTGATCTTAATTAAAATACATCAACCGTGTGTGTAACCGTGGTGGTCTCTTCTCGGCGGAGTCCGGGAAGTGAACACGGTGTTGGAGTTATGCTTGACGCGGGTTGTTCTAGGATCACTTCTTGATCATAGTTTCTCGACCGTGCTTTGCCTCCTCTTCTCGCTCTCATTTGCGTAAGGTAGCCACCATATATGCTAGTCGCTTACTGCAGCTCCACCTCATACCTTTTACCCTACCTATAAGCTTAAATAGTCTTGATCGCGAGGGTGTGAGCTTGCTGAGTCCCCGTGACTCACAGATACTTCCAAAAACCAGTTTGCAGGTGCCGATGATACCGTGTCGGTGATGCAACCAAGATCAAGGAGGAGCTCTATGAAGATCGTGTTCTTTATGTAGTTTCGTATTCCAGTTGATCAGTAGTTGAGCCCAGTTGGGATGATCGGGGATCTGTGTAGCACTTGGGGTAGTCTTCTTTTATTTTGGTTCCATAGTTAGACCTTGAGTGTATTTGGATGAATGTAATGTTGTATTCGTGTATTGTGTGAAGTGGCGATTGTAAGCCAACTATGTATCTTTTTCCCTTATGTATTACATGGGTTGTGTGAAGATTACCTCACTTGCGACATTGCTTTCAATGCGGTTATGCCTCTAAGTTGTGCTTTGACACGTGGGAGATATAGCCACATCGAGGGCGTTACAGCTTTCCACCAGCCATATATGCATGTAGTATAGCTTTATTCCTTCATTACTCTCTATGTGTTACATTGCCAGCATATTCCATGTGCTGACCCGTTTTTGGGCTGCAATGTTCATGTTGCAGACTTTTCAGACGACGAGTAAGGTGCCTTTAGGTCATGGTTCTATACTCACTGATGCCGTTGGAGTTAATAGACTCACTTATCTTCCAAGCCTTCTGTTGTTATCGTTATTAGATGGCCTTAAGCCATATTTATTGTAATAAGTTCTCTTTTGAGACATTCGATGTACTAAGTGTGTGATTGCTACTTTGTTATAAACACTTCAAGTACTATGCGTGTCAACAGTACTGATCCAGGGATGACACTAAAGCACAGAGATCGGACTATTTGAGGTCTGGTCGCTACAAGATGATATCAAAGCACACGCTGACTGTAGGACACGACCACTAAGCTAAAAGCCCTTGATCACTACTCACTCTTCTCATTTCTGACTCCTCATCTTTTCTACTCTTTTAGGATGGCGGATGCAAGGAACAAGTTCAGCAACCGGATGAAGATACACCCTTTGGACGTCACTTGAAGGAAGTCACTAGATACCTGAACATCGAAGTACCAAGCTTCACCGGGACCTACAACGCCACTTTACCTAAAAAGGAACGCTGGATGATTCAAGTTCAAGTTCCAGGAAGGACGTTCATGCCCGTCACTGAGCCCATAGAGTTTTCCTTTGATGCACCAACCTGGAATCTAGGAAAGAGCATGGCAGCCCACATCACTATGGGGTGCATTGGAGAAGTTTACCACAAGGATCTCAAGGATACTATCTACCAGATTTGTGGGCACCGAGATGAGCAATGGGAGATGATCAGCACCAGGAAGGATAGATCAATTGCAGCTTTCATCCAGGAGTTAAACCAGCACATTCAACACCAGGAGAACCAGATGTGTGCAGACATGATATACCTGAAGAAAGCCATGACCAAGATCACGGAGCTGGAGGAAGAACTCAAGTCTACACGCGATGGATATGAGGAGGAAATAGCAACACTAGTAGAGAAGAATGATGATCAGAAGAAGAAGCTAAAAGTGTTCATGGGATTTCCCGCAACTGGAGGAGAAGACGAAGATTGCACTTGTCCAGAGAACTACATCATCATCGACGACACCGACTCGGACCCAGACGATAGCGATGATGACTATGTTGATGAAGCTAGAGCAGATATCATGGAGTCTTCATCGGAGCAGTTTTTCTAGTCGACCACCATAACAGTAGTAGTATTCTCCCATGTATCTAGTATAGCCCGAGCACTTTTTGTAACGGTAGATAGACCGTTGTATGCCCTTGTTTGATTGAATGAAGTGATTTTGTTTGCATTTGCCTCATGTGCATATGGGTAGTGTTTTCCCTCTAGACCTCATTCTATTCTATATTCTCATATTTTCTAAACCCCAGATGCCTCTGAGACGTGACAATGGATTTGCTTTCCCACCGGAGCTCACTCGGTTGATCCAGCAGCAGAATACGTTAATGCAGTTGCTAGTCCAGAATCAGAATCAGGGGAACAACAACAACAACCCACCACCGCCACCACCTGTTGATCACTTAACCCGTTTTCTTAGGCTGAATCTGCCGGTGTTCTCTAGTAGCACCGAGCCTATAGTAGCAGATGATTGGCTCCGCAAGATTGGAAGGGAGTTAACCACTACAGGATATACTGATGCTGAGAAGGTGCGCTTTGCCGCACATCAGTTGGATGGACCAGCAACATCATGGTGGGAGAATTACACTATCACCTACCCTATAGCCACGGTGACATGGGACCAATTTCAGCAGGCTTTCCGTACTGCCCATGTTTCAGCGGGAGCTATGGCCATGAAGAAGCGTGAGTTTCGCAACTTGCGCCAAGGAGGACGGACAGTTGGCCAGTATGTGGATGACTTTAGTAAGCTAGCACGTTATGCCCCAGATGGCGTTCCTACGGATGCAGCTAAGCAGGAGAAGTTTTTGGAAGGACTGAATGATGAGTTGAGCATGCAGTTGATGGTAGCAAGCTTCAACAACTACCAGGAGTTGGTAGATCGCGCTCTTATGATTGAAGGGAAGCAGCAGCAGATTGAAAACCGCAAGAGGAAGTATGGACAAGGGAAGTACAATTTTGGATCTCAGCAGAAGCCACGTTTTACCCCTAAACCGGGAGGACATTTTCAGCATACCCATGGATTAGGCAGCTCGCACAATCATAATGGCCCCAAGAATGGTAATGGGAATGGAGGAAGCAACGACCAGAACCTTACCAACCCATCAACGCTAGCCAAGAGAGACCTGAGCCAAGTCACTTGCTATAAGTGCCAGAAGACTGGACATTACACCAATGAATGTCCTGAAGCCCAGAATGGAAATGGCAATGTAGGCTCTGGGAAGAAGTCGAACCCTTTCAATAGGGGACAGCTGAACCACGTTAACATGGAGGAGGTTGAAGCTCAGCCAGATGCAGCAATAGGTAAGTTTTTGGTTAAGTCATTTACTGCACTCGTTCTTTTTGATACTGGTGCATCGCATTCATACATCTCAAGGGGATTTGTGGATAAGTATAAACTGCCAACCCAAGCCCTTAGGTCACCCATGTTAGTAACCTCGCCTGGAGCAGAGTATATGGCTAGTCTATGGTGTGATCGGTTACCATTAAGGATTGGTAACTATGTATTTCCCTCAGACCTAATAGTATTGGAATCTCAAGGATTAGATGTGATATTAGGCATGGATTGGTTATCGAAGTATGGAGGGAACATTGAATGCACCAGTAAGTCAATTTTGCTTACGACGCCGGAAGGAAGAAGGATCAAGTATGTATCCTGGCATGTGTCGAAGAGGACTCAAGTAAATTCCTTATCAGTCATTGTGCAGGAAGTACCAGTGGTGAAGGATTTCCCTGTAGTATTTCCAGAGGAGTTGCCAGGCATGCCACCGGATAGAGATATTGAGTTTTTGATTGAGCTTTTGCCAGGCACAGGGCCCATATCTAAGAGAGCATACAGGATGCCCGCAAAAGATTTGGAGGAGATTAAGAAGCAAATTAAGGAGTTACTGGATAAAGGTTATATTCGCCCAAGTTCTTCGCCTTGGGGATCGCTAGTACTTCTAGTGGAGAAGAAGGATGGATCGTTAAGAATGGTTGTTGATTATCAAGGATCGAATGAAGTAACAATCAAGAACAAGTACCCACTGCCGATGATTAGTGATCTGTTTGATTGATTGCAAGGAGCTAAGGTATTTTCCTAGATCGGTCTGCGATTAGGATACCATCAGTTAAAAATTCGAGAGCAGGATATACCTAAGACGGCTTTTACCACCAGGTATGGGCTGTACGAGTATACCGTTATGTCATTTGGTCTGACTAACGCACCTACATATTTCATGAACATGACGAACAAGGTGTTTATGGAGTTTTTGGATAAGTTCGTTGTGGTGTTCATTGATGATATTTTGGTCTACTCAAAGAATGAAGAGGAGCATAAGGAGCATTTGTGTTTGGTACTTGAGAAGCTCAGAGAACATCAGCTATATGCCAAGTTCAGCAAATGTGAGTTTTGGTTGAAGGAAGTTGGATTCTTCAGACACGTTATATCTGGAGAAGGTACAGCAGTAGATCCCACCAAGGTTGTCACTGTGACAAATTGGGACGCACCAACAACAGTTGGAGAGATCCGGAGTTTTCTTGGACTTGCAGGATACTACTGGAGATTCATAGAGAATTTCTCAAAAATTGCGAAGCCTATGACGGAGTTTTTGAAGAAGGATACCAAGTTCAAATGGACTGAGGAATGTAAGGCCAGTTTCCAGGAGTTAAAGAAACGTTTGGTTACCTCGCCAGTGTTGATTTTGCCAGATCAGCGCAAGGATTACGAGGTATATTGCGACGCTTCACGTCGAGGACTTGGAGCAGTGCTTATGCAGGAGGGAAGAGTTGTTTCGTATGCTTCATGACAGCTGAAACCTCATGAGTTGAATTATGCCACGCATGATTTGGAGTTAGCGGCCGTAGTGCATGCATTGAAGACTTGGAGACATTTTCTCATTGGAAACCATTATGAAATATACACGGATCAGAAGAGTTTGAAGTATATTTTCACGCAGAAGGACCTAAATCTCAGACAAAGGAGATGGTTGGAGCTCATCAAGGATTATGATATGAGATTGCATTATCATCCTGGAAAGGCTAACGTAGTAGCCGATGCGCTGAGCCGTAAGAGCCATGTCAACACACTAATGACAGGAGATTTACCGAAGGTGTTAGCCGAAGACCTTCGTGAGCTATGTTTGGAGATAGTTCCGAGAGGCTATGTAGCAGCATTGGAGATCCAATCTACTTTGATGGATAAGATCAGAGAAGCTCAGAAGACTGACAAGGAGGTTGCCTCTATAAAGGAGAAGATGAGCAAAGGAAAAGTTAAAGGATTTCGTGAGGATGAGCACAATACCCTATGGTTTGAAGACCGTGTTTATGTGCTTAACGACCTAGAGATCAGGAAGTTGATTCTGCAGGAGGCCCATGATTCACCATACTCAATTCACCCAGGAAATACCAAGATGTATTTGGATTTGAAGGATACTTTCTGGTGGACCGGAATGAAGAAGGATATTGCAGAGTATGTAGCAGTTTGTGATGTATGTCAGAGAGTAAAGGCAGAGCATCAGAAGCCAGCAGGATTGCTACAACCATTGCCGATACCCGAATGGAAGTGGGATAAGCTAGGCATGGATTTCATCACGGGATTACCAAGGACCCGTTCAGACTATGACTCGATATGGGTTGTAGTTGATCGCTTGACGAAGGTAGCTCATTTCATCCCAGTAAAGATATACATGACCAGGGTCGTATGTCTGCATGGAGTTCTAGGAGAATTGTATCAGATAGAGGAACCCAGTTTACCTCAAAGTTTTGGAATCAGTTGCATGAAACTTTGGGTACCGGGCTAGAGTTCCGTACAGCTTTTCATCCGTAGAGAGATGGACAGACCGAGAGAGTCAATCAGATTTTTTAGGATATGTTGAGAGCTTGTGTGCTAGATTATGGATCTAGTTGGGACGACAATTTGCCATATGTAGAGTTCTCTTACAACAACAGTTATCAATCCAGTTTGAAGATGGCCCCTTTCGAAGCCTTGTACGAAAGAAGGTGCAGAACACCATTATCATGGGATGAAGTTTGAGACCGCCAGTTGTTTGGACCGGATTTGATTAAGGAGTCTGAACAAAAAGTGAAATTGATTCGCGATAGGCTCAAGGTAGCCCAGTCCAGGCAGAAGAGCTATGCAGATTCTAAACGCAAGGAGACAGTTTACGAAGTCGGAGACTATCTTCGAGTATCTCCACTTCGGGGACTTAAGCGCTTTGGAGTTAAGGGAAAGTTAGCGCCACGTTTTGTGGAACCATAAAAAGTTTTGGAACGTATGGGAGAAGTTGCCTATAAGTTGGAGTTGCCCGAAGGATTGTCAGGAGTTCATGATGTGTTCCACGTTTCCCAGTTGAAGAAGTGCCACGCAGAGATGGCGGACATACCACTGAGAGATACAGTGCCGCTGGAAGCAATTCAGTTGGATAGTGATTTGACCTATGAGGAGAAACCAGTCAAGATTCTTGAGTATGCCAGCCGAGTCACCCACAGCAAGGTTATCAAGTTTTGCAAAGTTCAGTGGAGCCACCACACCGAGGATGAAGCCACCTGGGAGCGAGAGGAAGAACTGCTGAAGGACCACCCTCACCTATTTTCTAGCCAACCCGAATCTCGAGGGAGAGATTCATCTTAAGGGGGGTAGGTTTGTAACATCCCAAATTCTCAATTTGGAATGTTATACATTAGGTCATCACGGCATATCATATTTTATTTGCTTTTGGCCTGATCCAGAAATTCTACGCAACTCAAGGACCCACGGAGAGAGTTGGGGATTTCGTTATTTTCATATTTGAGTTTTTCTCAAATTTTGAAAACAGGATCATTGATTTTATTTATTTTACCTTCAATTATTTCTATAATAAAAATATGAGAGAGGGAATAAAATGACTTTCCCAAAATAAAGAAATATTGAAGGTTTAAAAAATCAAGTAAGATTTTATTTTGGATTTTTCTCGCTATTTTATTTGAATTTAGGAAAAATTGCATGTTTTCAAAACTGCATTTTTGGGGCCAAGAAAATGTCCATCCTGTTCTACATTTTTTATTTAGACGGTGAAAATTTCTTTGGCATTTTTAGATTCTTATTTTTTTCTAGGATTTTTCTTAGTTCGGCGAGATTATTTTTAAAAAAAAAACTCCCGCGCGCCCGGCTAGGCCGAAGGCCCAGTCGAGCCGGCCCAGCCGCCGCCGCCTCCCGCATTCGGATCGGGACCGGAGTCCCGATCGCCGCCGCCGAGTCCGGGAGGGCCACGCTGCCTCAGCCCCTCCCGCAAGCCACCACCGCCACCCCCCCCTTTATAAACTGACCCGGGGCCCCCCTGGAGCCCCACAGCCGGAGCTGCCGCCGCCGCAAGCCATCGCCGT
>NC_041384.1:552893834-552903889 GCF_002162155.2 Triticum dicoccoides
GCCGCCGCAAGCCACTGCCGCCCCGCCGCCTTGCGCCGCCGCCAGGAGCCGCCGCCCCGCCACCCCACGCCGCCCACCGCCATCGGAGCCCCGCTGGACCTCGCCGAAGCCCGAGCCGAGGTAGCCGCCCGCCACCCCTGTTTTCTAAGAAAAACTGATCCGGTCTTTTTTTAGAAACCCTAGGTTTATTTTTTTAGATCGGTTTTATCGGGTTTTTTAGCGAGCGTTCGCTTGTTCGTTTGTTTTAACTAACGCGTTCGCCGTTTAGTTTCAAATAATGAACGTTCGTTCGTCAATCTGTTCGTCAGTTTTTCTTTTTCTTGGATTTTCCGCGATTATTTTTGATCATGATTTCTGATCTGATTTTCGTTTTAGTTTATCTTTTCGCTCGTTTATCGGAATCAGGCGATTCAAGCGCCTGGAGTTTCGTCTCGAAACCCTCTTTCCGTTTAACCAACTCAAACAAGTTTTTTCATATGTAAAATTTGACTTAGATCCAGATTAGTAAATGATGTTTGTTTCTTTTGTTGTTTGACTTTCATTGTTTCGTTCGATTTGATTCTTTTTGCAAACCGGAGTTCTTAAGTTGAACTTTCTGGTTAGATTTCCTATTTTAGTTTTACCCGTGCATTTGATGAGTACTTATTGTATGCTTGTTTGTTTGCGATAGAGTACCCGGAGTGCGCCGCTTGCTACTTTGAATCTCTAGGTTTCGCGGATCATCAGCAAGGCAAGTAACACTTTGATCATATCCCTTCATAGCCAGTTTTATGCATTAGATCAATCCTATAACAATTGCATGGTTAGGATCTAATTAAATTGTGGGTTTTGGGAAGTAGATGAGGTAGTACCTATTACCTGTTTTATTATCAAACCCTTGGGAGTTACTTCTACGTTTGCTTATTATGCCATGATATGCTAGTAGACGTGGATTGGGTGAGTGTATCCATGACAGATGTGAGATTGATAAATTAATGGTTTATTTAAGGTGGCAACTTAAACACACATCTGGGTGGATTGAGGCACCTGGGTATTCCAGCGATTGCTTGGTTTTCTTTATGGACCGCTATCAGTGTCAATTACCGGCGGATCTCGGGTAGGGGGTCCCGAACTGTGCGTCTAAGGCAGATGGTAACAGGAGGCAGGGGACACGATGTTTTACCCAGGTTCAGGCCCTCTTGATGGAGGTAAAACCCTATGTCCTGCTTGATTAATATTGATGATATGGGTAGTGCAAGAGTAGATCTACCACGAGATCAAGGAGGCTAAACCCTAGAAGCTAGCCTATGCTATGATTGTTGTTCATCCTACGGACTAAAACCCTCCGGTTTATATAGACACCGGAGACGCTAGGGTTACACAGAGTCGGTTACAATGGTAGGAGATCTACATATCCATATCGCCAAGCTTTCCTTCCACGCCAAGGAAAGTCCCTTCCGGACACGGGACGAAGTCTTCAATCTTGTATCTTCATAGTCCAGGAGTCCGGTTGAAGGTATAGTCCGGCTATCCAGACACCCCTTAATCTAGGACTCCCTCAACCGCCACCCAGGCTCAAAGGGATCATGAGATTATTCATAATAGAAACTTCCGTGTGCAGCCACAAGCTACTATGGGCTCTAGCATAGTTGACTAAGTCGTGCGAACTCTTATAGTGGTAGACTAGTAGATGTAAGGGATGTAGGTTGGTACTGTCTACCCGATCGTAAGGTGCTAGCACTTCTGAAAGACTATGTCTCGGTCATCCATTTCTCAAACATCATGCAGTGCGAGAATCCCAATGGAGGAGATCGAGTCTTGTGGGGAAAAGTGCACAAACCTCTGCAGAGTGTATAAACTAATCATGGTTAGCCATGTCCCCGGTTATGGACGTCTTGAGTATCCAGCACTTGGATTATCATGTGAATCTCATCATGTTACTTTAATTAATACTGTTGGGTTTTAATGATGATACTTAATTGGGATTGAGAGGATGTCTATCTTCTCAATTTTAACAACCACCATGATAGTTAAATAAAATTTATTCCTTTGTAGTAGGGAAAATTTGGCTTCATGCAAAAACTGTAACCATAGAGCTTTCCACCAGCCAGATATGCATGTAGTATAGCTTTATTCCTTCATTACTCTCTATGTGTTACATTGCCAGCATATTCCATGTGCTGACCCGTTTTCGGGCTACAACGTTCATGTTGCAGACTTTTCAGACGATGAGTAAGGTGCCTTTAGGTCATGGTTCTATACTCAGTGGTGCCGTTGAAGTTGATGGACTCACTTATCTTCCAAGCCTTCTGCAGTTATCGTTATTAGATGGCCTTAAGCCATATTTATTGTAATAAGTTCTCTTTTGAGACATTCGATGTACTAAGTGTGTGATTGCTACTCTGTTATAAATCCTTCAAGTATTGTGTGTGTCAGCATTACTGATCCAGGGATGACACTAAAGCAGAGAGATCGGACTGTTTGAGGTTTGGTCGCTACACTTAGGTATATCCTGCTCTCGAATTTTTAACTGATGGTATCCTGATCGCAGATCGATCATGGAAAATACCTTAGCTCCTTGCGATCGATCAAACAGATCATTGATCATCGGCAGTGGGTACTTGTTCTTGATTGTTACTTCATTCAATCCTCGATAATCAACAACCATCCTTAAAGATTCATCCTTCTTCTCCACTAGAAGTACTGGCGATCCCCAAGGCGAAGAACTTGGGCGAATATAACCTTTATCCAATAACTCCTTAATTTGCTTCTAAATCTCCTCCAAATCTTTTGCGGGCATCCTGTATGGTCTCTTAGATATGGGCCATGTGCCTGGCAAAAGCTCAATCAAAACTCAATATCTCTATCTGGTGGCATGCCTGGCAACTCCTCTGGAAATACGTCAGGGAAATCCTTCACCACTGGTACTTCCTCATGCACAACTCCTGGTAAGGAATTTACTTGAGTCCTCTTCGGCACATGCCGAGATACATACTTGATCCTTCTTCCTTCTGGCGTCGTAAGAAAAATTGACTTACTGTCGCATTCAATGTTCCCTCCATACTTCGATAACCAATCCATGCCTAATATCACATCTAATCCTTGAGATTCCAATACTATTAGGTCTGAGGGAAATACATAGTTACCAATCCTTAATGGTAACCGATCACACCATAGACTAGCCATATACTCTGCTCCAGGCGAGGTTACTAACATGGGTGACCTAAGGGCTTGGGTTGGTAGTTTATACTTATCCAAAAATCCCCTTGAGATGTATGAATGCAATGCACCAGTATCAAAAAGAACAAGTGTGGTAAATGACTTAACCAACAACTTACCTATTACTGCATCTGGCTGAGCTTCAACCTCCTCCACGTTAACGTGGTTCACCTGTCCCCTATTGAAAGGGTTCGGCTTCTTCCCAGAGCTTACATTGCCATTTCCATTCTAGGCTTCAGGACATTCATTGGCGTAATGTCCAGTCTTATGGCACTTATAGCAAGTGACTTGGCTCGGGTCTCTCTTGGCTGGCGTTGATGGGTTGGTACGGTTCTGGCCGTTGCTTCCTCCATTCCCATTACCATTCTTAGGGCCATTATGATTGTGCGAGCTGCCTCCTCCATGGGTATGCTGAAAATGTCCTCCTGGTTTAGGGGTAAAATGTGGCTTCTGCTGAGCTCCAGAATTGTACTTCCCTTGTCCATACTTCCTCTTGCGGTTTTCAATCTGATATTGCTTCCCTTCAATCATAAGAGCGTGATCTACCAACTGCTGGTAGTTGTTCAAGCTTGCTACCATCAACTGCATGCTCAACTCATCATTCAGTCCTTCCAGAAACTTCTCCTGCTTAGCTGCATCCGTAGCAACGTTATCTAGGGCATAACGTGCTAGCTTACTAAAGTCATCCACATACTAGCCAACTGTCCGTCCTCCTTGGCGCAAGTTGCGAAACTCATGCTTCTTCATGGCCATGGATCCTGCTGAAACATGGGCAGTACGGAAAGCCTGCTGAAATTGGTCCCATGTCACCGTGGCTATAGGGTAGGTGATAGTGTAATTCTCCCACCATGATGATGCTGGTCCATCCAACTGATGTGCGGCAAAGCGCACCTTCTCAGCATCAGTACATCCTGTAGTGGTTAACTCCCTTCCAATCTTGCGGAGCCAATCATCTTCTACTATAGGCTCGGTGCTACTAGAGAACACCGGCGGATTCAGCCTAAGAAAATGGGTCAAGTGATCAACAGGTGGTGGCGGTGGTGGGTTGTTGTTGTTGTTGTTCCCCTGATTCCGATTCTGGACTAGCAACTGCATCAACGTATTCTGCTGCTAGATCAACTGAGTGAGCTCCGGTGGGAAAGCAAATCCATTGTCACATCTCGGAGGCATCTGGGGTTTAGAAAAGATGAGAATATAGAATAGAATGAGGTCTAGAGGGAAAACACTACCCATATGCACATGAGGCAAATGCAAACAAAATCACTTCATTCAATCAAACAAGGGCATACAACGGTCTATCTATCATTACAAAAAGTGCTCGGGCTATACTAGATACATGGGAGAATACTAACTGTTATGGTGGTCGACTAGAAAAACTGCTCCGATGAAGACTCCATGATATTTGCTCCAGCTTCATCAACATAGTCATCATTGCTATCGTGTGAGTCCGAGTCTGTGTCGTCGATGGTGATGTAGTTCTCTGGACAAGTGCAATCTTTGTCTTCTCCTCCAGTTGCGGGAAATCCCATGAACACTTTTAGCTTCTTCTTCAGATCATCATTCTTCTCTACTAGTGTTGCTATTTCCTCCTCATATCCATCACGTGTGGACTTGAGTTCTTCCTCCAGCTCCGTGATCTTGGTCATGGCTTTCTTCAGGTCTATCATGTCTGCACACATCTGGTTCTCCTGGCGTCGAATGTGCTGGTTTAACTCCTGGATGAAAGCTGCAATTGATCTATCCTTCCTGGTGCTGATCATCTCCCATTGCTCATCTCGGCGCCCACAAATCTGGTAGATAGTATCCTTGAGATCCTTGTGGTAAACTTCTCCAATGCGCCCCATAGTGATGTGGGCTGCCATGCTCTTTCCTAGACTCCAGGTTGGTGCATCAAAGGAAAACTCTATGGGCTCAGTGACGGGCATGAACGTCCTTCCTGGAACTTGAACTTGAATCATCCAGCGTTCCTCTTCAGGTAAAGTGGCGTTGTAGGTCCCGGTGAAGCTTGGTACTCCGATGTTCAGGTATCTAGTGACTTCCTTCAAGTGACGTCCAAAGGGTGTATCTTCATCCGGTTGCGTGAACTTGTTCCTTGCATCCGCCATCCTAAAAGAGTAGAAAAGATGAGGAGTCAGAAATGAGAAGAGTGAGTAGTGATCAAGGGCTTTTAGCTTAGTGGTCGTGTCCTACAGTCAGTGTGTGCTCTGATACCATCTTGTAGCGACCAGACCTCAAACAGTCCGATCTCTGTGCTTTAGTGTCATCCCTGGATCAGTAATGCTAACACGCACAGTACTTGAAGGATTTATAACAGAGTAGCAATCACACACTTAGTACATCGAATGTTTCAAAAGAGAACTTATTACAATAAATATGGCTTAAGGCCATCTAATAACGATAACATCGGAAGGCTTGGAAGATAAGTGAGTCCATCAACTCCAATGGCACCACTGAGTACAGAACCACGACCTAAAGGCACCTTACTCGTCGTTTGAAAAGTCTGCAACATGAATGTTGCAGCCTGAAAACGGGTCAGCACATGGAATATGCTAGCAATGTAACACATAGAGAGTAATGAAGGAATAAAGCTATACTACATGCATATATGGCTGGTGGAAAGCTCTATGGTTACAGTTTTTGCATAAAGCCAATTTTTCCCTACTGCAAAGGAATAAATTTTATTTAACTATCATGGTGGTTGTTAAACATTGAGAAGATGGACATCCTCTCAATCCCAATTAAGTATAATCATTAAAATCCAACAATATTAATTAAAGTAACATGATTAGATTCACATGATAATCCAAGTGCTAGATACTCAAGACGTCCATAACCGGGGACACGGCTAACCATGATTAGTTTATACACTCTGCAGAGGTTTGCGCACTTTTCCGCACAAGACTCGATCTCCTCCGTTGGGATTCTCGCACTGCACGATGTTTGAGAAACGGATGACCGAGACATAGTCTTTCAGAAGTGCTAGCACCTTACGATCGGGTAGACAGTACCAACCTACATCCCCTACATTTGCTAGTCTACCACTGTAAGAGTTCGCACGACTTACTCAACTATGCTAGAGCCCATAGTAGCTTGTGGCTGCACACGGAAGTTTCTAGTATGAATAATCTCATGATGCCTTTGAGCCTGGGTGGCGGTCCATAAAGAAAAACAGGCAATCACCAGAATACCCAGGTGCCTCAATCCACCGAGATGTGTGTTTAAGTTGCCACCTTAAATAAACCATTAATTTACAATCTCACATCCGTCATGGATACACTCACCCAATCCACGTCTACTAGCATAGCATGGCATAATAAGCAAACGTAGAAGTAACTCCCAAGGGTTTGATAATAAAACAGGTAATAGGTACTACCTCATCTACTTCCCAAAACCCACAATTTAATTAGATCCTAATCATGTGTAACACCCTCGATGCGGCTATATCTCCCACGTGTTGAAGCACGACTTAGAGGCATAACCGCATTAAAAGCAATGTCGCAAGTGAGGTAATCTTCACACAACCCATGTAATACATAAGGGACAGAGATACATAGTTGGCTTACAATCACCACTTCACACAATACATGAATAAAGCATTACAACATCCAAATACAAACAAGGTCCGACTACGGAACCAAAATAAAAGAAGAACCCCAAATGCGACAAAGGTCCCCGAACGACCCCAACTGGGCTCCACTACTGATCAACTAGAATGAAACATCACAAAGGACAAGATCTTCATCGAGCTCCTCCTGAGCTTGGTTGCGTCATCTGCACGGACTCATCGGCACCTGCAAGCTGGTTTTTGGAAGTATCTGTGAGCCACAGGGACTCAGCAATCTCGCACCCTCACGATCAAGACTATTTAAGCTTATGGGTAAGGTAAAGGTATGAGGTGGAGCTGCAGCAAGCGACTAGCATATATGGTGGCTAACATACGCAAATGAGAGCGAGAAGAGAAAGCAAAGCACGGTCAATAAAAGTATGATCAAGAAGTGAACCTAAAACAACCTACGTCAAGCATAACTCCAACACCGTGTTCACTTCCCGGACTCCGCCGGAAAGAGACCATCACGGTTACACACGCGATTGATTCATTTTAATTAATTTAAGGTTCAAGTTATCTACAACCGGACATTAACAAATTCCCATCTGCCCATAACCGCGGGCACGGCTTTCGAAAGTTCAAATCCCTGCAGGGGTGTCCCAACTTAGCCCATCACAAGCTCTCACGGTCAACGAAGGAATAGACCTCCTCCCGAGACATTCCGATCAGGCTCGGTATCCCGGTTCTACAAGACATTTCGACAGGGTAAAACTAAACCAGCAACACCGCCCGAATGTGCCGACAAATCCCAATAGGAGCTGCACATATCTCTTTCTCACGGCACACTCAGATTGTCCTAGGTACCGGTAGGCCAGCCCAGAGTTGCCCCTGGTGGTCACCGGCAGCTGACAGGTTGGACCAACACTCAGAGGAGCACTGGCCTGGGGGGGTAAAATAATGATGACCCTTGGGCACGCGACCCCCAAGGGAAAAGAAAAGGCTAGGTGGCGAATGGTAAGACCAATGTTGGGCATTGCTAGAAAAGCTTTAATCAAGGCGAACTATCAAGGGGTTCTCATTATTACCCAACCGCGTAAGGAACGCAAAATCCGGGAACATAACACTGATATGACAGAAACTAGGGCGGCAAGAGTGGAACAGAACACCAGGCATAAGGCCGAGCCTTCCACCCTTTACCAAGTATATAGATGCATTAATTAAATAAGATATATAGTGATATCCCAACAAGTAAACATGTTCCAACAAGGAACGAAACTTCAATCTTCACCTGCAACTAACAACGCTATAAGAGGGGCCGAGCAAAGCGGTAACATAGCCAATCAACGGTTTGCTAGGACAAGGTGGGTTAGAGGCTTGGTTCAACAATATAGGAGGCATGATAAGCAAGTGGTAGGCATCGCAGCATAGGCATAGCAAAAGAGCGAGCATCTAGCAAGCAAAGATAGAAGTGATTTCGAGGGTATGATCATCTTGCCTGAAATCCCGCAAGGAAGAAGAACGAGTCCATGAAGAAGACAAATGGAAGTAGTCGAACGGATCCTCACAAACGCGACGTTATTGGAACCAACCCGAAGAAGCAAAAACCGGAAAGAAGCACACAACATAGTAAACAACCAACACAACATGGTATGATATGCGGGATGCGGTATGCGATGCATATGCATGATTTGACAAGGAATGCAAGAACCTGGCCTCAACTTGGAAATCCAAGTGTGCCATTGGAAAGATGAGATGAAATCGCTTGAAAACGATATAAAGAACGCCGGAATCGGAGTTACGGTTTGGAAATGGCAAGCGATTCAAATATGACACCGGTCTGCGATTTACAGCAAGTAGCCATCTAAATGCAACAAGATAAGTAAGCTACAGCACCCAAACATGGCAACAAAATACATGGCAGGGATCCATACATGATGCTTAACAAAAGTCTAGCACTAAGCTACGGCCAATTCATCCATTAACAGGTTCAAACAAGCATGGCAAAAATGCATTTGTTAAACAGATCTCAGACTTGGTGAAATTAACACTTGTCTGGAATTTCAGATCAGGTAGCACACTCCGGAGCATGAAAACTATATGCTACAGGACCTGAACATGGCAAAGTAAAGCATGGCATGGAGCTACTCAAAGAGCTTAACAAAAGTCCCTTCGTGACCTTGAGTCAAAAGGGATCAGAAAATACAATTGCAAGCATGTGAACATGGCAAAAACATAATCAGTTCTCAGACTTTGTGAAAACTGGAGCATGCTGAAACAGATATCAAGTAGGCATGTTAACGAGCTCGATGCACTCACTACGGAGCAAGTCAAGATAATCTAGGCATACACCCATCAAGAATACACAAAATGCAAGCTAGACATGGCAAGAAAAATAGCATAGCATGCATGGATCAACTACAACATCATCGGCAAAATCGCTAACAAGTAGACAATCTGCCCAGATTCACGAAGTAGCAAAAGTAGAGCTCGATTGACTCAAGCTATGGTGCTCCATAATTGCAAACAAAGGCATGGATGGATAGATCACTACGACATTAACAAAACATCCTTACTGATCATCCTCAAAAGAGGCACGGATCACTAGAAAACAACATGAACATATGGCCATATGAGATAAACAGCTCAAGGACTTAGTGGAAATGCTAAGTCCCTGAAATCAGCACTAACAAGTGCACCACTTTGCAAGCTTGTGCAAGTCACCACACACATCACAAAAATACATGGGTTGCACCTCTGGAAAGATGACAAAACCCTTAACAAAACATATGTAGAGCTCAGGGGCATATCATGCACATATTAATCATGGCAAAACTGACAAATAGCTATATGGAGCAGCAGATCTGACAATTATCTCAAGTAGCACTCTTCCAACAGAATTTCGGGCATCAAGATGAACTCAAACTAAAATGACACAATGATATGAAATGATATACTCTCTAAGACGAACATTTTGATATGCTATATGCATGAATCGGAGCTACGGATGCAAAGTTACGGCATGATGAACGTAGGCATATGAATCTGGGAATTTCGGGGACTTAGTGAAATATAGACCTCTCCGAGAAAGTCAACCCGGGACGGAGACGGAGCGGGATGGTGAGATCCGGATCTGGGCGAGGGTGTTTGGTTAGGTGGAGTGGTGGATCTGGTCCCGCTTCTTCTTCGGATCCGGCCGGACCGAACTCCGGCGAAGAGGGCGGCGAGCTCCGACGATGACAGGCTCCGGCGAGGCGAGTTCGAGGCGAGGCCGGACGGCGTTCGCCGGTGAGGCAGGAGGCGGCGCGAGGAC
>NC_041384.1:552904155-553011654 GCF_002162155.2 Triticum dicoccoides
GGCGGACGACGGCGGCGCGGCGAAGGCGCATGGAGGCGGCACGCGGCCCGAGGAAGCGGGCGGCGGAGCGCGGGACGGGCGCCGGCGCGGGAGGCCAGGGCGCTGGCGCGGAGAGGCGGCGCGGGATCCGGGCTCGGCGGGCCGGATCTGGGTTCCGAGGCCCGCGGCGGGAGGCGCGATGGCGGAGGCCACGTGGCGGTGGATGATAGGGTGCGGGAGGCGGCTCGGCTGACGTGGCAGCGCCTTATTCGTCGGAGTGAGGTGGCTGAGGGCGGCGGACATGTCCGGCTGGTGGCGGAGATGCGTCCGGTGGCGCGAGGTAGAGGAAGACTAGGGTTTCGTGCGCGAATTTGGAAGGGTTGCACATATTTATAGGTAGAGGGAGCTAGGAGAGTCCAAATGAGGTGCGGTTTTCGGCCACGCGATCGTGATCGAACGGCCGAGATGATGGAGCAGGTTTAGGTGGGGTTTGGGCCACTTTGGATGGGTGTTGGGCTGCAACACACGCGAGGCCTTCTCGGTCCCTCGGTTAACCGTTGTAGTATCAACCGAAGTCCAAATGGTACGAAACTTGACAGGCGGTCTACCAGTAGTAAACCAAGGCCGCTTGACAAATCTCGGTCCAATCCGGAAATGTTTAATCACCACACAAGAAAGGAAAATAGAAAGGACCACCGGAGGAGAACGGAGCGCCGGATTGCAAAACGGACAATGGAGAAAATGCTCGGATGCATGACACGAACATGTATGCAAATGAAAAGCACATGATGACATGATATGCAATGCATGACACGCAAGCAATGACAAGGCAACAACAGCGAATAACTGGACGACACCTGGCACATCGGTCTCGGGGCGTTACATCATGCAATTGTTTGAGGGTTGATCTAATGCATAAAACTGGGTATAAAGGGATATGATCAAAGTGTTACTTGCCTTGCTGATGATCCGCGAAACCAAGAGATTCAAAGTAGCAAGCGGCGCACTCCGGGTACTCTATCGCAAACAAACAAGCATACAATAAGGACTCATCTAATGCACGGGTAAAACTCAAATAAGAAATCTAACTAGAAAGTTCAACTTAAGAACTCCGGTTTGCAAAAGAATCAAACCGAACGAAACAACGAAAGTCAAACAGCGAAAGAAACAAACTTCATTTACTAATCTGGATCTAAGTAAAATTTTACAGATTCAAAAACTTGTTTGAGTTGGTTAAACGGAAAGAGGGTTTCGAGACGAAACTCCACGCGCTTGAATCGCCTGATTCCGATAAACGAGCGAAAAGATAACCTAAAACGAAAATCGGATCAGAAATCGCGATCAGAAATAATCACGAAAAATCCAAGAAAGAGAAAAACCGACGAACAGATTAACGAACGAACGTTCGCTATCTGAAACTAAACGGTGAACGCGTTCGTTAAAATGAACGAACGAGCGAACGCTCGCTAAAAAACCGATAAAACCGATCTTAAAAAAATAAACCTAGGGTTTCTAAAAAACTGGATCAGTTTTTCTTAGAAAACCGGGGTGGCGGGCGGCTACGTGGCTCGGGCTCCAGCGGGGTCCGGCGGGGCTCCGGTGGCAGGACAGCGGCTCCTGGCGGCGGCGGCGCAAGGCGGCGGGGCGGCGACGGCTGGGCCGGCTCGGCTGGGCCTTCGGCCCAGTCGGGCGTGCGGGAGTTTTTTTAATATAATCTCGCCAAACTAAGAAAAAACCTAGAAAAATAAATAAAAATCTTAAAATTCCAAAACAAATTTTCACCGTCTAAATAAAATATTTAGAACAGGATGAACATTTTCTTGGCCCTAAAATGCAGTTTTGAAAACGTGCAATTTTTCCTAAATTCAAATAGAATAGCGAGAAAAATTTGCAATAAAATCTTACTTGATTTTTTTAAACCTTCAATATTTCTTTATTTGGGGAAAGTCATTTTATTCCCTCTCTCATATTTTTATTATAGAAATAATTGAAGGTAAAATAAATAAAATCAATGATCCTGTTTTCAAAATTTGAGAAAAACTCAAATATGAAAATAACAAAATCCCCAACTCTCTCCGTGGGTCCTTGAGTTGCCTAGAATTTCTGGATCAGGACAAAAGCAAATGAAATATGATATGCAGTGATGACCTAATGTATAACATTCCAAATTGAAAATTTGGGATGTTACATATTATCTTTATCAGATACTTTTGCAAGTGGCCATGAAGGGATTGATCTTTATCGCGTTGGTTGCAAGGTTCTTATTTGCTTGTGCAGGTACTAGGCGAGTTGCATGCAGTCCCCTACTGGATTGATACCTTGGTTCTCAAAAATTGAGGGAAATACTTACGCTACTTTGCTGCATCACCCTTTCCTCTTCAAGGGAAAACCAACGCATGCTCAATAGGTAGCACGAAGGATTTCTGGCGCCGTTGCTGGGAAGATCTATGCACAAGTGAAGACATACCAAGTACCCATCACAAACTCTTATCCCTTGCATTACATTATTTGTCATTTGCCTCTCGTTTTCCTCTTCCCCACTTCACCTTTGCCGTTTTATTCGCTCCTCTTCCGTTCGTCCTTCTATTTGCTAGTGTTACCATGTGCCTTCTATTAGCTTGCATCTTCGCTTGCTAAATATCTATTGTTATGGATCCTCATCCGCTTGCCAATCTTTTTAAGAGATTCAATTATGATGAACCAATTGCTAGTGAGTTTTGTGCTCTAGATTATCTTTATGAAGTTTTGCTTGAAATTCGTGAATTCGAATCCGCTTGCATCTTCGCTTAGGGTTTTGCATATTATTAGCACAATTGACATTCATGATAGATCTTTGAATAAAAAGCATGATTGCAATGATGTCATTATAAATTCTATGAATGTCAATTGTGCTAATAATATGCAAAACCCTAAGCTATGCTAGTTTTGCTATGTCCACTACTTGTTGCAATGATCATGATTGGGGTGATTCTTCTTATGATCTTGAAAAAAAATCAAGCCACATGATGAATATGATATTGGTAATAATATTTGCAATAATATTGAAAGTGGGTTTGGAAGAGTGTCAACTTTAGATCCCACATATTTGGAGAATGTTCAATCTCATGAAGTTTTTGATAAAAGTGGGTTTGGAGAGGTCATGACTTTAGTTAATGTTAATCCCACTATTTTGGAAGAGTGTCAACTTTGCATACATGTGGATCATGTTAAGAATATGTTTTGTGATAGCTATATTGTTGAATTTTCTTATGATCCTACATGTAATTATTATGAGAGAGGAAAATATGGTTGTAGAAATTTTTGTGTCACTAAATTACCTCTCGTTATGTTGAGATTGCTATTGTTTCTTTCCTCTTCCTTGCATATGCTAGTTTTTGCTTCCTATGATAATTTGTTTAACTATAAGATGCCTATGCATAGGAAGTATGTTAGACTTATATGTGTTTTTCACATGCTATATGATGCTCTCTTTGTGTTTCAATTTCTATGTTTCATGTGAGCATCATTGAAATTATCGATGCCTAGCTAGGGGCGTTAAACGATAGCGCTTGTTGGGAGGCAACCCAATTTTATTTCTGTTCTTTACTTCTTGTTCCTGTTTAGTAATAAATAATTTATATATCCTATGTTATGATTGTGTTTTTTATGTTTTAATTAGTTTTTGTGCCAACTAAAGCCTTTAGGATCTTCTTGGATGATTGTTATTTGATCTTGCTGAAAAAACCCAGAAAGTATGCGCTCATGAGAATAATTTTCATTTTTAACCAGAGAACGATAAAATAATAATTCAAGCTGCAGTAGATCAATGTACAAATTATTTAGGTCTTCCTAATTTGGTAGAATTTTTGGAGTTACAGAAGTATTCAAAACCTAAAGATTACTACAGACTGTTCTATTTTTGACAGATTCTGTTTTTCGTGTGTTGTTTGCTTATTTTGATGAATCTATGGCTAGTATCGGGGGGTATGAACCATAGAGAAGTTAGAATACATTAGGTTCAACACCAATATAAATAAATAATGAGTTTATTACAGTACCTTAAGTGGTGATTTGTTTTCTTATACTAACGGAGCTCATGAGATTTTTTGTTGAGTTTTGCGTTGTGAAGTTTTCAAGTTTTTGGGTAAAGATTTGATGGATTTTGGAACATGGAGTGGAAAGAGCCTAAGCTTGTGGATGCCCACGCACCCCAAGGTCAAATCCAAGGACAACCAAAAGCCTAAGCTTGGGGATGCCCCTGAAGGCATCCCCTCTTTCGTCTTCGTCTGTCGGTAACTTTACTTGAGGCTATATTTTTATTCACCACATGATATGTGTTTTGCTTGGAGCGTCTTGTATGATTTGAGTATTTGCTTTTAGTTTACCATAATCATCCTTGCTTTACACACCTTTTGGGAGATACAAACATGAATCGGAATTTATTAGAATACTCTATGTGCTTCAATTATATCTTTTGAGCTAGATAATTTTGCTCTAGTGCTTCACTTATATTTTTTAGAGCACGGTGGTGGATTTATTTTGTAGAAATTATTGATCTCTCATGCTTCACTTATATTATTTTGAGAGTCTTTTAGAACAGCATGGTAATTTTCTTTGGCTATAAAACTAGTCCTAATATGATAGGCATCCAAGATGGGTATAATAAAAACTTTCATATAAAGTGCATTGAATACTATGAGAAGTTTGATACTTGATGGTTGTTTTGAGATATGAAGATGGTAATATTAGAGTCATGCTAGTTGAGTAGTTGTAAAATTGAGAGATACTTGTGTTAAAGTTTGTGATTCTCGTAGCATGCACGTATGGTGAACCGTTATGTGATGAAGTCGGAGCATGATTTATTTATTGATTGTCTTCCTTATGAGTGGCGGTCGGGGACGAGCAATGGTATTTTCCTACCAATCTATCCCCCTAGGAGCATGCGCGTAGTACTTTGTTTCGATAACTAATAGAGTTTTGCAATAAGTATGCGAGTTCTTTATGACTAATGTTGAGTCCATGGATCATACACACTCTCACCCTTCCACCATTGCTAGCCTCTCTAGTACCACGCAACTTTCGCCGGTACCATAAACCCACCGTATATATTCCTCAAAACAGCCACCATACCTACCTATTATGGCATTTCCATAGACATTCTGAGATATATTTCCATGCAACTTTCCACCGTTCCGTTTATTATGACATGCTTCATCATTGTCATATTGCTTTGCATGATCATGTAGTTGACATCGTATTTGTGGCAAAGCCACCATTCATAATTCTTTCATACATGTCACTCTTGATTCATCGCATATCCTGGTACACCGTCGGAGGCATTCACATAGAGTCATATTTTGTTCTAAGTATCGAGTTGTAACATTGAGTTATGAGTAAATAAAAGTGTGATGATCATCATTATTAGAGCATTGTCCCATGTGAGGAAAGAAAAAAAAGAGGCCAAAGAAGCCAAAATAAAAAAATGAGAGAAAAGAGAGAAGGGGCAATGCTACTTTCCTTTTTTCACACTTGTTCTTCGAAGTAGCACCATGATCTTCATGATAGAAAGTCTCTTATGTTGTCACTTCCATATACTAGTGGGAATTTTTCATTATAGAACTTGGCTTGTATATTCCAATGATGGGCTTCCTCAAAATGCCCTAGGTCTTCGCGAGCAAGCAAGTTGGATGCACACCCACTTAGTTTCTTTTGTTGAGCTTTCATACATTTTATAGCTCTAGTGCATCCGTTGCATGCCAATCCCTACTCACTCACATTAATATCTATTGATGGGCATCTCCATAGCCTGTTGATATGCCTAATTGATGTTAGACTATCTTCTCCATTTTGTCTTCTCCACAACCACCATTCTATTCCAACAATAGTGATATATCCATGGGTCACCCTCATGTATTGCGTGAAGATTGAAAAAGTTTGAGAACATCAAAAGTATAAAACAATTTCTTGGCTTGTCATCGGGGTTGTGCATGATTTAAATATTTTGTGTGATGAAGATAGAGCATAGCGAGACTATATGATTTTGTAGGGATAGCTTTCTTTGGCCATGTTATTTTGATGAGACATGATTACTTAGTTAGTATGCTTGAAGTATTATTATTTTTATGTCAATATTAAATTTTTGTCTTGAATCTTTCGGATCTGAATATTCATGCCACAATAAAGAGAATTACATTCAAAATTATGTTAGGGAGCATTCCACATCAAAAATTCTGTTTTTATCATTTACCTACTCAAGGACGAGCAGGAATTAAGCTTGGGGATGCTTGATACGTCTCCAAGGTATCTATAATTTTTGATTGTTCCATGCTATTATATTATCTATTTTGGATGTTTAATGGGCTTTAATATACCTTTTTCTATTATTTTTGGGACTAACCTATTAACCGAAAGCCCTGTGCAAATTGTTGTTTTTTGCCTACTTCAGTGTTTCGCAGAAAAGGAATATCAAACGGAATCCAAACGGAATGAAACCTTTGTGAGGATCTTTTTTGGAACAAACATGATCCAGGAGACTTGGAGTAGACGTTAAGGAAGCAGCGAGGCGGCCACGAGGTAGGAGGGCACGCCCCAGGGGGTGGGCGTGCCCCCACCCTCGTGGGCCCCTTGTAGCTCCACCGACCTATTTATTTCGCCTATATATACTCTCGTACCCTGAAACCTTCGGGGAGAGCAACGAAACACCTTTTCCACTGCCACAACCTTCTATACCTGTGAGATCCCATCGTGGGGCCTTTTCTGGCAATCTACCAAAGGGGATTCGATCACGGAGGGCTTCTACATCAACACCATAGCCTCTCCGATGATGTGTGAGTAGTTTACCATAAACCTTCGGGTCTGATAAGTCTCCAACGTATCTATATTTTTTGATTGTTCCATGCTATTATATTATTTGTTTTGGATGTTTATGGGCTTTATTATACACTTTTATATTATTTTTGGGACTAACCTATTAACCGGAGGCCCAGCCCAAATTGTTGTTTTCTTGCCTATTTCAATGTTTCGAAGAAAAGAATATCAAATGGAGTCCAAAATGAATGAAACCTTCGGGAGAGTTATTTTTGGAACGGAAGCAATCCAGGAGACTTGGAGTATACGCCAGGGAAGCTTCGAGGTGGCTATGAGGCAGGGAGGCGCGCCCGCCCCCCTGGGCGCGCCCCCCACCCTCGTGGGCCCCTCGTGGCTCCCCTGACCGACTTCTTTCGCCTATATATGTCCATATACCCTAAAAACATCGAGGAACAGAATAGATCGGGAGTTTCGCCGCTGCAAGCCTCTGTAGCCACCAAAAACCAATCGAGACCCTGTTCCGGCACCCTGCCGGAGGGGGAATCCCTCGCTGGTGGCCATCTTCATCATCCCGGCGCTCTCCTTGACGAGGAGGGAGTAGTTCACCCTCGTGGCTGAGGGTATGTACCAGTAGCTATGTGTTTGATCTCTCTCTCTCTCTCGTGTTCTTGAGGTGGTATGATCTTGATGTATCATGAGCTTTGCTATTATAGTTGGATCTTATGATGTTTCTCCCCCTCTACTCTCTTGTAACGGATTGAGTTTTCCTTTTGAAGTTATCTTTTAGGATTGAGTCTTTAAGGATTTGAGAACACTTGATGTATGTCTTGCACCTGCTTATCTGTGGTGACAATGGGATATCATGTGATCCACTTGATGTATGTTTTGGTGATCAACTTGCGAGTTCCGTGACCTCGTGAACTTATGCATAGGGGTTGGTACACGTTTTCGTCTTGACTCTTTGGTAGAAACTTTGGGGCACTCTTTGAAGTTCTTTGTGTTGGTTGAATAGATGAAACTGAGATTGTGTGATGCATATCGTATAATCATACCCATGGATACTTGAGGTGACATTGGAGTATCTAGGTGACATTAGGGTTTTGCTTGATTTGTGTCTTAAGGTGTTATTCTAGTACGGACTCTATTATAGATTAAACGGAAAGAATAGCTTCGTGTTATTTTACTACGGACTCTTGAATAGATCGATCAAAAAGGATAACTTTGAGGTGGTTTCGTACCCTACCATAATCTCTTCGGTTGTTCTCCGCTATTAGTGACTTTGGACTGACTCTTTGTTGCATGTTGAGGGATAGTTATATGATCTAATTATGTTATTATTGTTGAGAGGACTTGCACTAGTGAAAGTATGAACGCTGGGCCTTGTTTCAACACATTGCAATACCGTTTGTGCTCACTTTTATCATTAGTTACCTTTCTGTTTTTATATTTTCAGATTACAAAAACCTTTATCTACCATCCATATTGCACTTGTATCACCATCTCTTCACTGAACTAGTGCACCTATACAATTTACTATTGTATTGGGTGTGTTGGGGACACAAGAGACTCTTTGTTATTTGGTTGCAGGGTTGTTTGAGAGAGACCATCGTCATCCTACGCCTCCCACGGATTGATAAACCTTAGGTCATCCACTTGAGGGAAATTTGCTACTGTCCTACAAACCTCTGCACTTGGAGGCCCAACAACGTCTATAAGAAGAAGGTTGTGTAGTAGACGTCAAGCTCTTTTCTGGCGCCGTTGCCGGGGAGGTGAGTGCTTGAAGGTATATCTTTAGATCTTGCAATCGAATCTTTTTGTTTCTTGTTTTAGCACTAGTTAAGTCTATAAAAGAAATTACAAAAAAATGGAATAGAGTTTGCCTCATACGCTTCATCTTTTTAAAATCTTTCGTGAGAATGATGGAAAGGAAAGTTGTGCTCAAATGCTAGAAGAAGAAGTCTATAAAATGTTTGGCACTAAATCTTTGAATGATGAGCATGATTGCAATGTTGTTAGTATGAACTCCTTGAATATCCATAGTACTAATGATGATTGCACTAGTCATGATGAAAATGTCTCTTATAAGCATGTCAACTTTTGTGGAATATATAGAGCATGCAAGTACACACCAATTAGGGAAAATAGATTTTGCAAGAGGCATAAGTATTTGGAAACTAAATGGTTGCAAGAGAGGCTAAATGTTCGTGTTGAAAATTTAAAATTTCTTCACCATACTTGTGAACTTTGCAATGAACATGGTAATTTAAATCTCCGATGCAAATTGTTCCATGATCGTATTGTGTCCAAAAATTGTGATGATTTGGTTTCCCTTGCACATCATAATGAACTTAGTTTGCTTTTGTGTTATGAAGAAATGAAACGTATAACTAAGCATATTCCAGAATATAACCTTGAGAAATTCCTCGATATTGATCTAGAAGAAATTTTTATGTACTGTGCGGTGAATTGTATTGAAAATCCTTATATTGCCAATTACATAAAGAAAAGAAAACAAATAGAGGATGAAGAGAATACTAATGAAAGGGAAGAGGCTTCCCAATATCCTCCTATTATTTCTTATGATGAATCAGGTAACGAGGAGGAGCCTTCTAATCAATCAATCTCATCAATAAGGAGCTCCAAAAAGAGGATTGAATCCACACATAATGTGAATAAGAAAAAGAAAATACGGAGAAGCAAAGGTAAAAATGTATCCCTCCCAAATGATGTTGCTCCTATTACTCATTGTGATGATGATAATTGTTATACTATTGGTGCTATCCATACTATTAATGATGAGAGTGATTATGCTTATGATATGGAAAGGCCCAAGCTTGGGGATGCTATGTTTGATGAGAATGACATGTTTGAGAATATATTTGTTGCAATTAATGTTTGTCCCAAGCTTGGGGATGCTATGTTTAATTAAGATGATATTTATAGCCTCCCAAGTTTTGATATGCAAATTTGTTATGATGATAGCATGCCTCCTACTTATGATGATTATATTGATGAAAGTGGCTTTGGAAGAGTGTCAACTTTAGGAAGTAATGATCCCACTATTTTGTAGGATGTTGAATATTATTGTAATAATTATGAAAGTGGATTTGGAGAGGTCGTGGCTGTATTTAGTAATGATTCCACTATCTTGGAAGAGGTTTCAATTGATTATGATGAGAACAAAGTTGCTACTTATGATGATTATTGTGATGATACTTATGCTATAAAAAATAATGATGATTATATTTATAAAACTTGTCATGATTATGATTACCCATTTTCTTAACATTACTCTTTTAATATGGAAATAATTTATAGTATTCGAGTTTCTTACGATACTCCCACTATTTCGAATGAGAAGAATTTTGCTTATGCGGAGAGTAATAAAATTTCTATGCTTGTAGATCATGAAAAGAATGATTTATGTGATAGTTATATTGTTGAATTCATTCATTATGCTACTGAAAATTATTATGAGGGAGGAATATATGCTTGTAGGAGTTGCAATAATATCAAGTTTCCTCTCTACGTGCTTAAAGTTCTGAAGTTATGTTTGTTTTGCCTTCCTATGCTAGTTGATTATTGTTCCCATAAGTTGTTTGTTCACAAAATCCCTATGCATAGGAAGTGGGTTAGGCTTAAATGTGCTGGTTATATTCTTCATGATGCTCTCTTTATGTTAGAATTCTTATCTTTTATGTGAGCATCATTGAAATCATCATGCCTAGCTAGGGGCGTTAAACGTTAGCGCTTGTTGGGAGGCAAACCAATTTTATTTTAGTTCCTTGATTTTTGTTCCTGTTTAGTAAAATAATTCATATAGCCTCTGTTTATATGTGGGTTTATGCTTTTAATTAGTGTTTGTGCCAAGTAGAACCTTTGGGAAGACTTGGGGATAGTCTTTGCGATCTTGCTGTAAAAAAACAGAAACTTTAGCGCTCACGACATTAGCTGCCATTTTTTACTGGAGAGTGATATTTAGTTAATTCTTTTTGCATATGATTAATAGATAAATTACTCACTTCCATAAATTTATTTTAGAATTTTTTGGGTTCCAGAAGTATATGTTTTATACAGATTACTATAGACTGTTCTGTTTTTGACAGATTCTGTTTTTCGTGTGTTGTTTGCTTATTTTGATGAATTTATGGCTAGTAAAAGAGTTTATAAACCATAGAGAAGTTGGAATACAGTATATTTAACACCAATATAAATAAAGAATGAGTTCATTACAGTAACTTGAAGTGGTATTTTGTTTTCTTTCGCTAACGGAGCTCACGAAGATTTTCTTTTAAGTTTTGTGTTGTGAAGTTTTCAAGTTTTGGGTAAAGATTCGATGGACTATGGAATAAGGAGTGGCAAGAGCCTAATCTTGGGGATGCCCAAGGCACCCCAAGGTAATATTCAAGGACAACTAAGAGCCTAAGCTTGGGGATGTCTCGGATGGCATCCCCTCTTTCGTCTTCGTTCATCTATAACTTTACTTGGAGCTATATTTTTAGTGACCACGTGATATGTGTTTTTTCTTGGAGAGTCAAGTTATTTTCTTTTGTTTTTCTTGCTGTTTGAATAAAATACCAAGATCTAAAATTCATAAATGTTTTAGATTCTTTACATAGTTGCATAACTATTCGACTACTCATTGATCTTCACTTATATCTTTTGGAGTAGTTTGTCATTTTCTCTAGTGCTTCACTTATATCCTTTTAGAGCACGGCGGTGGTTTTATTTTGAAGAAATAGATGAACTCTCGTGCTTAACTTATATTATTTTGAGAGTCTTTAGAACAACATGGTAATTTGCTTTTAGGCATAATAAAAACTTTCATATAAGTGCATTGAATACTATGAGAAGTTTGATACTTGATAATTGTTTTGAGATATGGAGATGGTGATATTAGAGTCATGCTAGTTGAGTAGTTGTGAATTTGAGAAATACATGTGTTGAAGTTTGTGATTCTCGTAGCATGCATGTATGGTGAACCTTTATGTGATGAAGTTGGAGCATGATTTATTTATTGATTGGCTTCCTTATGAGTGGTGGTCGGGGTCGAGCGATGGTATTTTCCTACCAATCTATCCCCCTAGGAGCATGCATGTAGTACTTTGTTTCGATGACTAATAGATTTTTGCAATAAGTATGTGAGTTCTTTATGACTAATGTTGAGTCCATGGATTATACGCACTCTCACCCTTCCACCATTGCTAGCCTCTCTAGTACCGCGCAACTTTCGCCGTTACCATAAACCCACCCTTTACCTTCCTCAAAACAGCCACCATACCTACCTATTATGGAATTTCCATAGCCATTCTGAGATATATTGTCATCCAACTTTCCACTGTTCCGTTTATTATGACACGCTCCATCATTGTCATATTGCTTTGCATGATCATGTAGTTGACATCGTATTTGTGGCAAAGCCACCGTTCATAATTCTTTCATACATGTCACTCTTGATTCATTGCACATCCCGGTACACCGCCGAAGGCATTCATATAGAGTCATATCTTGTTCTAAGTATCGAGTTGTAATTCTTGAGTTGTAACTAAATAAAAGTGTGATGTCATCATTATTAGAGCATTATCCCATGTGAGGAAAGGATGATGGAGAGTATGATTCCCCCACAAGTCAGGATGAGACTCCGGACGAAAAATAAAAAAAGGGAGAAAAAAGAGGCCATAAAAAATAGAAGGCCTAAAAAAACAAAAAAATGAGAGAAAAAGAGAGAAGGGGCAATGCTACTATCCTTTTACCGCACTTGTTCTTCAAAGTAGCACCACGATCTTCATGATGGAGAGTCTCCTATGTTGTCACTTCCATATACTAGTGGGAATCTTTCAATATAGAACTTGGCTTGTATATTCCAATGATGGGATTCCTCAAAATTCCCTAGGTCTTCATGAGCAAGCGAGTTGGATGCACACCCACTTAGTTTCTTTTTGAGCTTTCATACACTTATAGCTCTAGTGCATCCGTTGCATGGCAATCCCTACTCACTCACATTGATATCTATCGATGGGCATCTCCATAGCCCATTGATACACCTAGTTGATGTGAGACTATCTTCTCATTTTTGTCTTCTCCACAACCACCATTCTATTCCACCTATAGTGCTATGTCCATGGCTCACGCTCATGTATTGCGCGAAGATTGAAAAAGTTTGAGAACATCAAAATTATGAAACAATTGCTTGGCTTGTCATCGGGGTTGTGCATGATTTAAATATTTTGTGTGATGAAGATAGAGCATAGCCAGACTATATGATTTTGTAGGGATAGCTTTCTTTGGCCATGTTATTTTGATGAGACATGATTACTTTGTTAGTATGCTTAAAGTATTATTATTTTTACGTCAATATTAAACTTTTGTCTTGAATCTTATGGATCTGAATATTCTTGCCACAATAAAGAGAACTACATGGATAAATATGTTAGGGAGCATTCCACATCAAAAATTCTATTTTTATCATTTACCTACTCGAGGACGAGCAGGAATTAAGCTTGGGGATGTTGATACGTCTCCAACATATCTATAATTTTTGATTGTTCCATGCTATTATATTATTTGTTTTGGATGTTTATGGGCTTTATTATACACTTTTATATTATTTTTGGGACTAACCTATTAACCGGAGGACCGGCCCAAATTGTTGTTTTCTTGCATATTTCAGTGTTTCGAAGAAAAGGAATATCAAACGGAGTCCAAACGGAATGAAAACTTCAGGAGAGATATTTTTGGAACGGAAGCAATCCAGGAGACTTGGAGTATACGTCAAGGAAGCTTTGAGGTGGACACGAGGCAGGGAGGCGCGCCTGCCCCCTGGGCGTGCCCCCACCCTCGTGGGCCCCTCGTGGCTCCCCTGGCTGACTTCTTTCGCCTGTATATGTCCATATACCCTAAAAACATCAAGGAACGGAATAGATCGGGAGTTCCGTCGCAGCAAGCCTCTGTAGCCACCAAAACACCAATCGGGACCCTATTTCGGCACCCTGCCGGAGGGGGAATCCCTCACCGGTGGTCATCTTCATCATCCCGGCGCTCTCCATGACGAGGAGGGAGTAGTTCGCCCTTGGGGCTGAGTGTATGTACCAGTAGCTATGTGTTTGATCTCTCTCTCTCTCGTGTTCTTGAGGTGGTACGATCTTGATGTATCGTGAGCTTTGCTATTATAGTTGGATCTTATGATGTTTCTCCCCCTCTACTCTCTTGTAATGGATTGAGCTTTCCCTTTGAAGTTATCTTTTCGGATTGAGTCTTTAAGGATTTGAGAACACTTGATGTATGTCATGCACGTGCTTATCTGTGGTGACAATGGGATATCATGTGATCCACTTGATGTATGTTTTGGTGATCAACTTGTGAGTTCTGTGACTTCGTGAACTTATGCATAGGGGTTGGCACACGTTTTCGTCTTGACTCTCCGGTAGAAACTTTGGGGCACTCTTTGAAGTTCTTTGTGTTGGTTGAATAGATGAATCTGAGATTGTGTGATGCATATCATATAATCATACCCACGGATACTTGAGGTGACATTGGAGTATCTAGGTGACATTAGGGTTTTGGTTGATTTGTGTATTAAGGTGTTATTCTAGTACGAACTCTAAGATAGATTGAACGAAAAGAATAGCTTCATGTTATTTTACTACGGACTCTTGAATAGATCGACCAGAAAGGATAACTTTGAGGTGGTTTCGTACCCTACCATAATCTCTTCGGTTGTTCTCCGCTATTAGTGACTTTGGACTGACTCTTTGTTGCATGTTGAGGGATAGTTATATGATCCAATTATGTTATTATTGTTAAGAGGACTTGCATTAGTGAAAGTATGAACCCAAAGCCTTATTTCAACGCATTGCAATACCATTTGTGCTCACTTTTACCACTTGCTACCTTGCTGTTTTTATATTTTCATATTACAAAAACCTATATCTACCATCCATATTGCACTTGTATCACCATCTCTTCGCCGAACTAGTGCACCTATACAATTTAACATTGTATTGGGTGTGTTGGGGACACAAGAGACTCTTTGTTATTTGGTTGCAGGGTTGTTTGAGAGAGACCATCTTCATCCTACGCCTCCCACGGATTGATAAACCTTAGGTCATCCACTTGAGGGAAATTTGCTATTGTCCTACAAACCTCTGCACTTGGAGGCCCAACAACGTCTACAAGAAGAAGGTTGTGTAGTAGACATCAGCGTAAGGGGGCCCACGAGGTAGGGGTGCGCCTAGGGGGGTAGGAGCTCCCCTGCCCTCGTGGACAGGGTGTGGGCCCCCTGACATGGATTCTTCTTCTAGTATTTTTTATATATTCCAAAAATAGTCTCCGTTGATTTTAAGGTCATTCTGAGAACTTTTATTTCTGCACAGAAATAACACCATGGTAATTCTGCTGAAAATAGCGTCAGTCCGGGTTAGTTCCATTTAAATCATGCAAGTTAGAGTCCAAAACAACGGAAAAAGTGTTTGGAAAAGTAGATACAACGGAGACGTATCAACTCCCACAAGCTTAAACCTTTGCTTGTCCTCAAGCAATTTAGTTGATAAACTGAAAGTGATAAAGAAAAACTTTTACAAACTCTGTTTGCTCTTGTTGTTGTAAATATGTAAAGCCAGCATTGAAGTTTTCAGCAAAGATTATGAACTAACCATATTCATAATAACATTTAGGTCTCATGTTTACTCATATCAATGGCATAATCAACTAGCGAGCAATAATAACAAATCTCGGATGACAACACTTTCTCAAAACAATCATAATATGATATAAGAAGATGGTATCTCGCTAGCCCTTTCTGAGACTACAAAACATAAATGCAGAGCACCTTTAAAGATCAAGGACTGACTAGACATTGTAATTCATGGTAAAATAGATTCAGTCAAGTTATACTCAATGTAAACTAACAGTAATGAATGCAAATGACAGCGGTGCTCTCCAACTGGTGCTTTTTAATAAGAGGAAGATGACTCATCATAAAAGTAAATGGATAAGCCCTTCGCAGAGGGAAGCAGGGATTTGTAGAGGTGCCAAAGCTCGATTTTGAAATAGAGATGAATAATATTTTGAGCGGTATACTTTCATTGTCAACACAACAACCAAGAGATCTTAATATCTTCCATGCTACACACATTATAGGCAGTTCCCAAGAAGAATGGTAAAGTTTATACTCCCCCACCACCAACAAGCATCAATCCATGGCTTTCCCGAAACAACGGGTGCCTCCAACTAACAACAATCCTAGGGGAGTTTTGTTTGCAATTATTTTGATTTGATTTGAGCATGTGACTGGGCATCCCGGTGACCAGCCATTTTCTCATGAATGAGGAGCGGAGTCCACTCCTCTTGAGAATAACCTGCCTAGCATGGAGGATACAGACAACCCTAGTTGATACATGGGCTATTCGAGCATACAAAACAGAATGTTTATTTGAAGGCTTAGAGTTTGGCACATACAAATTTACTTGGAACGGCAGGTAGATACCATATATAGGAAGGTATGGTGGACTCATATGGAATAACTTTGGGGTTTAGGGAATTGGATGTACAAGCAGTATTCCCGCTTAGTACAGGTGAAGGCTAGAAAAAGACTGGGAAGCGACCGGCTAGAAAGCGACAATAGTCATGAACATGCATTAAAATTAATCAACATCGAATGCAAGCATGAGTAGGATATAATGCACCATGAACATAAATATCATAGAGGCTATGTTGATTTTGTTTCAACTACATGCGTGAACATGTGCCAAGTCAAGCCACTCGAATCGTTCAAAGGAGGATACCACCCTATCATACCACATCATAACCATTTTAATATCATGTTGGCATGCAAGGTAAACCATTATAAACTCCTAGCTAATTAAGCATGGCATAAGCAACTACAATCTCTAATTGTCATTGCAAACTTGTTTCTTTCATAATAGGCTGAATCAGGAACGATGAACTAATCATATTTACAAAAACAAGAGAGGTCGAGTTCATACCAGCTTTTCTTATCTCAATCAGTTCATCATATAATCATCATTATTGCCTTTCACTTGCACGGCCGAATAGTGTGGAAAATAATAATAGTGCATGTGCATTGGACTAAGCTGGAATCTGCAAGCATTCAATTCAAGAGAGAAGACAAGGTATATGGGCTCTTTGTTAAATCAACAATAATGCATATAAGAGCCACTCAACATTTTCATCATGGTCTTCTCCTCTCGACCCCCAAAGGAAAGAAAAGAAATACAACTATTTACACGGGAAAGCTCCCAACAAGCAAAAGAAGAACGAGAAATCTTTTTGGGTTTTCCTTTTTAATTACTACTACTACAGGCATAGAAAGTAAACTAACTAAAAGCAACAACTAACTTTTTGGTTTTTCTTAAGGTTTTTCAAACACACAAGAAGAAAGCTTAAAAAGAAATTAAACTAGCATGGATGATACAATGAAAAAGTATGAGCACCGACAACTGGCATGAGTGTGTGAACATGAATGTAATGTCGGTGAGAGATACGTACTCCCCCAAGCTTAGGCTTTTGGACTAAGTTGGTCTATGCCCATGGATAGCCTGGTGGATATCCGAATTTGAAGCCGGGGTCGTACTGAGATGCATCAGCTACTGCCTGAAGAGCTGCAGCTTGGAGGCTTGCTGCCTCCGTCCTCCTCTCGTACTCGTCCGCCTCCTCCCTGGTTATAACATATCTCCTTTTTGCCTGAAAGTCAAAGAAAGCAGGAGCAGTGAGATCGACGTGATAGGTGCGTCGTCTGTCAAAGATTAGTCGGTACTGGAGGGACTGATTGTTCCTCTCAACGAACTGATGATGAACCGTAGCATCATAATCTAAATAAGCTGGAGGCAACTCAATATCATATCCACGAATGGGTATCTCAAGAAAATCAGCTAAACGGGTTGCATAAATTCCACCAAAGAAATCTCCATTAATTTTGTTATTATGCAACCTACGTGCAACAATGGACCCCAAGTTATATTTTCTATCTCCTAATACAACACTCTTGAGAACACTAAGATCTGGCACACACATGTGACATGCCTCATCCTTACCATTTATGCATCTACCTATAAAGAGAGCAAAATAATGTATAGCAGGAAAATGAATGCTCCCTATGGTAGCTTGCGTGATTTCCCTAGATTCCCCCACAGTGATACTAGCAAGAAAATCCTTATATTCAGATTTACGAGGTTCACTAACATTACCCCATTGTGGGAGTTTACAAGCAGTATTAAAATATTCTAAGTCCATGGTATAAGATTTATCATAAAGATCAAACAGGACAGTTTGAGAATTGCGTGATGATGTAAATTCAAACCTTCTCACAAAGGAATCAGTGAGGTAGTAGTACTGACGGCACTTATCTGCCTCGAAGCTCTCAAGATCAGCGTTACGCACATATGCGTCAAATTCATCCTTGATTCCTGCTTGAACCATGAAGTCCTCTGACGGCCATTCACAAGGTCGCACTTGAGCCTCCCTTGGGAGTTCATTGTCTGGCTCGCGTGTTGCGGGCTTGGGTCCTTGTTTCCTTGAGGAAACACCTTGGTGCATTTTCCTAAACATATTTCTTCCTTTGAAAAATTTCTAAAATTTTTAGTAACTCAAAAATAAAAGTGAACCAAACTCAACAAGATTGATAGTAACTACTCCTACAAGTGCCTAGAGGCTATATCATGCATTAAAACTACTTTTGATCACATAAATTTGACATGCAAGCTCAAGAACAGGGTCACCTAAGCAGCAAAAAATTGCAATGAATAAAGCACTAGAACAAAAACTAATTGGACCATTGGAGGATTCACATAGCAGAGAACAATCCTCCAAAGCAGTTTTGTGAGAGGAGCTTTGAGCAAGGAGATCGAAAATGGCAGCAAGATGAGCAAGAACTCGGGTTTGAGTTGGCTAGTGATTTTTTCTGGAGCAAGACGAAGTGTGTGGGTTAAAGGATAAGTGGAGGGGACCCACGTGGGGTCCATGAGGCAAGGGTGCGCCCTCCACCCTCGTGGGCACGTTGCTGCTCCCCTTGTTGTGTTCTCAGTGCCAGATATTCTCAAATATTCTAGAAAAAATCATATTTCATTTTCAGGGCGTTTGGAGAACTTTTATTCTCGGGGTATTTTTTATTGCATGGATAATTCAGAAAACAGACAGAAAATACTATTTTTACTTTATTTAATCTAAATAACAGAAAGTAAAAAGAGGGTACAGAGAGTTGTGTTTTCTAACTTCATCCATCTCATGCTCCTCACAAGGAATCCACTAACAAGGTTGATCAAGTCTTTTTAACAAACTCATTCCGAATCGCGTGAAACGGAGAAATTTCGAATAACACTAGGTTACCTCAACCGGGATATGCACATCCCCAACAATAAGAATATCATATTTCTTCTAAATAGTAGGAAGAGGAAATTCAAAACCTCCAATAGTAATTGTTGAAAATTTTCCAATAGAATTGATACTGTGGACTTGAGGTTGTTTCCTCGGAAAGTGTACCGTATGCTCATTACCATTAACATGAAAAGTGACATTGCCTTTGTTGCAATCAATAACAGCCCCTGTGGTATTCAAAAAGGGTCTACCAAGGATAATCGACATTCTATCGTCCTCGGGAATACCAAGAATAACAAAGTCCGTTAAAATAGTAACGTTTGCAACCACAATAGGCACATCCTCACAAATACCGACAGGTATAGCAGTTGATTTATCAGCCATTTGCCAAGATATTTCAGCAGGTGTCAACTTATTCAAATCAAGTCCACAATATAAAGAGAGAGGCATAATACTAACACCGGCTCCAAGATCACATAAAGCAGTTTTAACATAGTTTCTCTTAATGGAGCATGGTATAGTCGGTACTCCTGGATCTCCTAGTTTATTTGGTATTCCACCCTTAAAAGTGTAATTAGCAAGCATGGTGGAAATTTCAGCTTCCGCTATCTTTCTTTTATTAGTAAAAATATCTTTCATGTACTTAGAATAAGGATTCATTTTAAGCATATCAGTCAAACGCATACGCAAAAAGATAGGTCTAATCATTTCAGCAAAGCGCTCAAAATCCTCATCATCTTTTTTCTTGGATGGTTTAGGAGGAAAAGGCATGGGTTTCTGAATCATTTTACCTCCTCTAGTCATAAGTCTAACAACATTATCATTTTTCTTATTATTTAATTCATTGAGCAAATCATTCTCAGCTTTAAGTACTTGTTCTACTTGAGTGGTAACCATAGAAGCATGTTTACTAATAAGTTTAAGTTCACCTTTAACTCTAGACATATAATCACTCAAGTGTTCAAGCATATCAGCATTGTGTTTCAATTGTCTACCAACATAAGCATTGGAGTTTTCTTGTTTAACCATAAAGTCATCAAACTCATCCAAACATTGGCTAGCAAACTTAGTAAATGGGATTTCATATTTATCAAATCTATAGAGAGAATTTACCTTTACTACCTGTGTCGGGTTATCAAGACCATGTATTGTTGGAAATATGCCCTAGAGGCAATAATAAAAGGATTATTATTATATTTCCTTGTTCATGATAATTGTCTTTTATTCATGCTATAATTGTGTTATCCGGAAATCGTAATACATGTGTGAATACATAGACACCAATATGTCCCTAGTAAGCCTCTAGTTGACTAGCTCATTGATTAACTGATAGTCATGGTTTCCTGACTATGGGCATTGGATGTCGTTGATAACGAGATCACATCATTGGGAGAATTATGTGATGGACAAGACCCAATCCTAAGCATAGCACAAGATCGTGTAGTTCGTTTTGCTAGAGCTTTTTCCAATGTCAAGTATCTTTTCCTTAGACCATGAGATCGTGTAACTCCCGGATACCGTAGGGGTGCTTTGGGTGTACCAAACATCACAACGTAACTGGGTGACTATAAAGGTATACTACGGGTATCTCCGAAAGTGTCTGTTGGGTTGACACGGATCGAGACTGGGATTTGTCACTCCGTATGACAGAGAGGTATCTCTGGGCCCACTCGGTAATGCATCATCATAATGAGCTCAAAGTGACCAAGTGTCTGGTCACGGGATCATGCATTACGGTACGAGTAAAGTGACTTGCTGGTAACGAGATTGAACGAGGTATTGGGATACCGACGATCGAATCTCGGGCAAGTAACGTACTGATTGACAAAGGGAATTGTATACGGGGTTGCGTGAATCCTCGACATCGTGGTTCATCCGATGAGATCATCGAGGAGCATGTGGGAGCCAACATGGGTATCCAGATCCCGCTGTTGGTTATTGACCGGAGAGCCATCTCGGTCATGTCTACATGTCTCCCGAACCCGTAGGGTCTACACACTTAAGGTTCGGTGACGCTAGGGTTGTAGGGATATGTATATGCAGTAACCCGAAAGTTGTTCGGAGTCCCGGATGAGATCCCGAACGTCACGAGGAGTTCCGGAATGGTCCGGAGGTAAAGAATTATATATAGGAAGTGCTATTTCGGCCATCGGGACAAGTTTCGGGGTCACCGTTATTGTACCGAGACCACCGGAAGGGTCCCGGGGGTCCATCGGGTGGGGCCACCTATCCTGGAGGGCCCCATGGGCTGAAGTGGGAGGCGAACCAGCCCCTAGTGGGCTGGTGCGCCCCCCCCTTGGGCCTTCCCCCTGCGCCTAGGGTTGGGAACCCTAGGGTGGGGGGCGCCCCACTTGCCTTGGGGGGCACTCCACCCCCCTTGGCCGCCGCCCCCTTGGGAGATTGGATCTCCAGGGCCGGCGCCCCCCCTGGGGACCCTATATATAGAGGGGGGAGGGAGGGCAGCTGCACCCCATGCCCCTGGCGCCTCCCTCTCCCCTCCAAGACCTCGTCCTCCTCCGTAGAGAACGGCGAAGCCCTGCTGCAGTGACTGCTGCACCCACCACCACGCTGTCGTGCTGCTGGATCTTCATCAACCTCTCCTTCTGCCTTGCTGGATCAAGAAGGAGGAGACGTCACGCTGACCGTACGTGTGTTGAACGCGGAGGTGCCGTCCGTTCGGCGCTAGGATCTCCGGTAATTTGGATCACGTCGAGTATGACTCCCTCATCCCCGTTCTTTGAGCGCTTCCGCTCGCGATCTACAAAGGTATGTAGATGCAATCCGATCACTCGTTGCTAGATGAACTCATAGATGGATCTTGGTGAAACCGTAGGAAAATTTTTGTTTTCTGCAACGTTCCCCAACAGTGGCATCATGAGCCAGGTTTATGCGTAGTTCTCTTTGCACGAGTAGAACACAATTTGTTGTGGGCGTAGATGTTGTCAACTTTCTTGCCGCTACTAGTCTTATTTTGCTTCAGCGGTATTGTGGGATGAAGCGTCCCGGACCGACCTTACACGTACACTTACGTGAGACTGGTTCCACCGACTGACATGCACTAGTTGCATAAGGTGGCTAGCGGGTGTCTGTCTCTCCCACTTTAGTTGGAGCGGATTCGATGAAAAGGGTCCTTATGAAGGGTAAATAGAAGTTGACAAATCACGTTGTGGCTTTTACGTAGGTAAGAAAACGTTCTTGCTAGAACCCTATTGCAGCCACGTAAAACTTGCAACAACAATTAGAGGACGTCTAACTTGTTTTTGCAGCAAGTGCTTTGTGATGTGATATGGCCAAAGTTGTGATGAATGATGAATGATATATATGTGATGTATGAGATCATGTTCTTGTAATAGGAATCGCGACTTGCATGTCGATGAGTATGACAACCGGCAGGAGCCATAGGAGTTGTCTTTATTTTTGTATGACCTGCGTGTCATTGAGAAACGCCATGTAAATTACTTTACTTTATTGCTAAACGTGCTAGCCATAGTAGTAGAAGTAATAGTTGGCGAGCAACTTCATGGAGACACGATGATGGAGATCATGATGATGGAGATCATGGTGTCATGCCGGTGACAAGATGATCATGGAGCCCCAAGATGGAGATCAAAGGAGCTATGTGATATTGGCCATATCATGTCACTATTATTATTTGATTACATGTGATGTTTATCATGTTTTTGCATCTTGTTTACTTAGAACGACGGTAGTAAATAAGATGACCCCTCATAATAATTTCAAGAAAGTGTTTCCCCTAACTGTGCACCATTGCGGCAGTTCGTTGTTTCGAAGCACCACGTGATGATCGAGTGTGATAGATTCCAACGTTCACATACAACGGGTGCAAGACAGATTTACACATGCAAACACTTAGGTTGACTTAACGAGCCTAGCATGTACAGACATGGCCTCGGAACACAAAAGACCGAGAGGTCAAGCATGAGTCGTATAGAAGATACGATCAACATGAAGATGTTCACCGATGTTAACTAGTCTGTCTCACGTGATGATCGGACACGGCCTAGTTAACTCGGATCATGTTATACTTAGATGACTGGAGGGATGTCTATCTGAGTGGGAGTTCATTATATAATTTGATTAGATGAACTTAATCATCATGAAATTAGTCTAAAATCTTTACAATATGTCTTGTAGATCAAATGGCCAACGTTGTCCTCAACTTCAACGCGTTCCTAGAGAAAACCAAGATGAAAGACGATGGCAGCAATTATATGGACTGGGTCTGGAACCTGAGGATCATCCTCATAGCTGCAAAGAAAGATTATGTCCTAGAAGCACCGCTAGGTGACGCACCTGTCCCACAGAACCAAGACATTATGAACGCTTGGCAGACACGTGCTGATGACTACTCCCTTGTTCAGTGCGGCATGCTTTACAGCTTAGAACCGGGGCTCCAAAAGCGTTTTGAGAGACACGGAGCATATGAGATGTTCGAAGAGCTGAAAATGGTTTTGCAAGATCATGCCCGGGTCGAGAGATATGAAGTCTCCGACAAGTTCTTCAGCTGTAAGATGGAGGAAAATAGTTCTGTCAGTGAGCACATACTCACTATGTCTGGATTACATAACTGCTTAACTCAGCTGGGAGTTAATCTCCCGGATGACGCGGTCATTGACAGAATCCTTCAGTCGCTTCCACCGAGCTACAAGAGCTTTGTGATGAACTTCAATATGCAGGGGATGGAAAAGACCATTCCTGAGGTATTTTCAATGCTGAAATCAGCAAAGGTAGAAGTCAAAAAGGAACATCAAGTGTTGATGGTCAATAAAACCACCAAAGTTCAAGAAAGCCAAGGGTAAAAAGAAATTCAAGAAGGACGGCAAGGGAGTTGCCGCGCCCGGTAAGCAAGCTGCCAGGAAGAAGCCAAAGAATGGACCCAAGCCCGAGACTGAGTGATTTTATTGCAAGGGAAGTGGTCACTGGAAGCGGAACTGCCCCAAATACTTAGCGGACAAGAAGGCCGGCAACACAAAAGGTATATGTGATATACATGTAATTGATGTGTACCTTACCAGTATTCGTAGTAACTCCTGGGTATTTGATACCGGTGTGGTTTCTCACATTTGTAACTCAAAGCAGGAGCTGCGGAATAAACGAAGACTGGCGAAGGACGAGGTGACGATGCACGTCGGGAATGGTTCCAAGGTCGATGTTATCGCCGTCGGCACACTACCTCTACATTTACCCACGGGATTAGTTTTAAACCTCAATAATTGTTATTTAGTACCAGCTTTGAGTATGAACATTGTATCAGGATCTCGTTTAATTCGAGATGGCTACTCATTTAAATCCGAGAATAATGGTTGTTCTATTTATATGAGAGATATGTTTTATGGTCATGCTCCTATGGTGAATGGTTTATTCTTAATGAATCTCGAGCGTAATGCTACACATATTCATAGTGTGAATACCAAAAGATGTAAGGTTGATAATGATAGTCCCACATACTTGTGGCACTGCCGCCTTGGTCACATAGGTGTCAAACGCATGAAGAAGCTCCATGCAGATGGACTTTTAGAGTCTCTTGATTACGAATCATTTGACACGTGCGAACCATGCCTCATGGGTAAGATGACCAAGACTCCGTTCTCAAGAACAATGGAGCGAGCAACCAACCTATTGGAAATCATACATACTGATGTTGTCGGTGTACTAGAGTAGGGGTACCCTAGTATCCCGAACTTGTGCATGGGCAGTCGCAGCATCCCGTGGCAAGGCTTGCCGGGTGACCGCCAAGGTCCTCCGTGGTTCCTTTGGAGCCATTCAAGGACAAAGTATCCAAGCCAAGGAGACAAGACCCCGGCAAGAGGAGCTTGCCGGGAAGGCCAACCAAGGCATCTCAAGGAACTTGCCGCGACGCGCCAGGCGTCCCGGCAAGGCCCGGTGAGCGACAAGCTCCCGGACGCGACAAGACAACGACCGCGGCAAGGCGCTTGCCGCGGAAAGCCACCACTCTGTGCCCGCACTCTAGCACATCCACCAACATGTCACTCTGGGACCCTTCCAGGCGTACGTGGTGGGAGGCTGTGCAGCCAGCGGTGCGCGGTGGCAAGCGGCACTGACAAGATTGCCATCGTGGCGAGCGGTGGCGTCCCTGACTGTCCCTTTTGCACTATTTAGGCGACGCAGACGGGCATTTAATGCCCTAGTCCCCTGCCGTCAGGGTTAGGTATGATACACTGTAGCAGGTAGTTGTACCAACCGCAACACCTTTCCATTTTTACCCTTGTCTACGTTGCCACCTGTCGGTGACCCCTTGAGCATATAAAAGGAGGCCCATGCGCAACGTAGGAGAGGGGAGGGGGGAGGAAGAGAACACTCACGCTCGGTCTTGTTAGCTGCTGGGGTGTACTGTAGCACTCCGTGCTCCCGAGCAAGAACTCAATACAAACCACAAAGCAGGAGTAGGGTTTTACGCATCCGTGCGGCCCGAACCTGGGTAAACTGCTCGTGTGCTTCGCCTCGATCCGCTCTTCATGCGACCTTCGCCCCCGCCGAACCGAAAGGGACTCGGTCCGCCGGTCCCATAGGTGCTCGTGGATTAGTCCCCCGACACCTTTGGCGCGCCAGGTAGGGGGATCGAGGTTGTGTGAACCAGATCCGGCGTTCACACGAGCTAGATCTTCATCATCTTCATCGACATGCCGCCGAAGAAGAAGGCTTCGGAGGTGGCTGCTCCGTCCGCGCCGAACCCACCACCGCCGGAGCAAACGGCTGATGGGGAAAATGCCGGCGGAAGAACGGGCATCGACGAGGGAGCTCACGGTGCTGCCAGGTCCAAGGACAAGGCTGCGCTGCCCATCGGCGGCATAGCCGGCTCCCACAACGACGGGGCGCACTCCAAGACCTCAGCGTCCGTACATGCACCGCGCCCATCTCAGGAGGCGCGGGACCGGCAGCGTCATGGTACTCACGGTACCATGCGTTTGCTGGATCAAGATCGAGCTGGTGGATCTCGGAGTGCTCAAGACCAGCATGCACGCCAACATGCTGGCACGAGCGAGGCACGGTCACCTGGACGGGATACTGCTCCTTCTAACATAGTTAGAAGTCCGAGCATATCCCGCTCCTTGCACCGTTCGCCACCGCCACCCGCCACTACAGCAGAAGCTTTGGCGCGAGCTCAACTGCTCCTGGACTACCCTCCAATGGCAGACAAGATCGATGACTGGAGGGCCACCATTCAGAGTCTCATCGGCTTCGCCAACGGCGACACTCAACGGCAGCATGGCACGCCGCAGCCGCGGCAAGTCAGCCAGGCACGAGCCGGTGTCGACAAGACCGGTGGGGGTGCAACCACTATGCACTCTCCGCCCCAAAGGCCAAGATCGCCGACTCGCCGGATCCACCTCGACAGCGACTCCACCGCGTCATCAGATCCGCGAGCTCGTCGCGATCAGTGCCAAGTTCTTGATGAACGACAGCAAGAAGACGCTCGTACTCACATCGAGCGCCGAAGAGAAGCGCGACGTCAATCGGACCAGCGCGATGAGCCCTCTGTCGACATGCATGCGCCAGGGGAACCAGGCGACTTGCCGTACGCGGTAGGTTGCCTTGCGTTTACTCGTGAGCTGCGGCAAGTCCAGTGGCCCAACACGAAGAATTTCAAGCCAGACATACCAGAGAAGTACAACGGCAAGTCGCATCCGTCGGAGTTCCTCAACATCTACACCATCGCGGTGCAGGCTGCCGGGGGGCGGGACGACAAGATCCTTGCCAACTACTTCCCGCTGGTGCTCAAGCCCAACGTCAGGTCCTGGCTCATGCACTTGCCGGACAACTCCATATCCTCCTGGGCAGACCTATGCCATCAGTTTGTTGGCGCCTTTACAGGCGGCCACAAACCTCATGGCCAAGAGAGTGACCTTCATATGCTCGCCCAGAAGGAAGGAGAGCCCCACATTCAGAGATTCAGCCGTGTACAGCACAACATCCCAGATGTCCACCCTGCCGCGGTCATCAGCGCGTTCCATCAGAACGTGCGTAACCGCAGGATGCGGGAGGAGATGGTGATGTGCAAGATCAGAGACGTTAATGAGCTGTATGCCCTGGCCGACAAGTGTGCATGTGCTGAGGAAGGGAGGAAACTCCCCGGAGAGAATACAGGAGCAGGAGGATCTGACAGCGAGGATGCTGCCCCGGCAAAGAAAAACCGGCGGCGGAACAACAGGAAGAAGAAAGGCAAAGATGTGCTAGTCATTGAGCAGTCCGGCAACGAAGGTGGCGCCAAGAAAGCCAAAGCTGGTAGCTCTGGCAAGGAGATTGCCGCATGCACCAACTGCCAGACTGTGGCCGTCGCCGACAAGCAGGACGGCACCGACAAGCAGTACTGCAAGATCCACCGCACCAAGGGCCATGACCTCCAGAGCTGCAAGAAGGTCGAGCAGCTTGTCCAGCAGCAAAAGGCTGAATACGAGCGACGCGACAAGGAGAGGGCCCAAGGAGGCGCTGGAGAATCCGGCAAGAAGCGCGCCGGCCAGGGAGGATGCCGCGGCAAGGCCAAGCAGCGGCAAGGAGACAGACCTCCCCGCGGCCGCGACAAGGATGAAGATGACGACGACGAAGAAGACATGGATGGTGTCGAGACCAGTGAGCAGGAGTTCCAGAAAGCCATAGAGGTCTTGTGCGTTGACGGTGGTGCTTCTCTGCATACTTCGCACCGCCAACTCAAGCAGTGGGTGCGGGAAGTCAATGCGGCGGAACCACCTGTCGAGTCACGCAAGCTTCTGAAATGGTCCAGCACGCCTATCATCTTTGATATTGAGGACCACCCTGATTGCACAACTGCGGTCAGGTGCTTGCCAATGTTGGTTTCACCAACTATCCGCAACCTCAAGGTCACTAAGATGCTAGTTGACGGCGGGGCCGGCTTGAACCTGATCTCCTCCGTTGTACTCCAGAAACTCCAGATCCCTGACAGCGAGCTTGAAGAGACCGGCACATTCCAAGGAATCAACCCGGGAAGGAGCAAGCCGAAGGGGAAGGTCACGTTGCCAGTAACATTTGGCAGCGAGGTGAACTTCAGGACTGAGAGGGTCACTTTTGATGTTGCCGATTTTCCATTGCCTTACAATGGGATACTCGGCCGTCCAACACTCGCCAAGTTCATGGCAGCCTCTCACTACGCATACAACATGTTGAAGATGCCAGGCCCGATAAGCGTCATCTCTGTCCCTGGCGACAAGAAGGATGCTCTTATCTGCGCCGACAAGATCTACCAGGAAGCGGCAGCCGCAACAGATCGCAAGTCACCTGCCCTTGAAGCTCCCGGGGGGAAGAAGAAGACGAAGTCCGGCAAGAGTTCTGATGCCCACTCCAGCAAGCGCACCTCTACGGAGTGCTGCGCTGCCGTCGAGGACGCACCATCGAGCTCCACCGGCAAGTGTAAGAAGACAATGGCAGCTCCGCCAGAGACCAAGAAGGTGTCCGCCAAGTAGGACGGCACTGGTGGTACCTTCACCATCAGTGCCACTCTCGACCCTAAATAGGAAAGCGCGCTCATTGCTTTCCTGCGGGCGAACGTCGACGTGTTTGCGTGGCAACCGTCTGACATCCCCGGTGTACCCAGGAAAGTAATTGAGCACCATCTTGCCGTTTGTCCTCATGCGCGGCCCAGTTTACTTTGTCAGTTCCCTTCTGCAGGGGGCTAGGTCAAGGTACTTTGGTGTGCAGAAATTGCTTTTCGGCCTTCTCATGGCCTCGAGAAATCTGCGCCATTACTTCCAAGCACATGAGATCACAGTTGTCACTCGTTTTCTGCTGAAGAGGATACTACAGAATCCAGAAGCGACAGGCAGGATTGTTGAGTGGCACTGGAACTGTCAAGCTTTGGCCTCAAGTTTGAGAGTACTTCAACTATCCAAAGCAGAGCATTGGCAGAATTCATAGCAGAATGGACGCCAACACCAGATGAATAAATTCTAGAAACGAGCATCCCCGTCGAGGAAGCAAGCAAAGAGTGGCTGATGTACTTTGATGGTGCCTTTTCGCTGCAAGGCGCCGGCGCTGGCATGCTGCTTGTCGCACCCACCGGAGAGCACCTCAAGTACGTAGTCCAGACGCACTTTCCCAAGGAGCAAGCAACAAACAATACTGCAGAGTATGAAGGCTTGCTTGCTGGTCTCAGGATCGCGGTAGACCTTGGGATCAAGAAGCTCATTGTCAGGGGTGACTCGCAGCTTGTCGTCCGCCAAGTGAACAAGAGCTATCAGAGTCCATTGATGGAAGCCTACGTCGACGAAGTGAGAAAGCTAGAAGAGCACTTTGATGGCCTACAGATGGAGCATGTTCCAAGAGCTCAGAACGCCATTGCCTATGGCCTATCAAAGTGCGCCGCACTTAAGTTACCTGTGGAACCAGGGATCTTTGTGCTCAAGCTGACTCAACCGTCTGTAACGCCATCAACTGGACAGAGCAAGAAGAGGAAGTTGATTTCTGGTGACTATTTTCTGGCAGAGCTTCCCGAAGCCGCCGCCAAAAAGGTCCCCAAGATCAACGCCAAGAGCGCTAAGGAGCAGTCTGCTCCGGCAAGCCCTAGGGTTTGTTCCGTTGAAGCAGAAGCTCCCGACAAGTTTTGCTCCGGCAAGCTTGCCGGGGAACGTCAAGCTCCGGCAGAGCCGCAGGTTCTCGCCGTAGAAGCGGATGTTCCCACAGCAGCAGATTTGCCTTTAGTCCTTGTTGTCGAGCCACATGCTCCAGCATGAACACAGCAGATTGTCCGTTTCCTTCAGACAGGAGAACTTCCCGAAGAGCAAGAAGAAGCAGAAAGAGTAGCCCGGTAGTCAAGTATGTACCAGTTTGTCGACAACACACTGTACAGAAGAAGACTCAACGGTGTGAAATTGAAGTGTATTCACCGAGAAGACGGACAAAAGCTGTTGGCAGAGATACATGGAGGCATATGTGGTCACCACATTGGCGCAAGAGCACTTGCCGGCAAAGCATTCCGGCAAGGTTTCTTTTGGCCGACAGCCCTCCAGGATGCAACTGCACAAGTAACCAAGTGTGAAGCGTGCCAGTTCCATTCCAAGCAGATACACCAACCAGCTCAAGCTCTCCAGACGATCCCTTTATCCTGGACATTTTCGGTCTGGGGGCTCGATATCCTCGGCCCCTTTCCCCAAGCAGTCGGGGGCTTTGAGTACTTGTACGTTGCAATCGACAAGTTCACAAAGTGGCCGGAAGTGGAAGCAGTGAGGAAGGTGACAGCACAGTCAGCAGTCAAGTTCTTCAGGTCGATTGTTTGCCGCTTCGGGATCCCTAACAGGATAATCACCGACAACGGTACGCAATTCATGAGCCGCACCTTCAAGCAGTACGTCCAAGATCTTGGCGCCAAGGTCTGCTTCGCTTCTGTTGCTCACCCGAGAAGCAACGGTCAAGCGGAGAGGGCAAATGCTAAAGTGCTGTGTGGGCTCAAGACCAGGACTTTCGACAGGCTGCACCAGTGCGGAAGAAACTGGATTGAGGAGCTGCCGGTGGTTCTTTGGTCGATCAGGACGACGCCAAATCGAGCCACTGGCCAGACACCTTTCGCTCTAGTCTATGGAGCAGAGGCAATTCTCCCCACGCAACTCGTATACGGGTCACCTCGAGTGCTTGCTTATGATGAGCTTGAGCAAGAGCAGCTACGATAAGATGACGCGCTACTCCTTGAGGAAGACCGTCTTCAGGCTGCTGTACGAGCTGCTCGCTACCAGCAAGCTATGCGCCGCTACCATAGCCGCAAAGTTAACGCCAGAAGTCTCGAGGAAGGCGACCTTGTTCTTCGGCGTGTTCAGTCCGCCAAGAATTCCAACAAGTTGACGGTGAAGTGGGAAGGCCCTTACCGGGTGAAACGAGTCACTAGGCCTGGCGCTGTCCGCCTTGAGACCGAAGATAGCATTCCGGTGAGCAATTCCTGGAACATTGAGCATCTTCGTAAGTTTTACCCGTAAGGCGCAGTTGCCGGAACCTGTTCCGGCAACCACCTTTTGTACAAGTCTTGCCGCTGTTGCATGTAATCCTTTGTACAAAGCCGGGCGCAGAACCCGTGCATAAGTAAAGCTCATATGCTCCGCACATCTTGTCAATTTCATGCTTTCTATTTTTTGCATATGTGATCTGACACTTTGTGCAGCCCCTACTCCCCGGTAAGCAATAACGAGCCGTAAGGCTCCATATCTTTATTTTCTCCTCTTTCTTTTTTCTCAAGGAAAGGAAGGTTCCCTCGCCCACAAGTTTGCCGGGGGGGAAAGGAGAAGATAATGGTATGGACCAGGCGTCGTTCAAGAAAGTTTCGCCTTACCGGGAAGCAAACAACAGAAAAGCGAAGTTGCCAAAGTTTGAGCAATCAGATTTTTAAAATTTTTAAGTTATCTCCCTTGAACGACCGCACTTTGTATGGAAAACCTGTGCGCGGAGGAACCAACTCGTAGCTAGTTGCGCCCTTACTTTGTTTCGAGTCCGCTCAACAACTTAAGTGAGCTGCGACTAGTTGCGACAAGGTTTCTTGTCGGTAGCGGCACCGCCAGCAGGCTGCTGACGTCCCGCACTCAGCGCTCGCGGCTAAGGTGCCTGCACCGGCAAGTTCCCTAAAAGCGTAGGGCAAAAACATACAAAGGGAGGAATCAAGTAAAGGGAATAACATTGCAATCATTACCCAGAATAGAGTTATATTACAAGGTAGCTTGTCGCGGCTCTAACAGATTGTTCTCATAACATGACCAGCAGCGACAAGAAAAGAAGAAAACGGGCGGCCTAGTCTACGCGATCGCCCTCAATCCTCTTGATCCCGCTCACCTTGTCCACAATGGGTGCGACAAGGGTCTTGAGCGCCTCCAGATCAGCATCCGGCGGCAGGGTCTTGAGGACGTTGGTGAGGTTGAGGCCCGGGTTGCGGAAGGCCACCTTCACCAACACCTTTTGAAGAGCTCCCGCGCAGATCTTGCGCGACTCGTCGGCCAGCTGCTTTGGGATCTTCTCCCGGAGCCGCTGGAGGGCCGTCGCCACGCCTTTGAAGAACAAGGTGAGCTTGGCGCTGGGTTGGAGGTTCTCATCAGAGGGATACCCGAGATCCTCCACCCCCAGCTGCGCCAGCTCCCTGTCGATATTTGCGGTAGCATTCACGAGACCCTCCGTCCAGTGCTCCACACTCTCCCTAAAAGCATTCTGGGCGGCGGCAGCACTCGCCAGCAGCGCCTTGTCGGCCTTCATCTCCTCCTTCAAGGCCACCTCCTGCTCCCTGGCGCCGTCCAGCGTCTTGGTCAAAGTGGTCAGCTTCAACTCAAGATCTGCGTTGGAGTCCTTGGCGACGCTAAGCTCTTTGCCCTTCTCGGCGAGACGAACCTGCAGCTCTGAGTTGCTATGGGCGTCCTTCTCCCGCTCACGCTTGAGCGCGGCAAGCTCTTCACCACTCGCCTTGAGATCGGCCTCCAGCTGCGCCACCTTCGTCTCCAGCTCCTTCATGGCGGCCTCAGCAACTGCGGCAGCATCCTCTGCTTGCTTAAGGGCTCCGCCGAATTTTTGCTCACGTGCGGCAAGCTCCTCCTCGTGGCTGTCGAGGTTAACTTTCCGCTGCACCAGCTCGCCCTCCTGCGCAGACAGCTTCTCAGCGGCAAACCGCTGTTGCTCTTCAACTTCGGCCTTCTCGAGGAAGAAGGCCTTCTGCTCTTCGGTGAGTTGCTCCTGCTCCTCTGCCAGGGACCAGAGAGCTTCCTGGTTGAGACCCCGGAGCTCCTCCGCGCGCTTCTCGATGTCCACTCCCGCCTTCGCGACAAGCGCCTCGCGGGATTCTAGCTTGGCTTTCCGCGCGCGGTAGAGCGACAACAGCTTCCGCAACAGCCGCTCCTCCTCAGGCTCGCCGCTGCTGCTGCTCGGCGCATCAACTAGTGTCAGCCCAGCGGAGGCGAGCACCTCTCCATCAAAGCTCTCTCCCTCGACCGGCGCCCTGGAGCTTGACGCCCAGGGGAGGTTGATGAAGATGCCATCGCCGGCCTTCAAGTAGACGCCTGGCTGGGGCTCTTCGGAGCCTGGCACGGCGGCAGCGGCGGACGGGTCGGCGGTCGACGTAGCGCCTGGCGCTCCTGCGGCCTCAGGGCCGTCAGTACGATCGCCAGACCCCTCGCCAGCTGCTGCGGCGGCAGCTTTGGCGGCCTCGTCGCCGGCGGGATCATCAGCGCCGGCTGCTTCTTCAGTGGCAGCGGCGTCGTCGGCAGCAACCTCGCTCTCCATCGGCTCCGCAGCAGATGGGTCTGATGGCCGGAAAAGTGAGAAAAGTCAAGCAAATACCCAAAAAGAAGAAGAACCCAAGGGAAGCTTTGAAGAGAAGATTACCTGTACTGGGTTCGGCAGTCGTAGTCTCCGCCGCCGAGGAGACGCTGGTGCTGTCCCTTGCAGGAGGACTCTCCCTTGGCATTTCGGGGGTGGCCTCTGGGCGCTCCTGGTGGGGCTGCTCTGCTCCTACACAAACCAACAGTCAGATGTCAGCAAAGAAAGAGTATCCATGCGCGCCTAACAGCGGAAAGCGAACCATATACTTACGCTGGGGGCTGCTCTGGAGAACAGTTGCCGGGTCCGACAAGATTGTCTCGGACGCACCCCCTACTGTCGCGGTGGGTTCGTCCTCGATGACAATCACCGGGACCTTGGCTCTCTTTGCTGCTCTCTGGGCCAGAGTCCTAAAAAGGAATAAGTTCAGAGTAAAGCAAATGAGATACAAGACAAAACAGCAAGAATTGAAGAACTACAAGTACAACAAGAGAATCTTACTCTTCTTCTTCCTCGTCGGAGCTGAACGCGGAGAAGTCGAAATCTGGCTCACGTCCGGCGCGAGGAGGCGGAGGAGTAGTTTCCCTTGGCCGCTTGGCGGGAACAGTGGCGGTGGTCTGAGACGACCCCGCTCCGGCTGCCGCCGCGGCGTGAGAAGCGGCAGGAGCAGAAGCGGTGGTCCGGGTGGACCCCGCTCCAGTTGCCGCAGCAGCGTGAGGTGCTCCCGCGGCAACAGTGCTTGCCGCGGTGGAGCGTGTCGTGCGGCGCGGTGACTGTTGACTCGCCCGCCGCCCCGCTACGTCCCCGGCCTTGCGGAGACGCCTTCTCGGTGGGGATGGAGGCTCTGCTTGCGGCGAGCTGCCTGAAGATGAGGAGGAAGAAGAGTTGATCTCCAGCGAGCCGCTCGTATCCTCGGCGGACTCGCTCGACTCGACGTCATGCCCGGCAAGCTCTTTCTCGCCAACGAGCTCCTCTCGCTCGGCACGGCTTGCCGCCTCTGCTGCCTCTGCCTCCACGGTGAATCCAAATTCGCCCGCGGCTGCGGCTGCCGCCGCCTCTTCCAGCCTAGTGGCGATGCGTGTCATCTCCGCATCGGTGGTGTCGCGGGTGAGGCTATTCTTTTCGTCGGAGCGGACCGGCACTTCTACCAAGCCGTCAAAGAACTCCTGCACGACATCGTCTGCAGGCTCTTGCCAAGTTGGGACAATTCCATGCGAATTGCACAGCGGCATCATTGCACGGATGCGGTCGAGCGCGGAGTTGTTGCACAGCGGAACGACACCCTTCGGCAACCTGAACACTTCGGGATGTTGAGGGTCGTACTTGAATAGCTCCTGGAGCATCGCGTTGAGCTCCAGAACAGTGAAGTTAAAGTTGAGGCCCGGACGCAGCCTCATGATATCCGCCGCATTCTTGAATTCCCAGGCGGGTCTCCTCCGTTCCTGCAGGGGGGCGATGCGGCGGCGAAGAAAATCTGCGCCAACAGCGCCTACAGTGAGCCCGGCAAGCCTGAGGCGTTGGATCCGGGTGACGGCAATCTTCAACCTATCGTCTTCCAGGGCCACGTCACTCCAATCGCTGCCGCGTGCTACTGGGGCTTGGCGCCGGGCGGTAAACGGCTGCGGGTTCTCCTCGACAATCCAGCACCAGCCTCCTCTCCATTCCTCCCACTTGCCGCGGAACTCTCCCTCCAGATAAGTGTCCTTCTTGCCGGCCCTCGAGATCCAGGCGATTCCGCCGGATAAAGGCTCTCCTCTCTCTACTCGGGGCATGAAGAAGTGGCGAAAAAGGGCTACATTGGGATAGACTCCGACAAAGTTTTCGCAAAGATGTGTGAAAACTGCCATGGTCAGAACAGCATTGGGGGTGAAGTCAAGGAGGCGGAACCCGTAGGTGTTCATAATATCACAGAAAAACTCAGAGAAAGGCGGGCAGAGCCTGCAGTAGAAGAACAAGGCGAAGAAAGGATATCCATTGTAGCCATTTTCCAAGCGGTGGCTAGAAGTACCTTCGTGCGCGGATGCGCTTGCGTCTCCGTCGACCAGAAGAGGTAGTAATTCTCCCTCAGCTCCCTCGCGGCGAGCTTGGGGGGAAGATTGCCCGCTCCTTTCGCAGCGCCGCAAGCCGCTGCGCCTCGGTCGACTTCACAACCTTCCCTTTGTCGGCTCTCGGAGCCATGGCGGAAGTGGTGGAGGAGGTCGACGGCGTTGGTGGTGCTGGTGGCGATGGGGGGCGGGGCGCTGCTCTCTTTCAGCTTTGGGAAGACGAGGGAGCGGCGGAGGTTTCCGAGATTGGAGTAGCAACCGGCGAATGGGTGAACTACCCCTGTTTCCCATGCTTATAAAGAGGGAGGGGGCAGACGTTCCGCCTTTCCGAATAAAGAAACCACCCACGATCTCTCCCACGACGCCGCATTCAACGCGTGCCGTTCGGGGAGGGCGCGGTGGATACGGCGAGAGATACGGCGTAACCCAGGCCGCGTGTGCCCGTGCCCTGTTTTGGGCCTGGCCCAACAGCGCTCGGCACCGTGTATGGCCCAGGCCCGGGGGCTCCTGTCGGTGTACTAGAGTAGGGGTACCCTAGTATCCCGAACTTGTGCACGGGCAGTCGCAGCATCCCGCGGCAAGGCTTGCCGGGTGACCATCAAGGTCCTCCGTGGTTCCTTTGGAGCCATTCAAGGACAAAGTATCCAAGCCAAGGAGACAAGACCCCGGCAAGAGGAGCTTGCCGGGAAGGCCAACCAAGGCATCTCAAGGAACTTGCCGCGACGAGCCACGCGTCCCGGCAAGGCCCGGTGAGCGACAAGCTCCCGGACGCGACAAGACAACGACCGCGGCAAGGCGCTTGCCGCGGCAAGCCACCACTCTATGCCCGCGCTCCAGCACATCCACCAACGTGTCGCTCTGGGACCCTTCTAGGCGTACGTGGCGGGAGGCTGTGCAGCCAGCGGTGCGCGGTGGCAAGCGGCACTGACAAGATTGCCATCGTGGCGAGCGGTGGCGTCCCTGACGGTCCCTTTTGCACTATTTAGGCGACGCAGATGGGCATTTAATGCCCTGGTCCCTTGCCGTCAGGGTTAGGTATGATACACTGTAGCAGGTAGCTGTACCAACCGCAACACCTTTCCATTTTTACCCTTGTCTACGTTGCCACCTGTCGGTGACCCCTTGAGCATATAAAAGGAGGCCCATGCGCAACGTAGGAGAGGGGAGGGGGGAGGAAGAGAACACTCACGCTCGGTCTCGTTAGCTGCTGGGGTGTACTGTAGCACTCCGCGCTCCTGAGCAAGAACTCAAAACAAACCACAAAGCAGGAGTAGGGTTTTACGCATCCGTGCGGCCCGAACCTGGGTAAACTGCTCGTGTGCTTCGCCTCGATCCGCTCTTCATGCGACCTTCGCCCCCGCCGAACCGAAAGGGACTCGGTCCGCCGGTCCCATAGGTGCTCGTGGATTAGTCCCCCGACAGATGTGTGCGGTCCAATGAGTGTTGAGGCTCGTGGTGGCTATCGTTATGTTCTCACCCTCACTGATGACTTGAGTAGATATGGGTATGTCTACTTAATGAAACACAAGTCTCAAACCTTTGAAAAGTTCAAGGAATTTCAGAGTGAGGTTGAGAATCAACGTGACAGAAAAATCAAGTTTTTGCGATCAGATCGTGGAGGAGAATACTTGAGTCACGAATTTGGTACACACTTAAGAAAATGTGGAATAGTTTCACAACTCACGCCGCCTGGAACACCTCAGCGTAATGGTGTGTCCGAACGTTGTAATCGCACTCTATTGGATATGGTGCGATCTATGATGTCTCTTACCGATTTACCGCTGTCATTTTGGGGCTATGCTTTAGAGACTGCCGCATTCACTTTAAATAGGGCTCCGTCGAAATCCGTTGAGACGATACCGTATGAATTATGGTTTGGGAAGAAGCCTAAGCTGTCATTTCTAAAAGTTTGGGTATGTGATGCTTATGTCAAGAAACTTCAACCTGAAAAGCTCGAACCCAAGTCGGAAAAATGCGTCTTCATAGGATACACTAAAGAAACTATTGGGTATACCTTATACCTCAGATCCGAAGGCAAGATCTTTGTTGCCAAGAATGGATCCTTTCTAGAGAAAGAGTTTCTCTCGAAAGAAATAAGTGGGAGGAAAGTGGAACTTGATGAAGTATTACCTCTTGAACCGGTAAGTAGCGCAGCTCAAGAAAATGTTCCTGAGGTGCCTGCACCGACTAGAGAGGAAGTTAATGATGATGATCATGAAACTTCAGATCAAGTTCTACTGAACTTCGTAGGTCCACAAGGACACATTCCGCACCAGAGTGGTACGGCAACCCTGTCTTAGAAATTATGTTGTTGGACAACGGTGAACCTTCGAACTATGAAGAAGCGATGGCGGGCCCCGATTCCAACAAATGGCTTGAAGCCATGCAATCCGAGATAGGATCCATGTATGAAAACAAAGTGTGGACTTTGACAGACTTGCCCGATGATCGGCGAGCGATAGAAAACAAATGGATCTTTAAGAAGAAGACGGACGCGGATGGTAATGTTACCATCTATAAAGCTCAACTTGTCGCTAAGGGTTATCGACAAGTTCAAGGGGTTGACTACGATGAGACTTTCTCTCCCGTAGCGAAGCTGAAGTCCGTCCGAATCATGTTAGCAATTGCCGCATACTATGATTATGAGATATGGCAAATGGACGTCAAAACAGCATTCCTTAACGGTTATCTTAAGGAAGAACTGTATATGATGCAGCCGGAAGGTTTTGTCGACCCTAAGAATGCTAACAAGGTATGCAAGCTCCAGCGATCCATTTATGGGCTGGTGCAAGCATCTCGGAGTTGGAATGTTCGCTTTGATGAGGTGATCAAAGCGTTTGGGTTTATGCAGACTTATGGAGAAGCATGCGTTTACAAGAAAGTGAGTGGGAGCTCTGTAGCATTTCTCATATTATATGTAGATGACATACTTTTGATGGCAAATGATATAGAACTTTTGGACAGCATCAAGGCCTACTTGAATAAGAGTTTTTCAATGAAGGACCTTGGAGAAGCTGCTTATACATTAGGCATCAAGATCTATAGAGATAGATCAAGACGCCTCATAGGTCTTTCGCAAAGCACATACCTTGATAAGATATTGAAGAAGTTCAATATGGATCGGTCTAAGAAGGGGTTCTTGCCTGTGTTGCAAGGTATGAAATTGAGCTCAGCTCAATGTCCGACCACGGCAGATGATATAGAAGAGATGAGTGTCATCCCCTATGCCTCAGCCATAGGGTCTATTATGTATGCCATGCTGTGTACCAGACCTGATGTAAACCTTGCCGTAAGTTTGGTAGGAAGATACCAAAGTAATCCCGGCAAGGAACACTGGACAGCGGTCAAGAATATCCGGAAGTACCTGAAAAGGACTAAGGACATGTTTATCGTTTATGGAGGTGACGAAGAGCTCGTCGTAAAGGGTTACGTCGACGCTAGCTTCAACACAGATCTGGATGACTCTAAGTCACAAACCGGATACGTGTATATGTTGAATGGTGGGGCAGTGAGGTGGTGCAGCTGCAAGTAGAGCGTCGTGGCGGGATCTACATGTGAAGCGGAGTACATGGCAGCCTCGGAGGCAGCACATGAAGCAATTTGGGTGAAGGAGTTCATCACCGACCTAGGAGTCATACCCAATGCGTCGGGGCCGATCAAACTCTTCTGTGACAACACTGGAGCTATTGCACTTGCCAAGGAGCCCATGTTTCACAAGAAGACAAGGCACATCAAGCGTCGCTTCAACTCCATCCGTGAAAAAGTTCAAGATGGAGACATAGAAATTTGTAAAGTGCATACGGATCTGAATGTCGCAGATCCATTGACTAAACCTCTTCCGCGAGCAAAACATGGTCAACACCAGAACTCTATGGGTGTTCGATTCATCACAATGTAACTAGATTATTGACTCTAGTGCAAGTGGGAGACTGTTGGAAATATGCCCTAGGGGCAATAATAAAAGGATTATTATTATATTTCCTTGTTCATGATAATTGTCTTTTATTCATGCTATAATTGTGTTATCCGGAAATCGTAATACATGTGTGAATACATAGACACCAATATGTCTCTAGTAAGCCTCTAGTTGACTAGCTCGTTGATTAACTGATAGTCATGGTTTCCTGACTATGGGCATTGGATGTCGTTGATAACGAGATCACATCATTGGGAGAATGATGTGATGGACAAGACCCAATCCTAAGCATAGCACCAGATCGTGTAGTTCGTTTTGCTAGAGCTTTTTCCAATGTCAAGTATCTTTTCCTTAGACCATGAGATCGTGTAACTCCCGGATACCGTAGGGTTGCTTTGGGTGTACCAAACATCACAACGTAACTGGGTGACTATAAAGGTATACTACGGGTATCTCCGAAAGTGTCTGTTGGGTTGACACGGATCGAGACTGGGATTTGTCACTCCGTATGACAGAGAGGTATCTCTGGGCCCACTCGGTAATGCATCATCATAATGAGCTCAAAGTGACCAAGTGTCTGGTCACGGGATCATGCATTACGGTACGAGTAAAGTGACTTGCCGGTAACGAGATTGAACGAGGTATTGGGATACAGACGTTCGAATCTCGGGCAAGTAACGTACCGATTGACAAAGGGAATTGTATACGGGGTTGCATGAATCCTCGACATCGTGGTTCATCCGATGAGATCATCGAGGAGCATGTGGGAGCCAACATGGGTATCTAGATCCCGCTGTTGGTTATTGACCGGAGAGCCATCTCGGTCATGTCTACATGTCTCCCAAACCCGTAGGGTCTACACACTTAAGGTTCGGTGACGCTAGGGTTGTAGAGATATGTATATGCAGTAACCCGAAAGTTTTTCAGAGTCCCGGATGAGATCCCGGACGTCACGAGGAGTTCCGGAATGGTCCGGAGGTAAAGAATTATGTATAGGAAGTGCTATTTCGGCCATCGGGACAAGTTTCGGGGTCACCGGTATTGTATCGGGACCACCGGAAGGGTCCCGGGGGTCCACCGGGTGGGGCCACCTATCCCGGAGGGCCCCATGGGCTGAAGTTGGAGGGGAACCAGCCCCTAGTGGGCTGGTGCGCCCCCCCTTGGGCCTTCCCCCTGCGCCTAGGGTTGGGAACCCTAGGGTGGGGGCGCCCCACTTGCCTTGGGGGGCACTCCACCCCCCTTAGCCGCCGCCCCCTTGGGAGATTGGATCTCCAGGGCCGGCGCCCCCCCTGGGGACCCTATATATAGAGGAGGGAGGGAGGGCAGCCGCACCCCATGCCCCTGGCGCCTCCCTCTCCCCTCCAAGACCTCCTCCTCCTCCGTAGAGAACGGCGAAGCCCTGCTGCGGTGACTGCTGCATCCACCACCACGCCGTCGTGCTGCTGGATCTTCATCAACCTCTCCTTCCCCCTTGCTGGATCAAGAAGGAGGAGACGTCACGCTGACCGTACGTGTGTTGAACGCGGAGGTGCCGTCCGTTCGGCGCTAGGATCTCCGGTGATTTGGATCACGTCGAGTACGACTCCCTCATCCCCGTTCTTTGAACGCTTCCGCTCGCGATCTACAAAGGTATGTAGATGCAATCCGATCACTCGTTGCTAGATGAACTCATAGATGGATCTTGGTGAAACCGTAGGAAAATTTTTGTTTTCTACAACGTCCCCAACATGTATCTTTTCAATAGGTGGTAAATTCTTAACATCTGCAGCTTTAATACCTTTTTCTTTCATAGATTTCTTTGCCTCTTGCATATCTTTAGGACTGAGAAATAGAATACCCCTTTTCTTCGGAGTTGGCTTAGGAGTCGGTTCAGGAAGTGTCCAATCATTTTCATTACTCAACATATTATTCAATAGAAATTCAGCTTGATCAACAGTTTTTTCCCTGAAAACACAACCAGCACAACTATCCAGGTAGTCTCTGGAAGAATCGATTAGTCCATTATAAAAGATATCAAGTATTTCATTTTTCTTCAGAGGATGATCAGGCAAAGCATTAAGTAATCGAAGAAGCCTCCCCCAAGCTTGTGGGAGACTCTCTTCTTCAATTTGCACAAAATTACATATTTCCCTTAAAGCAGCTTGTTTCTTATGAGGGGGGAAATATTTAGCAGAGAAGTAATAAAACATAACCTAAGGACTACGCACACAACCAGGATCAAGAGAATTAAACCATGTTTTAGCATCACCCTTTAATGAGAACGGAAACAACCAGGATCGCAACAGTTTTCGAGGGTAGAGTATTCAACCCAAATTTATTGATTCGGCACAAGGGGAGCCAAAGAATATTCTCAAGTATTAGCAGTTGAGTTGTCAATTCAACCAGACCTAGAAACTTAATATCTGCAGCAAAGTATTTAGTAGCAAAGTAATATGATAATAGTGGTAACGGTAGCATAAGTAATATTTTGGGTTTTATAGTGATTGTAACAGTAGCAACGGAAAAGTAAATAAGCGAAGAACAATATATGAAAAACCTCGTAGGCAATAGATCAATGATGGATAATTATGTCGGATGTAATCAATCATGCAACAGTTATAACATAGGGTGACACAGAACTAGCTCCGGTTCATCAATGTAATGTAGGCATGCATTCCGAATATAGTCATACGTGCTTATGGAAAAGAACTTGCATGGCATCTTTTGTCCTACCCTCCCATGGCAGCGGGGTCCTATTGGAAACTAAGGAATATTAAGGCCTCCTTTTAATAGAGTACCGGACCAAAGCATTAACACATAGTGAATACATGAACTCCTCAAACTACGGTCATCATCGATAAGTATCCCGATTATTGTCACTTCGGGGTTAACGGATCATAACACATAATAGGTGACTATAGACTTGCAAGATAGGATCAAGAACTCACATATATTCATGAAAACATAATAGGTTCAGATCTGAAATCATGGCACACGGGCCCTAGTGACAAGCATTAAGCATAGCAAAGTAATAGCAACACCAATCTCAGAAGATAGTGGATACTAGGGATCAAACCCTAACAAAACTAACTCAATTACATGATAAATCTCATCCAACCCATCACCGTCCAGCAAGCCTACGATTGAGTTACTCAAGCACGGCGGTGAGCATCATGAAATTGGTGATGGAGGAAGGTTGATGATGACGATGGCGATGGATTCCCCTCTCCGGAGCCCCAAACGGACTCCAGATCAGCCCTCCCGAGAGAGTTTAGGGCTTGGCGGCGGCTCTGTATCGTAAAACGCGATGAATCCTTCTCTCTAGTTTTTTTCTCCCTAAACACGAATATATGGAGTCGGAGTTGAGGTCGATGCAGCGTCAGGGGGCCCACGAGGTAGGGGGCGCGCCCAAGGGGGTAGGCGCGCCCCCACCCTCGTGGACAGGGTGTCGGCCCCCTGACATGGATTCTTCTTCCAGTATTTTTTATATATTCCAAAAAATAATCTCCGTTGATTTTCAGGTCATTCCGAGAAATTTTATTTCTGCACAAAAATAACACCATGGCAATTCTGCTGAAAACAACATCAGTCTGGGTTACTTCCATTCAAATCATGCAAGTTAGAGTCCAAAACAAGGGCAAAAGTGTTTGGAAAAGTAGATACGATGGAGATGTATCAAGGTTGTGCTTAGACTTGACATTGCCCAAAAGAAGCGTTGGCTCACGGTCGCGGAATTCAACCAATGCAAGCAGCTCAAGCAGAGGATCGTGGGCCTCGCCGCGGTTGAACGCGCGTGCAAGTGGCAGGCATCAAGTATAACTTGGCTGAAGGCCGAGGATGCCAAGACTGCTTTCTTTCAGGCAAGGATCAATTCTAGAAGGAGGAAGAACTTCATCCACTCCATGCAAACAGATTCGAGGACGACCACCTCACATGATGATAAAGCAACCATCGCTTATGATCACTTTGTAAACCTGCTGGCTCAAAACGGGACCGTGGATGCTCCATGAACTGGGACGTGATCGAGCTGCCGGCTGTTCAAAATGAAGGCCTGGACAACCCATTCTCTAAACCTAAGGTTTGGGCTGTAGTTCTGGCTTCACCAGCGGACAAGGCACCAGGGCCAGACAATTTCTCGGGCGCCTTCTTTTGGGCCTGCTGGAGCATTATCAAGCACGACATCATGGTAGTATTCAATCACTTTTACAGGCAGTAGGGGGCAAATGCTCATACCTCAATTTGGCCATGATGCCCTGCTCCTGAAGAAGGATGACGCAATCTGCATTGGAGACTTCAAACCAATTAGCCTCATAGACTTGATCGCCAAGCTAATCACCAAGGTTCTGTCGATGAGATTAGTCGCGGTCATTGGAACGATAATCTCCCCTGCACAATCATCTTTTCAGAAGGCCAATGCATACATGACAATTTCTTGTACATTCAAAATAGCATGCGCGCTCTGCATCGCCGCAAGATACCTGCTCTTCTCTTGAAATTAGACATTGCAAAGGCTTTCGACAACATTTCTTGGGAGTATATCTTCGAACTCCTCCATAGAATGGGATTCCCGGTGCACTGGAGGGACTGGGTGGCCCGTCTCCTCTCGACATTCGGCATGTCTGCTGAATGGCATCCCAGGCAACAACATCGAGCACCTCGTGGGCTGAGGCATGGCGACTCCCTCTCCCACTGTTGTTCATCTTGTGCATTGATTTGCTACATCACCTACTCTAGGCGACAACTGCAGCAGGGCTTCTCCACACGCTCCCGGGGACGGCCGCGCACATGCGCACCAGCTTGTACGTCGACGACACGGTTATCTTCATCAACCCAGTAAGGCGAGAGATTAACGAGCTCATGAACATCCTTCACCATTTCGGTGAGGCTACTGGTCCGCGTGTGAACCTAGCAAAATCTTCAGCCATTCTGATCGCCTGTGACGACGTAGACCTCGTCGCGGTCCTGATCAATTTCGGAGGGAAAATATGGCAGCATTGCCCACTAGATACCTAGGTCTCCCAATCACCATCGACAAAGTTAGGCTAGTCCACCTTCAATTCATCTTAGATAGGATCCATGCAAGACTCGCAGGATGGAAGGGGAGACTAATGCACACTTCGGGTAGGAGGGTTTTGGTGTGGTGTGTCCTTTCGGCCATGCCCACTTTCGCCATCACGGCCCTGTGGGCGCCAAAGAAGTTATTCAAGGATGTCGACAAGTCAAGATTCGGTTCCTCTGGGCGTAAGATGAGGAGGTGACCGACGGGAAGTGCAAGGTGCACTAGAAGCTGGTCACCACGCCGGAGCGCACCGGTGGGCTGGGCATCCAAGACCTAGAAAAATTTGCAAGGGCGCTACGGCTACGGTGGCTCTGGCTATCCTAGACGCAGCCAGGGCATCTGTGGGTTGGCATGGGCACTCCCTGCGATGACGCATGCCGCGCCTTGTTCCTGGTTTGCATGCTGGTCACCATTGGCAATGGCGACATAGCCTCCTTCTAGTTCTCTTCTTGGCTGGGAGGCGGGCAGCTATGTCTGGCCTATCCGGAGGTCTTCGAGAAATCCATTAGGAAGAACATATCGGTTCGGGAGGCGCTGCTCATAGACCGGTGGATACTCGATCTTTGCCACGGTGACCACGACAGCATCATGGACCTCGTGCTCCAACTGGCAAGGGAGATTCAAAGCACTCGGATTACGATGGAAGATGGGAGGGTGGATGTGATTAGATGGACCTTGAGCAGCTCCGGGCAGTACTCTGCGCACTCCTCTTACGACATGCAGTTCGATGGTAGCACAACAATCAACTTTGGAGGATCAATCTAGAAGGTTTGGGCACCCGGCAAGATCAAGATGTTCCTCTAGTTGCTGCACCTAAATAGGCTATGGTACAACGATCGACTGCAGCGCAGTGGTTGGGGCAACATCTATTTTTGCTAGCTGTGCATGAGGAACCTCGAGACCTCTACGCACCTCTTTTGGGAGTGCCCTCTCGCCATTCAGGTGTGGAACAAGGTGGCCACCTGGTTTCGATGCAGCGCCCTGGCAAGCAGCAGCTGGAACATGATACGTCCATTTTGCATCATGATTTCCTACTGTTATTTATAGTGTTTTATGCATAATAATGCTTTATGAAGTAACTCTAATGCCTTTTCTCTCATAATATGCAAGGTTTACACAAAGAGAGAGAATGTTGGCAGCTGGAATTCTGGACCTGAAAAAGCTACGTGAGAGTTACCTATTCTGCACATCACCAAATGAGTTGAAAATTTACCGAGAATTATTTTGGAATACATAAAAATACTAGAGCAAATAACTACCGGAGGGGGCCAGCTAGTGAGCACTAGACACCAGGGCGCGCCAGGCTCCCCATGCACGCCCTGGTGGGTTGTGCTTAGCCCAGCCCACCTCCGGTGCCCATCTTTTGGTATATAGGTCATTTTGACCTAGAAAAAAACAGGGAGAGGACTTTTGGGACGGAGCGTTGCCGTCTCGAGGTAGAACTTGGGCAGGAGCACTTTTGCCCTCCGGCATACGATTTCGTCGGGGGAACTTCCCTCCCGAAGGGGGAAATCAAATCCATCGTCATCACCAAAACCCTCTCATCTTTGGGAGGCCAATCTCCATCAACATCTTCAACAGCACCATCTCCTCTCAAACCCTAGTTCATCTCTTGTGTTCAATCTTTGTACCGGAACCTCAGATTGCTCCATGTGGGTGACTAGTAGTGTTGATTACATCTTGTAGTTGATTACTATATGGTTTATTTGGTGGAAGATTATATGTTCAAATCCATTATGCTATTTAATACCCCTCTGATCTTGAGCATGATTATCATTTGTGAGTAGTTACTTTTGTTCTTGAGGTCACGGAAGAAGTCATGTTGCAATTAATCATGTGAACTTGATATGTGTTCGATGTTTTGATGATATGTATGTTGTGATTCCCTTAGTGGTGTCATTGAACATCGACTACATGGAACTTCACCATATTTGGGCCTAAGGGAAAACATTGTGGAGTAGTTATTAGATGATGGGTTGCTAGAGTGACAGAAGCTTAAATCCTAGTTCATGCGCTACTTCATAAGGGACCGATTTGGATCCAAATGTTTAATGCTATTGTTAGATTTAATCTTAATACTTTTCTCGTAGTTGCGGATGCTTGCGAGGGGGTTTGGGATGTTTGTTCAAGTAAGAACAGCACCCAAGCACCGGTCCACCCACATATCAAATTATCAAAGTAGCGAACACGAATCAAACCAACATGATGAAAGTGACTAGATGAAATTCCCGTGTGCCCTCAAGAACACTTTGCTTATTATAAGAGACCGTTTTTTCCTGTCCTTTGCCACAAAAGGATTGGGCTACCTTGCTGCACTTTATTTCCTGCACTTTATTTATCTTGCTATTAAACTACCTGGTACCAACAATTTCAGTGCTTGCAGAAATTACCTTGCTGAAAACCACTTGTCATTTCTTTCTACTCCTCATTGGGTATGACACTCTTATTTAACTGAAGGGCTATGGTTGATCCCCTATACTTGTGCTCAATGCATTTGACCAATATGAGCATCCAGGTTCCGCTATTGGTCATGACACATATATAGGAGCATTTTTTGCCAGCATAGGACCACCCTAGGCTGGCCTATAACATCTCTTCTTTTTCCACCGATCACTTGATCAACACCTGTTTTCCGCTATCTCTCATCTTATGAAATGAACGACGGCATTAGCTGGATCTTTCAAAAAAATCTAATGCTAGCCGCATACATTTTGACAACAACTCGAACCAAGCATCAAATCGGGCAAATTTTGATATAAACACGGCGGTTTTCATTGAAAACAAGTATAATTTGTACATAAAACCAGATGATATTTCGTCCGATGAACTAAAAACCATAAAATAAAACCCTAAACTAGCATATACTTCACAGTGACATCGCAAGTCTGTTGGGGAATGTAGTAATTTCAAAAAAATTCCTACGCACACTCAGGATCATGGTGATGCATAGAAATGAGAGGGGAGAGTGTGTCCACTGCTACCTCCTGAGCTTGCGTTGGATTTCCACGAAGAGGAAAGGATGATGCAGCAGAGTAGCGTAAGTATTTCCCTCAGTTTTTGAGAACCAAGGTATCAATCCAGTAGGAGGACACGCTCAAGTCCCTCGTACCTGCACAAAACGATAGCTACTCGCAACCAACGCGATTAGGGGTTGTCAATCCCTTCACGGTCACTTACGAGAGCGAGATCTGATAGATATAATATTTTTGGTATTTTTGGTATAGAGATGCAAAGTGAAAAGTAAAAGGCAAAGTAAAAAAGCAAAGCAAGATTAAAGTGATGGAGATTGATTTGATGAGAATAGACTCGGGGGCCATAGGTTTCACTAGTGGCTTCTCTCAAGAGCATAAGTATTCTACGGTGGGTGAACAAATTACTATTGAGCAATTGACAGAATTGAGCATAATTATGAGAATATCTAGGCATGATCATGTATATAGGCATCACGTCCGTGACAAGTAGACCGAAACGATTCTGCATCTACTACTATTACTCCACTCATCGACCACTATCCAGCATCCATCTAGAGTATTAAGTTAAAAACAGAGTAACGCTTTAAGCAAGATGACATGATGTAGAGATATAAATTCATGCAATATGAAATAAACCCCATCTTGTTATCCTCGATGGCAACGATGCAATACGTGCCTTGCTGCCCCTTCTGTCACTGGGAAAGGACACCGCAAGATCGAACCCAAAGCTAAGCACTTCTCCCATGGCAAGAAAAACCAATCTAGTAGGCCAAACCAAACTGATAATTCGAAGAGACTTGCAAAGATAACTAATCATACATAAAAGAATTCAGAGAAGATTCAAATATTATTCATAGATAGACTTGATCAGAAACCCACAATTCATCGGTCTCAACAAACACACCGCAAAAAAGAAGAAGATTACATCGAATAGATCTCCACAAGAGAGGGGGAGAACTTTGTATTGAGATCCAAAAAGAGAGAAGAAGCCATCTAGCTAATAACTATGGACCCGAAGGTCTAAGGTAAACTAGTCACACTTCATCGGAGAGGCTATGATGATGTAGAAGCCCTCCGTGATGACGACCCTCTCCAGCGGAGCTCCGGAACAGGCCCCAAGATGGGATCTCATGGATACAGAAAGTTGCGGCGGTGGAATTAGGTTTTTGGCTCTGTATCTATTCGTTTGAGGGTACGTAGGTATATATAGGAGGAAGAAGTACGTCGATGGAGCTTCGGTGGGCCCACGAGGGTGGGGGCGCGCCTGGGGGTATAGGGAGCGCCCCCCTACCTCGTGCCCACCTCGAAGCTTCCTTGGTGTAGGGTCCAAGTCTCCTGGGTCATATTCGGGAAGAAAATCACGTTCCAGAAAGGTTTATTCCGTTTGGACTCCGTTTGATATTCCGTTTCTTCGAAACACTGAAATAGGCAAAAAAACAGCAATTCTGGGTTGGGCCTCCGGTTAATAGGTTAGTCCCAAAATTAATATAAAAGTGGAAAATAAAGCCCAATATAGTCCAAAACAGTAGATAATATAGCATGGAGCAATCAAAAATTATAGATACGTTGGAGACGTATCAGGCATCCCCAAGCTTAATTCCTGCTCGTCCTCGAGTAGGTAAATGATAAAAAGAGAATTTAGATGCGGAGTGCTACTTGGCATAATCTCAATGCAGATCTTCTTAATTGTGGTATGAATATTCAGATTAGGAAGATTCAAGACAAAAGTTCATATTGACATAGAGAATAATAATACTTCAAGTAAACCAACAAAGCAATTATGTTTTCTTAAAGTAACATGGCCAAAGAAAGTTCATCCCTACAAAATCATATAGTTTAGTCATGCTCCATTTTCGTCACACAAGAATGCTCTCATCATGCACAACCCCAATGACAAGCCAAGCAATTGTTTCATACCTTAATAATTTCAAACTCATAAACTTTCACGCAATACATGAGCGTGAGCCATGGATATAGCACTATGGGTGGAATAGAATATAATGATGGGGGTTATGTGGAGAAGACAAAAAGGAGAAAGTCTCACATCAACGAGGCTAATCAATGGGCTATGGAGATGTCCATCGATTGATGTTAATGCAAGGAGTAGGGATTGCCATGCAACGGGTGCACTAGAGCTATAAATGTATGAAAGCTCAACAAAAGAAACTAAGTTGGTGTGCATCCAACTTGCTTGCTCACGAAGACCTAAGGCACTTGAGGAGTTCCATTGTTGGAATATACAAGCCAAGTTCTATAATGAAAATTCCCACTAGTATATGAAAGTGATAACTCAAGAGACTCTCTATATGAAGAAGATGGTGCTATTTTGAAGCACAGGTGTGGAAAAAAGGATAGTAGCATTGCCCCTTTTTATTTATTTTCTTTTTTTGGGCCTTCTTTTTTTTCCTTTGGCCTTTCTCTTTTTTTTCTTTTGGGACAATGCTCTATTGAATGATGATCATCACACTTCTATTTATTTACAACTCAATGATTACAACTCGATACTAGAACAAAGTATGACTCTATATGGATGCCTCCGGCGGTGTACCGGGATATGCAATGAATCAAGAGTGACAAGTATGAAAAAATTATGAACGGTGGCTTTGCCACAAATACTATGTCAACTACATGATCATGCTAAGCAATATGACAATGATGAATGTGTCATGATGAACTGGATGGTGGAAAGTTGCATGGCAATATATCTCGGAATGGCTATGGAAATGCCATAATAGGTAGGTATGGTGGCTGTTTTGAGGAAGATATAAGGAGGTTTATGTGTGAAAGAGCGTATCATATCACGGGGTTTGGATGCACCAGCGAAGTTTGCACCAACTCTCGATGTGAGAAAGGGCAATGCATGGTACCGTGGAGGCTAGCAATGATGGAAGGGTGAGAGTGCGTATAATCCATGGACTCAACATTAGTCATAAAGAACTCATATACTTATTGCAAAAATCTACAAGCCATCAAAAACCAAAGTATTACGCGCATGCTCCTAAGGGATAGATTGGTAAGAAAAGACCATCGCTCGTGCCCGACCGCCACTCATAAGGAGGACAATCAAATAACACCTCATGTTTCAAATTTGTTGCATAATGTTTACCATACGTGCATGCTACGGGACTTGCAAACTTTAACTCAAGCACTTCTCAAATTCACAATTACTCTACTAGCATGACTTTAATATTACTACCTCCATATCTCAAAACAATTATCAAGCATCCAACTTTTCTTAGTATTCAACACACTCAAAAGTAAGTTTCACAAATCTTGAATACCAAGCATGTTACTATTAAGCAAATTACCATGCTATTAAGACTCTCAAAATAATTTAAGTGAAGCATGAGAGATCAATAGTTTCTTTAAAACAAATCCACCACCGTGCTCTAAAAGATCTAAGTGAAGCACATAGAGCAGAATTATAACGCTCAAAAGATATAAGTGAAGCACATAGAGCAAAACTACTTAGCTCAAAAAGATATAAGTGAAGCACATAGTATTCTATCAAATTCTAATTCATGTATGGCTCTCTCAAAAGGTGTGTACAGCAAGTATGATTGTGGCACACTAACAAGCAAAGACACAAATAATACAAGACACTCCAAGCAAAACACATATCATGTTGGTGAATAAAAATATAGCTCCAAGTAAATTACCGATGGAAGTGGACGAAAGAGGGGATGTCTTCCGGGGCATCCCAAGCTTTGACTTTTTGGTGTCCTTGGATTATCTTGGGGGTGCCATGGGCATCCCTGGCGGTGTCCTGGACTAGGAGGTACTCACCACATCATCTCCCGATCTGTTGGATTGGGCCGAGGTCCCCCATGGCCATATACTCATGGGCCAGTTCGGACAGCTGCCGCATACATGGAAGATTCTACAAGACTTGGTGATTAAGACAAGTACTCCTCCCCACCGGCGTATTCGGCTAGGACTCTTGTTATCCTAGGCCTCTGGTGCATTATATAAACCGAGGCTAGGCTAGTCGATAGATGATATACATACAATCATACCATAGGCTAGCTTCTAGGGTTTAGCCTCTCCGATCTCGTGGTAGATCAACTCTTTTAATACTCATATCATCAAAAATAAATCAAGCAGGACGTAGGGTTTTACCTCCATCAAGAGGGCCCGGACCTGGGTAAAACATCGTGTCCCCTGCCTCCTATTACCATCTGTCTTAGACGCACAGTTCGGGACCCCCTACCCGAGATCCGCCAGTTTTGACACTCACATTGGTGCTTTCATTGAGAGTTCCGATGTGTGATCGGCAAAAGGATCGATGGCTCGTCTGCAGGTCAACTGCGATGCCGACATCTTCATCGCCGGCTCGACTAGTCACCTTGGCTCGACCGAAGACCGTGCTTCATCTCCGATCGTCATGTTCGGACGAGGGCCTTCATCAACATCAACTCCGATCTCTATCAAGATCATGGAGGAATCATCCATGGAGCTCGGGGGCTCAACGTCAACATTGCCCTCGGACGACCATGCTGTTTTTCCTAACAGCAAACTTGTATATGCTGCCACCACCTCTTAGAGCATCGCTTTGATGATCCCTTTGGTGGAATTGTGCGTAATTGAGTTTACAACAGCCATGCAAAATTTTGTCGAGTTCCGATGGAGGAATCTCCGACAATCTACAAAATACCAGGGCCCTGTCAAATCTGGACGGGAATCTGGACGAGTTTATGGCATGGTCTCCAGAGCCTAGCTCGGAGGTCCTTTGGAAGATCCAACCGTTCATCTACTGTGGAATTCCCATATCTACCACCCTCCAAATTTCAGCTTGATCCGACGGTTAACTCCGGGAACCTTCCGATGAGTGGATCAATTTTCGGATCCGTTTTCTGCGCGAATACGGATCCGACCCGAATTCATGTTTCTTTATGACCGTGATATTGGACAACCTTTTTAGAGGAACTCTCTTCTAGGGTATTGTGCGTTGTTTTTAAACACGTGCCCGTAAATTTTTAAGCCTCCCCTGAGGTCATCTTGATCATCATGCTGGTGTCAAACCAGTCCGGCAATATTGCTCCAAGGCTGCCGACCTGCGCTAGACATGTCATCACTTTGTTGAGCCGAGCTCAAATTCTTCGGATCATCATCTCGGCAAGACGAACAAGAGTCTGGCATCGCGAAGGATAAATCATCACCAACATCACCGCCTCACGGATTACACAGAGCGGTCATACCGGCATCGCCGCACGGTCACTTCATCAAGTCGGCATCGACCACGTCACGACCTGCATCGGCGGGGCCGCACTATTGCTTCTTCAAGCTAGTGTCCATCACGCCGACCTACTTAGACTCATCGGCTGACATCGAGGCTTCGACATCTCGGCTGGACCAGGGGCTTCGCCATCTCCTCATCAACCTACTCCGGACACTTCGGCGTCACTAGCCGACCAGCTCCGTCACGTTAGCTAGACCGAGGGCTTTGCCTCGGCGAGCCAACCTTTGCCAGCATTGTCATGCCGTCGTTTTATCGCCCATCAGGCAATGGGTGTGCGGATTGAGTCCCAATTTTGGGAATCACCTTCCTTCGAATTGCTACAACAAATAAACCAGGTGCTATTAATCCTAGTATTTTTTGCTTGTTTTGAGTTCATTTTGCCCAAGGAATTATTACTCTGGTTTGTCCATCATATGTACACAGGTCTATCAAATGGTGGTTGCATTAACGACGGTCGCATGGTGGTTCGGTCAGTCTCCGTACATAATCCGGCGAATGCCGTATCCAGAACTCGGACCGACCTGTGAATTCAGGCTTTGCCACGCCTTTACCGCATCACGCCAGGCCATATTTCTTTTATTACTCACTTTGCATAAATTATTTATTATGCAATGATTTGTTTTAATTATTATTATTACTTTTATCTTAGGTTTGCACTATTTTTTGTGCACAGGAAAAAGATCCGGGGACTTCATCGTCACTCTGCTGGTCTGCATTGACCGTGCTATGTCACCACTTCGGCGTGTCGAGCTCTCCACTTCGCCACCTTAGGACCGACTTGGGGATGGAACCTTGTCCCGCATCAAGCTCGGACTGCGTCGTCAATGCTGAACACATTAACCAGCTAAGTCACTTTCATGCTCAAAGTTTTAATTTTTAACTTGTGTTCGGTTCGACCAAGCATTATACTTTTTTGGAAAAAAGTTGCTTGTAAAAAATTTCCTTGTACAAACTTTGTTTGTGACACACATATTCAAATACCCCGTTTATTTGGGGGCTTCCTTTATGAAGCTTTTCCTCTTGCATATGATTATACTTGTACGGCTTCGTTCCTTGTTCGTGTATTACGCCACAATATGCACCATATTGACTTAAGCGATTTGCAAGCTGGGTTGCCTGGCTCCTGTGCTTACCCCTACGTTCCCAATTGTTCGGCTAGGGAGTAAAGGGAGCACCTCTGCGATTGTCACGACCGGGTCCTCCGAGCTCTAACCTCAGACTGGGTGAAGACGAAAGCTAGCGCTCTTATTGTTTTCAATCATGGTCGGCACACAACGGAACTCATGAGTACAAAAAATCTATTGCACAAGTCTCATAGCAATAATGAGCACCGAAGAAAGGTATCGGTCGGGGTACTATTTTCTTCGAAGATGCTTCTTACACTTCATCTGTAATATAGCATAAGTTCCCTGAGCGCGCTTTGTCTGTTACAGCCTTATGGCCCGGTTGCCTGGTTATCGGAAACACTGTCGATATTCTCGACAGGTGGAGTACATAACACTTTTCGGTCCTTGACCGAAGGGGGAGAAGCCGACGGTCGGTTAAGACGCGTTTAAAGTTTGGTTGAACAAAGATATGATATAAGTACTTCGGTACATACAATCATTATACATAAAATTCTTTTACCCAAGTCACTTGGGGGCTCTTAAAATTTATACGAGCTATTTTATAGTAAATGTGTTTTCTTCTTGGTCGTTGCAAAGTCTTTTTCTATCGCTCCTTTTTCAACGTGAGTGTGTGGTCAATAGCCAGATAACCCATTTTCTCTCTAGTGACCGCTCGAGTTCAGTACACTAAACTAGTCTAACGAGAAGCACTCCGCCTTTAGGATAGGAGGCTGCAGCCGTAGGCTGACCCGCTTGAAGTCTTGAGATCGGATGTGTAATATTAATGCACGACAGAAGCACAATTTTTTCCCCAATTTTCGGATTGGCACCAAAAACTTGATCTCGTCCAGACGTCAAGTTTTTACTGACGTTTTTTTTTGGTTTTCCAAGCTTATGGCACTTTTAAACAATTTGTGTGTTTCCAGCACAAGTCCAACAGTGCAATGCCGGACACCTTTATAGATTCGGCAAAAACATTCTCGGATCTCACTATATATGCATTGGTTTCGAATTGTGTCTTCGGTCAATAGTTGGGTTGCCCGGCTCCTGCGCCTGCCTCCTACATTCCGCTTTGTTCGGCTAGGTGTGCAAAGGGAGAACCACTGTGATTGTGCTTCTAGCTCACATGGTTAAGCACCTCAGTGGAGAAAGCCGAAAACTGACTGTCATAATAAGCGTAAATTGGTCAGCAATCCGACGACGGTATTAAATGACTGGCCATTCATAATATTGGCCGAAGTGTTTACGGCTTGACCTCGATTGTCGCCGAACACTACCGGGGGCTAGTAACTGGCCTCCCAAACTAAATCCTTAATATTTTGCTCTTACATTAGAGCTGAGGTTTCATGATCATGCTCAGCATGACAACCCAAAGAAAGGAACCGATAGCGGGATTATTTTCTTTGGAAGAAATTTATTATGTTAAACAGTGATATAACATATCTCTCTGCGTACCTTTGTTTATAAAATCATATGGTCAGATTGCCTTGTTTGTCGTAAATCTTTGCCCTCATAAAGGCTCTATAAAGTAGGACAAACACTCCTCGGCTACTGGCCGAGGAGGTGGAAGCCGATGGTCGGTCAAACAAAGTTTTGTACAATGCGGATCCGAGCATTAATGATGTAAAGTACTTGGATACATAGTAACATTACACATAATTTGTGATTTTACTCTAGATATCGATCCTTAATTCGGCCACCCGTGCCCGCATTAAGGCTCGGAGGATACTGGGCTTAAGGCTTATCACTTACTAATTTTAAAGGGGCGTATCGATCCCCTGATCTGGTGTTGCCACCCGACCAGTGTCTCGGGGGCTACTACATTGGCAATCCAGTGCAGAAAATTTAAGTGAATATAGTTTTCGAGGAGATTATGATCCTCAGGTTGGTCGGCCGCACCCAACCTGAGTCTCGAGGACTCTGCACACCGCTTTTTGTGTCCTGAAGTATTCTGCTGAGCTAGGAGTTGATCCTCAGACCGATTTTTCAAATCAACCTGAGTCTCAGCGGCTACTGGGATCAGCGGTCTTATGTCATCCTTCAGGTGCATCTCGGGGTTTAGACCAATACACACCTTGAGGGCTACTAGCTATATATCTCGGCAGAGAATAAATTGCAACAATCAAAGATATTGACAAAAAATTTGGCCACAGTCGGGGTGGTGGACCACCTCGGAAGCAGTCCGGCATAAAGCTCGGGCGCTAGTGGCTGGCTCCATAGAGGGCATTTCCAGCATTAAGCTCGGCTAAACTCCTTCAACTCTTTTGTACCAAGATGATCTATGACATCTTGGATATAGTCCGGCGTTGGAGCTTGGACACAGTCCGGCGTTGGAGCTCAGATACATTTCGGCGTTAGAGCTCGAAAGCAGTCCGGCATTGGTGCTCGGCTGCAAAAGATACCTCGAATGCAGTCCGGCGTTAGAGCTCGGACGCAAGAGGACACTGCCTCCCGGGAACAACTTCTAACCCGAGGTGTGGCATAAAAATAACAAGACATTGATAAAGGCCGAAAACTTAAAGGGGCTCCTCGGATACCCGACGTGTAAACTCGTCGAATGCATTTCGGCGATCCTCAAGATGGAAGATGGGAAGATTTGTTGAACCAGTTTCCAAGACCGACAACCGAAGATGAAGAACAGTTCAGAAGAATCGAGGAGCGTCTCTAACTTGAAGACCGGTTTAGGGGGCTACTGACGGTGTCCTGGACTAGGGGGTACTCACCACGTCATCTCCCGATCTGTTGGATTGGGCCGAGGACCCCCATGGCCGTATACTCATGGGCCAGTTCGGACAGTTGCCGCATACATGGAAGATTCTACAAGACTTGGTGATCAAGACAAGGACTCCTCCCCACCGGGGTATTTGGCTAGGACTCTTGTTATCCTAGGCCTCTGGTGCATTATATAAACCGAGGCCAGGCTAGTCGATAGATGATATACATACAATCATACCATAGGCTAGATTCTAGGGTTTAGCCTCTCCGATCTCGTGGTAGATCAACTCTTGTAATACTCATATCATCAAGAATAAATCAAGCAGGACGTAGGGTTTTACCTCCATCAAGAGGGCCCGAACCTGGGTAAAACATCGTGTCCCCTGCCTCCTGTTACCATCCGTCTTAGACGCACAGTTCGGGACCCCCTACCTGAGATCCGCCGGTTTTGACATCGACAATCCCCAAGCTTAGGCTCTTGCCACTCCTTGTCCCATAATCCATCACAAGAATTCACCCAAAACTTGAGAACTTCACAACACAAAACTCAATAGAAATCTCGTGAGCTCCGTTAGAGAAAGAAAACAAAAGACCACTTCAAGTTACTGTAATGAACTCATTCTTTATTTATATTGGTGTTAAACCTACTGTATTCCAACTTCTCTATGAATTATAAACTATTTTACTAACCATAGATTCATCAAAATAAGCAAACAACACACGAAAAACAGAATCTGTCAAAAACAGAATAGTCTGTAGTAATCTATAGCTAGCGCAAGATCTGTAACCCCAAAAATTCTAAAATAAATTTCTGGAGGTGAGGAATTTATCTATTAATCATCTGCAAAAATAATTAATTAAATATCACTTTCCAAATAAAAATGACAGCAGTTATCGTGAGCGCTAAAGTTTCTGTTTTTTACAGCAAGTTCAACAAGACTTTCCCCAAGTCTTCCCAACGGTTCTACTTGGCACAAACACTAATTAAACACAAAAAACACAACAAAAATAGATGCTAAATAATTTATTTATTAAATAACAGCAAGGAAAAATATTGGGTTGTCTCCCAATAAGCGCTTTTCTTTAAAGCCTTTTTAGCTAGGCATTGATAATTTTAACGATGCTCACATGAAAGACAAGAATTGAAGCACAAAGAGAGCATCATAAAACATGTGACAAACACATCTAAGTCTAACATACTTCCTATGCATAGGAATCTTATAGGCAAAAAAATTATCATGGCAAGCAAAAACTAGCATATGCATGGAAGAGGAAAGGAACAATAGTAATCTCAACATAACGAGAGGTAATTTAGTAACATGAAAATTTCTACCACCATATTTTCCTCTCTCATAGTAATTACATGTAGGATCATAAGCAAATTCGACAAAATAGCTATCACATAAAATATTTTCAACATGATCCACATGCATGCAAAGTTGACACTCTTCCAAAATAGTGGGATTAACATTAACTAAAGTCATGATCTCTCCAGACCCACTTTTATCAAAGATTTCATAAGATTGAACATTTTCCAAATATGTGGGATCTAAAGTTGAAACTCTTCCAAACCCACTTACAATAATATTGCAAACACTATTATCAATCTCATATTCATCATGGGGCTTATATAAATTTTCAAGATCATAAGAAGAATCACCCCAATCATGATCATTGCAACAAGCAGAGGACATAGCAAAACTAGCATCCCCAAGCTTAGGATTTTGCATATTATTAGCACAATTTACATAAATAGAATTTGTAATAAAATCATTGCAATCATGCTTTCTATTCAAAGATCTATTGTGAATCACTTCATAAAGTAACTCATCACACTTTTCAGATTCACGAATTTCAAGCAAAACCTCATAAAGATAATCTAGTGCACAAAACTCACTAGCAATTGGTTCATCATAATTAGATCTCTTAAAAAGATTAGCAAGCGGATGAGGATCCATAGATCTTAGGTTCTCTGTTTAGTAATAAATAAACAACTATTCTAACCATACGAGCAAACAAGAAGCAAGCGGGCAAAAAGAGGCAAATAGAGAAAGAGAGGGAGGATAGAGAGAGAGGACAAATAAAACGGCAAGGGTGAAGTGGGGGAGAGGAAAACGAGAGGCAAATGGCAAATAATGTAATGCAGGAGATAGGGATTGTGATGGGTACTTGGTATGTTGACTTTTGTGCAGACTCCCCGACAACGGCGCCAGAAATTCTTCTTGCTACCTCTTGAGCTTGCGTTGGAATTCCCCTAAGAGGAAAGGATTATGCAGCAGAGTAGCGTAAGTATTTCCCTCAGTTTTTGAGAACCAAGGTATCAATCCAGTAGGAGGCCATGCTCAAGTCCCTCGTACCTGCACAAAATGATAGCTACTCGCAACCAACGCGGTTAGGGGTTGTCAATCCCTTCATGGTCACTTATGAGAGTGAGATCTGATAGATATAAGATTTTTGGTATTTTTGGTATAGAGATGCAAAGTGAAAATTAAAGGCAAAGTAAAAAAGCAAAGCAAGATTAAAGTGATGGAGATTGATATGATGAGAATAGACCCGGGGGCCATAGGTTTCACTAGTGGCTTCACTCAAAGAGCATAAGTATTCTACAGTGGGTGAACAAATTACTGTTGAGCAATTGACAGAATTGAGCATAATTATAAGAATATCTAGGCATGATCATGTATATAGGCATCACGTCCGTGACAAGTAGACCGAAACGATTCTGCATCTACTACTATTACTCCACTCATCGACCGCTATCCATCATGCATCTAGAGTATTAAGTTAAAAACAGAGTAACGCTTTAAGCAAGATGACATGATGTAGAGAGATAAATTCATGCAATATGAAATAAAACCCATCTTGTTATCCTCGATGGAAACGATGCAATACATGCCTTGCTGCCCCTTCTGTCACTGGGAAAGGACACCGCAAGATCGAACCCAAAGCTAAGCACTTATCCCATGGCAACAAAAACCAATCTAGTAGGCCAAACCAAACTGATAATTCGAAGAGACTTGCAAAGATAACTAATCATACATAAAAGAATTCAGAGAAGATTCAAATATTATTCACAGATAGACTTGATCATAAACCCACAATTCATCGGTCTCAACAAACACACTGCAAAAAAGAAGAAGATTACATCGAATAGATCTCCACAAGAGAGTGGGAGAACTTTGTATTGAGATCCAAAAAGAGAGAAGAAGCCATCTAGCTAATAACGATGGACCCGAAGGTCTGAGGTAAACTACTCACACTTCATCGGAGAGGCTATGATGATGTAGAAGCCCTCCGTGATGACGGCCCTCTTCGGCGGAGCTCCGGAACAGGCCCCAAGATGGGATCTCGTGGATACAGAAAGTTGCGGCGGTGGAATTAGGTTTTTGGCTCGGTATCTGTTCGTTTGGGGGTACATAGGTATATATAGGAGGAAGAAGTATGTCGGTGGAGCTTCGGTGGGCCCACGAGGGTGGGGGCGCGCCTGGGGGTATAGGGCACGCCCCCTACCTCGTGCCCACCTCGAAGCTTCCTTGGCGTAGGGTCCAAGTCTCCTGGGTCATATTCGGGAAGAAAATCACGTTCCAGAAAGGTTTATTCCATTTGGACTCCGTTTGATATTCCGTTTCTTCGAAACACTGAAATAGGCAAAAAACAGCAATTCTGGGCTGGGCCTCCGGTTAATAGGTTAGTCCCAAAAATAATATAAAAGTGGAAAATAAAGCCCAATATAGTCCAAAACAGTAGATAATATAGCATGGAGCAATCAAAAATTATAGATACGTTGGAGACGTATCATCCACGTACCCTCGTAGACCGAAAGCGGAAGCGTTAGCACAACGCGGTTGATGTAGTCGTAAGTCTTCACGATCCGACCGATCCAAGTACCGAACGTACGACACCTCCGAGTTCAGCACACGTTCACCTCGATGACATCCTGCGAACTCCGATCCAGCAAAGCTTCACGGGAGAGTTCCGCCAGCACGACGGCGTGATGATGGTGATGATGTTGCTACCGACGCAGGGCTTCGCCTAATCACCGCTACAATATAATCGAGGTGGAATATGGTGGAGGGGGGCACCGCACACGGCTGGAATAGATCAACAGATCAACTTGTGTGTTCTAGGCTGCCCCCTGACCCCGTATATAAATGAGCAAGGGGGGAGGTGGCCGACCAGGAGGAGGGCGCGCCAGGGAGGGAGTTCTACTCCCACCGGGAGTAGGACTCCTCCTTTTCCTTGTTGGAGTAGGAGAGGGAAGAAAGGGACAGAGGAGGAGAAGGAAAAGGGGGGCGCCGCCCCCCTCCTTGTCCAATTCAGACTCGAGGGGGAGGGGGAGCGCGGCTGCCCTGGCCGCCCCTCCTCTTCTCCCAATAAGGCCCATGAGGCCCAATTAACTCCTCGGGGGGTTCCGGTAACCCCCTAGTACTCCGGTTTTTATCCGAAACCACTCAGAACACTTCCGGTGTCCGAATATAGTCGTCCAATATATCGATATTTATGTCTCGACCATTTCGAGGCTCCTCATCATGTCCGTGATCATTTCCGGGACTCTGAACTACCTTCGGTACATCAAAACACAAAAACTCATAATACCGATCGTCACCAGACTTTAAGCGTGCTGACCCTACGGGTTCGAGAACTATGTAGACATGACCGAGACACGTCTCTGGTCAATAACCAATAGCAGAACCTGGATGCTCATATTGGCTCGTACATATTCTACGAAGATCTTTATCAATCAAACCGCATAACAACATACGTTGTTCCCTTTGTCATCGGTATATTACTTGCCCGAGATTCGATCGTCGGTATCTCAATACCTAGTTCAATCTCATTACCGGCAAGTCTCTTTACTCGTTCTGTAATGCATCATCCCGCAACTAACTCATTAGTCACATTGCTTGCAAGGCTTGCATTACCGAGAGGGCCCAGAGATACCTCTCTGACAATCGGAGTGACAAATCCTAATCTCGAAATATGCCAACTCAACAAGTACCTTCGGAGACACCTGTAGAGAACCTTTATAATCACCCAGTTACATTGTGACATTTGGTAGCACACAAAGTGTTCCTCCGGTAAACAGGAGTTGCATAATCTCATAGTCATAGGAACATGTATAAGTCATGAAGAAAGCAATAGTAACATACTAAACGATCAAGTGCTAAGCTAACGGAATGAGTCAAGTCAATCACATCATTCTCCTAATGATGTGATCTCGTTAATCAAATGACAACTCATGTCTATGGCTAGGAAACATAACCATCTTTGATCAATGAGCTAGTCAAGTAGAGGCATACTAGTGACACTCTGTTTGTCTATGTATTCACACATGTATTATGTTTCCGGTTAATACAATTCTAGCATGAATAATAAACATTTATCATGATATAAGGAAATAAATAATAACTTTATTATTGCCTCTAGGGCATATTTTCTTCAGTCTCCCACTTGCACTAGAGTCAATAATCTAGATTACACAGTAATGATTCTAACACCCATGGAGCCTTGGTGTTGATCATATTTTGCTCATGGAATAGGCTTAGTCAATGGGTCTGCAACATTCAGATCCGTATGTATCTTGCAAATCTCTATGTCTCCCACCTGGACTTGATCCCAGATGGAGTTGAAGCGTCTCTTGATGTGCTTGGTTCCCTTGTGAAATCTGGATTCCTTTGCCAAGGCAATTGCACCAGTATTGTCACAAAAGATTTTCATTGGACCCGATGCACTAGGTATGACACCTAGATCGAATATGAACTTCTTCATCCAGACTCATTCATTTTCTACTTCTGAAGTAGCAATGTACTCCGCTTCACATGTAGATCCTGCCACGACGCTCTGTTCAGAACTGCTCCAACTGACAGCTCCACCGTTTAATATAAACACGTATCCGGTTTGCGATTTAGAATCGTCCGGATCAGTGTCAAAGCTTGCATCAACGTAACCATTTATGATGAGCTCTTTGTCACCTCCATAAACGACAAACATATCCTTAGTCCTTTTCAGGTACTTCAGGATGTTCTTAACCGCTGTCCAGTGATCCACTCCTGGATTACTTTGGTACCTCCCTGCTAAACTAATAGCAAGGCACACATCAGGTCTGGTACACAGCATTGCATACATGATAGAGCCTATGGATGAAGCATAGGGAACATCTTTCATTTTCTCTCCATCTTCTGCAGTGGTCGGGCATTGAGTCTTACTCAACTTCACACCTTGTAATACAGGCAAGAACCCTTTCTTTGCCTGATCCATTTTGAACTTCTTCAAAACTTTGTCAAGGTATGTGCTTTGTGAAAGTCCAATTAAGCGTCTTGATCTATCTCTATAGATCTTGATGCCCAATATGTAAGCAGCTTCACCGAGGTCCTTCATTGAAAAACTCACATTCAAGTATCCTTTTATGCTATCCAGAAATTCTATATCATTTCCAATCAACAATATGTCATCCACATATGATATTAGAAATGCTACAGAGCTCCCACTCACTTTCTTGTAAATACATGCTTCTCCATAAGTCTGTATAAAACCATATGCTCTGATCACACTATCAAAGCATTTATTCCAACTCTGAGAAGCTTGCACCAGTCCATCAATGGATCGCTAGAGCTTGCACACTTTGTTAGTACCTTTTGGATTGATAAAACCTTAAGGTTGCATCATATACAACTCTTCTTCCAGAAATCCATTCAGGAATGCAGTCTTTACATCCATTTGCCAAGTTTCATAATCATAAAATGCGGCAATGGCTAACATGATTTGGACGGACTTAAGCATCGCTACGAGTGAGAAGGTCTCATCATAGTCAACTCCTTGAACTTGTCGAAAACCTTTCACAACAAGTCGAGCTTTGTAGACAGTAACATTACCATCAGCATCTGTCTTCTTCTTGAAGACCCATTTATTCTCGATGGCTTGCCGATCATCGATCAAGTCAACCAAAGTCCACACTTTGTTCTCATACATGGATCCCATCTCAGATTTCATGGCCTCAAGCCATTTTGCAGAATCGGGGCTCATCATCGCTTCCTCATAGTTCGTAGGTTCGTCATGGTCTAGCAACATGACCTCCAGAACAAGATTACCGTACCACTCTGGTGCGGATCTTACTCTGGTTGACCTACGAGGTTCGGTAATAACTTGATCTGAAGTTTCATGATCATCATCATTAGCTTCCTCACTAATTGATGTAGGTGTCACAGGAACCGGTTTCTGTGACGAACTACTTTCCAATAAGGGAGCAGGTACAGTTACCTCATCAAGTTCTACTTTCCTCCCACTCACTTCTTTCGAGAGAAACTCCTTCTATAGAAAGGATCCATTCTTAGCAACGAATGTCTTGCCTTCGGATCTGTGATAGAAGGTGTACCCAACAGTTTCCTTTGGGTATTATATGAAGACACATTTCTCCGATTTGGGTTCAAGCTTGTCAGGTTGAAGCTTTTTCACATAAGCATCGCAGCCCCAAACTTTAAGAGACGACAACTTTGGTTTCTTGCCAAACCATAGTTCATAAGGCGTCGTCTCAATGGATTTTGATGGTGCCCTATTTAACGTGAATGCAGTCGTCTCTAAAGCATAACCCCAAAACAATAGCGGTAAATCAGTAAGAGATATCATAGATCGCACCATATCTAGTAAAGTACGATTACGACGTTCGGACACACCATTCGATGTGGTGTTCCAGGTGGCGTGAGTTGCTTAACTATTCTGCATTGTTTCAAATGTAGACCAAACTCGTAACTCAAATACTCTCCTCCATGATCAGATCGTAGAAACTTTATTTTCTTGTTACGATGATTTTCCACTTCACTCTGAAATTCTTTGAACTTTTCTAATGTTTCATTAAGTAGATATACCCATATCTGCTCAAATCATCTGTGAAGGTGAGAAAATAACGATACCCGCCGCGAGCCTCAATATTCATTGGACCACATACATCAGTATGTATGATCTCCAACAAATCTGTTGCTCGCTCCATTGTTCCGGAGAACGGCATCTTAGTCATCTTGCCCATAAGGCATGGTTCGCAAGTACCAAGTGATTCATAATCAAGTGATTCCAAAAGTCCATCAGTATGGAGTTTCTTCATGCGCTTTACACCAATATGACCCAAACGACAGTGCCACAAATAAGTTGCACTATCATTATCAACTCTGCATCTTTTGGCTTCAACATTATGAATATGTGTATCACTACTATCGAGATTCAACAAAAATAGAGCACTCTTCAAGGGTGCATGACCATAAAAGATATTACTCATATAAATAGAACAAGCATTATTCTCATATTTAAATGAATAACCGTCTCGCATCAAACAAGATCCAGATATAATGTTCATGCTTAACGCTGGCACCAAATAGCAATTATTTAGGTCTAAAACTAATCCCGAAGGTAGATGTAGAGGTAGCATGCCGACGGCGATCACATCGACTTTGGAACCATTTCCCACGCGCATCGTTGCCTCGTCCTTAGCCAGTCTTCGCTTAATCTGTAGTCCCTGTTTCGAGTTGCAAATATTAGCAACAGAACGAGTATCAAATACCTAGGTGCTACTGTGAGGTCTGGTAAGGTACACATCAATAACATGTATATCACATACACATTTTTTCACCTTGCCATCCTTCTTATCCGCCAAATACTTGGGGCAGTTCCACTTCCACTGACCAGTCTGTTTGCAGTAGAAGCACTCAGTCTCAGGCTTAGGTCCAGACTTGGGTTTCTTCTCCTGAGAAGCAACTTGTTTGATGTTCTTCTTGAAGTTCCCCTTCTTCTTCCCTTTACCCTTTTTCTTGAAACTGGTGGTCTTGTTGACCATCGACACTTGATGCTCCTTCTTGATTTCTACCTCCGCTGCCTTTAGCATTGCGAAGAGCTCGAGAATTGCCTTATTCATCCCTTGCATATTATAGTTCATCACGAAGATCTTGTAGCTTGGTGGCAGTGATTGAAGAACTCTGTCAATGACACTATCAACAGGAAGATTAACTCCCAGTTGAGTCAAGTGATTATGATACCCAGACATTTTGAGTATATGTTCATTGACAGAACTATTCTCCTCCATCTTGCAGCTATAGTACTTATTGGAGACTTCATATCTCTCAATCCGGGCATTTGCTTGAAATATTAACTTCAACTCCTGGAACATCTCATATGCTCCACGATGTTCAAAACGTCGTTGAAGTCCCGGTTCTAAGCCGTAAAGCATGGCACACTAAACTATCGAGTAGTCATCAGCTTTACTCTGCCAGACGTTCTTAACATCATCAGCAGCATCTACAGCAGGCCTGGCACCCAGCGGTGCTTCCAGGACGTAATTCTTCTGTGCAGCAATGAGGATAATCCTCAAGTTATGGACCCAGTCCGTGTAATTGCTACCATCATCTTTCAACTTTTCTTTCTCAAGGAACGCATTAAAAATCAATGGAACAACAGCACGGGCCATCTATCTACAATCAACATAGACAAGCAAAATACTATCAGGTACTAAGTTCATGATAAATTTAAGTTCAATTAATCATATTACTTAAGAACTCCCGCTTAGACAGACATCCCTCTAATCATCTAAGTGATCACGTGATCCAAATCAACTAAACCATGTCCGATCATCACATGAGATGGAGTAATTTTCAATGGTGAACATCACTATGTTGATCATATCTACTATATGATTCCCGCTCGACCTTTCGGTCTCAGTGTTCCGAGGCCATATCTGCATATGCTAGACTCGTCAAGTTTAACCCGAGTATTTTGCGTGTGCAAAACTGGCTTGCACCCGTTGTAGATGAAAGTAGAGCTTATCACACCCGATCATCGCGTGGTGTCTCGGCACGACGAACTTGGCAATGGTGCATACTCAGGGAGAACACTTTTATCTTGAAATTTAGTGCGAGATCATCTTATAATGTTACCGTCAATCAAAGAAAAATAAGATGCATAAAAAGATAAACATCACATGCAATCAATATAAGTGATATGATATGGCCATCATCATCTTGTGCTTGTGATCTCCATCTTTGAAGCACCGTCATGATCACCATTGTCACCGGCGCGACACCTTGATCTCCATCGTAGCATCGTTGTCGTCTCGCCAACTATTGCTTCTACGACTATCGTTGCCGCTTAGTGATAAAGTAAAGCACTTACAGGGCGATTGCATTGCATACAATAAAGCGACAACCATATGGCTCCTGCCAGTTGCCGATAACTCGGTTACAAAACATGATCATCTCATACAATATAGCATCATGCATTGATCATATCACATCACAACATGCCCTGCAAAAACAAGTTAGACGTCCTCTACTTTGTTGTTGCAAGTTTTACGTGGCTGCTATGGGCTTAGCAAGAACCGTTCTTACCTACGCAAAAACAACAACGATAGTCCGTCAAGTTAGTGATGTTTTAACCTTCTCAAGGACCGGGCATAGCCACACTCGGTTAAACTAAAGTTGGAGAAACTGACACCCGCCAGCCACCTATGTGCAAAGCACGTCGGTAGAACCAGTCTCGCGTAAGCGTATGTGTAATGTCGGTCCGGGCCGCTTCATCCAACAATACCGTCGAACCAAAGTGTGACATGCTGGTAAGCAGTATGACTTGTATCGCACATAACTCACTTGTGTTCTACTCGTGCATATAACATCTACGCATAAAACTAGGCTTTGAAACCACTTTTGGGGAACATAGTAATTTCAAAAAAAAATCCTGCACACACTCAGGATCATGGTGATGCATAGCAACGAGAGGGGAGAGTGTGTCCACGTACCCTCGTAGACCGAAAGCGGAAGTGTTAGCACAACGCGGTTGATGTAGTCGTACGTCTTCACGATCCGACCAATCTAAGTACCGAACTTACGGCACCTCCGAGTTCAGCACACGTTCAGCTCGATGACGTCCCGCGAACTCCGATCCAGCAGAGCTTCACGGGAGAGTTCCGTCAGCACGATGGCGTGATGATGGTGATGATGTTGCTACCGATGCAAGGCTTCGCCTAAGCACCGCTACAATATAACCGAGGTGGAATATGGTGGAGGGGGCACCGCACACGGCTGGAATAGATGAACAGATGAACTTGTGTGTTCTAGGGTCCCCCTACCCCCGTATATAAAGGAGCAAGGGGGAGGCGGCCAGCCAGGAGGAGGGTGCGCCAGGGAGGGACTCCTCCTTTTCCTTGTTGGAGTAGGAGAGGGAAGGAAGGGAGAGAGGAGGAGAAGGAAAAAGGGGGGCGCCGCCCCCCTCCTTGTCCAATTCAGACTAGAGGGGAGGGGGAGCGCGGCTTCCCTGGCTGCCCCTCCTCTTCTCCCACTAAGGCCCATGAGGCCCAATTAACTCCCTGGGGGGTTCCAGTAACCCCCCGGTACTCCGGTTTTTATCTAAAACCACTCAGAACACTTCCGGTGTCCGAATATAGTCGTCCAATATATCGATCTTTACGTCTCGACCATTTCGAGACTCCTCGTCATGTCCGTGATCATATCCAGGACTCCGAACTACCTTCGGTACATCAAAACACGAAAACTCATAATACCGATCGTCACCAAACTTTAAGCATGCGGACCCTACGGGTTCGAGAACTATGTAGACATGACCGAGACACGTCTCCAATCAATAACCAATAGCGGAACCCGGATGCTCATATTGGCTCCTACATATTCTACGAAGATCTTTATCGGTCAAAACGCATAACAACATACGTTGTTCCCTTTGTCATCGGTATGTTACTTGCCTGAGATTCGATCGTCGGTATCTCAATACCTAGTTCAATCTCGTTACCAGCAAGTCTCTTTACTCGTTCCGTAATGCATCATCCTGCAACTAACTCATTAGTCACATTGCTTGCAAGGCTTATAGTGATGTGCATTACCGAGAGGGCCCAGAGATACCTCTCCGACAATCGGAGTGACAAATCCTAATCTCAAAATATGCCAACTCAACAAGTACCTTCGGAGACACCTGTAGAGCACCTTTATAGTCACCCAGTTACGTTGTGACGTTTGGTAGCACACAAAGTGTTCCTCCGGTAAACGGGAGTTGCATAATCTCATAGTCATAGGAACATGTATAAGTCATGAAGAAAGCAATAGCAACATACTAAACGATCAAGTGCTAAGCTAACGGAATGAGTCAAGTCAATCACGTCATTCTCCTAATGATGTGATCTCGTTAATCAAATGACAACTCATGTCTATGGCTAGGAAACATAACCATCTTTGATCAACGAGCTAGTCAAGTAGAGGCATACTAGTGACACTCTGTTTGTCTATGTATTCACACATGTATTATGTTTCCGGTTAATACAATTCTAGCATGAATAATAAACATTTATCATGATATAAGGAAATAAATAATAACTTTATTATTGCCTCTAGGGCATATTTCCTTCAAAGTCATGTCAGGTTGGCTGGCGCCGTCATCGTCATTGTCGGGCTTCGAGAGACGGAAGGTGGCGGCGCCGCGACGGGGCTTCCCGGTGGCCGCCTGGCGCTCGCAGATGATCCTCTCCACTTCCTCATGCGCCGTGTATAGTGCGGCTATGGACACCAAGGACGGGCGGCGGCCATTGGAGGAGGCATTGTTGGTGGCATCGATCTTGGAGGAAGCATTCATCGCCGTACCTGGCTATCTCCCCGTCGAGGCGCCGAAGATGGCGCTTGGACATCTCTAACATCGTTACCGACCGGTCCAAGGCATACACCAGGTCCGGGTCCACCGTGATGTGTGGCGGGGGACGTCCGAGTCCGCAAAGTTGGACCGTTGCGCGGCATTGCAACTGTCTCGTCGGTGCTACTCCCGGTCGGCGTACTCCTGATACGTCTCCAACGTATCTATAATTTTTGATTGTTCCATGCTGTTATATTATCAATCTTGGATGTTTTATAATCATTTTATATCATTTTTGGTACTAACCTATTGACATAGTGCCAAGTGCCAGTTGTTGTTTTCTGCATGTTTTTTACATCGCAGGAAATCAATACCAAACGGAGTCCAAATGCGGTGAAACTTTACGGTAATTTTTGATGGACCAGAAGACACCCAATGGGCCAAGGCAGCACTTGGGAGTGCTACGAGGGGAGCACAACCCACCAGGGCGCGCCAGGAGGCCCGGGCGCGCCCTTGTGGGTTGTGCCCATGTCGGGTGCCCCCGGATCGCCTCTTTGCTCTATAAATACCCCAATATTCCAGAAACCCTAGGGGAGTCGACGAAAATCAATTCCAGCCGCCGCAGAGTACAGAACCACCAAATCCAATCTAGACACCATCACGAAGGGGTTCACCACTTCCATTTGTGCCTCTCCGATGATGCGTGAGTAGTTCTTTATATACCTTGGGGTCCGTAGTTAGTAGCTAGATGGCTTTCTCTCTCTTGTTTAATTCTCAATACAATGGTCTCTTGGAGATCCATATGATGTAACTCTTTTGCGGTGTGTTTGTTGGGATCGGATGAACGTTGAGTTTATGATCAGATCTATCTCTTTTTATCCATGAAAGTGATTTGAGTTTCTTTGATCTCTTATATGCATGATTGTTTATAGCCTCATATTTCTTCTCCGATATTTGGGTTTTGTTTGGCCAACTAGATCTATTTATCTTGCAATGGGAAGAGGTGCTTTGTAGTGGGTTCGATCTTAAGGTGCTTGATCCTAGTGACATAAGGGGAACTGACACGTACGTATCGTTGCTACTAAGGATAAAACGATGGGGTCTATCTCTACATAGGTAGATCTTGTGTACATCATGTCATCATTCTTATTGCATTACTTCGTTTCCCCATGAACTTAATACACTAGATGCATGCTGGATAGCGGTCGAGATGTGGAGTAATAGTAGTAGATGCAGGCAGGAGTCGGTCTACTAATCTTGAACGTGATGCCTATATAATGATCATTGCTTGGATATCGTCATGATTATTTGAAGTTCTATTAATTGCCCAACAGTAATCTGTTTACCCACTGTTTGCTATTTTTCTCGAGAGAAGCCACTAGTGAAACTTACGGCCCCCGGGTCTCTTTCTCATATTATTTGCCTTTGTGATCTACTTTTCCTTTGCTTTTATTTTCAGATCTACTAAACCAAAAATAAAAAAATACCTTGTTGCGTTTTATTATTATTTATTTTATTTGGCGTTCAATCTATCAATCTACTACAATTATATTCACGTCCGTTTGCCCATCTTGGGGCGCCGCTACACGAAAGGGTTTGACAACCGCTTTTACACGTTGGGTTGTGAGTATTTGTTATTTGTGTGCAGGGGATGTTTACATTATGTTGCTTGGTTCTCCTACTGGTTTGATAACATTGGTTTCATCACTAAGGGAAATACCTACCGCCACTGTGCTGCATCATCCCTTCCTCATTGGGGAAATACCGACGTAGCTTCAAGCCGCCATCAAAAGGAATTTCTGGCACCGTTGCCGGGGAGGATCTTCAACATATACCAGGTTCCTAATCACAAATCTTATCTCCTCGTAATTTACATTATTTGTCATTTGCCTCTCGTTTTCCTCTCCCCCACTTCACACAAATTTGTCGTTCTATTCGCCCTCTTTTCCGTTTGCCTTTTTCTCGTCAGATCTCTTGTTTGCTTGTGTTGCCATGTGTCTTCTATTTGCTTGCATCTTTTCTTGCTAAAAATCTATTTATATGGATCCTCATCCACTTGCTAATCTTTTTAAAAGATCCAATCATGATGAACTAATTGCTAGTGATTCAAGTGCACTAGATTATCTTTATAAAATTTTGCTTGAGATTCGTGAATTTGAAAATTGTGATGAAGAAAATTACAAAGTGATTCATGATAGTTCTTTCAATGAAAAGCATGATTACAATGATTTTACTATAAATTATATTAATGTCAAATGTGCTAATAATATGCAAAACCCCAAGCTTGGGGATGCTAATTTTGATATGTCCACCACTTATTGCAATGATCATGATTGGGGTGATTCTTCTTATGATCTTGAAAATTTATTTAAGCCTCATGATGAATATGTTTGCAATAATATTGAAAGTGGGTTTGGAAGAGTGTCAACTTTAGCTAAAAATAATCCCACATATTTGGAGAGTGTTCAATATTATGAATTTTTTGATAAAAGTGGACTTGGAGAGGTCATGCCTTTATTTGATGATAATCCCACTATTTTGGAAGAGTGTCAACCTTGCATGCATGTTGGTCATGAAGAGAATATTTTATGTGATACTTATATTGTTGAATTCTATTATGAACCTACATGTAACTATTATGAGAGAGGAAAATATTGTTGTCGAAATTTTCATGTTACTAAATTAAGTCTCGTTATGATGAGATTGTCAATGTTTTATTCCTCCCCTTTGCTTATGCTAGATATTTCTTGTCTTGATAATTTATTTGCTTATAAAATTCCTATGCAAGCTTCGAAATATCGGATATCGGGTTCGTATCGGTTTGGCTTCGACATATCGGATATCGGATATCAGATATCGGGTGATATATCGGACGATATGTAGATATATCGGAGAAACCAGGTCTAGTTTTTTTCATTATTCTTGCTCAAAACATTTACTTTTAGTAAAAGAAAATGTATGATCTCAATGCTTTAACATAACACTTTTAGATTCCTAGTTTAGTAAGTTGTTGATATAGAAACTAATAAGGAAGGACTCACAAAATCCTTACTCCATGACTAAAAACAACATGATATATATGCATTTGTACAAAACATTGTGCATGACTTTGATAATATATAATGAAGTTGTAAATGCATAATGTTATTTCACTGTTTTCTAATAAAAAAATTGTTGCCATCTACGTATCGTTCAATATCGGTGGACATATCGGACATACCAATCGATATTTCGGTCCTTACCGGATGATATGTTGGAAAATGATATTTACCAAATGATATGTTATGTTTATATCGGTAGAGCCCCAAAAGTGATATATCGGCCTATATATCGGTCGTATCGGCCTAGATTTAAAAGCTTGTTCCTATGCATAGGAAGTATGTTAGACTTAAATTTGTTTGTCACATGTTTTATGATGCTCTCTTTGTCTTTCAATTATTATCTTTCTTGTGAGCATCAATGAAATTTTATACCTAGCTAGGGGCGTAAAACTACAGCGCTTGTTGGGAGGCAGCCCAATGAATAAAATTTATTTTTGCTTTTGCTTCCTGTTCTTGAGTGTTGGCACAATTATTCTACTGTTATGATTGTGTTTATTGTGTTTTAGTTAGTGTTTGTGCCAAGTAAAGCCTTTAGGATCTTCTTGGGTGATAGTTGTTTGATCTTGCTGAAAAAAACAGAAACTTTTGTGCTGGCGAAAATATTTTCCATTTTATCCAGAGAGCGATAAAATACCAATTCCTTTTGCAGTAGATTAATATACAAATTTACCATGTCTTCCTAATTTTTCAGAGTTTTTGGAGTTACAGCAGTGTTTGAAATATCCAGATTGCTACAAACTATTCTGTTTTTGACATATTCTGTTTTCTTTGCGTTGTGTGCTTGTTTTGATGGCTCTATGGTTTTCTTTGATGAGTTTTTGCTATTGAAAAGTTGGAATACAGTAGATATAATGCAAGAACAAAATATGAATTGGTTTACTACAACAATTATAGTAGTGATTTGTTTTCTTATACTAACGAGTCTCACGAAGGCTTTTGTTGAATTTTGTGTGATTGAACTTTTCAAGTTTTGGGTTATCTTACGATGGATGAAGGAATAAGGAGTAAGAAGAGCCTAAGCTTGGGGATGCCCTGGCATCCCAAGATATTATCTAAAAGAGAGCAAGCAACTAAGCTTGGGGATTCCCCGAGTGGCATCCCCTCTTTCTTCTAACGACCATCGGTATTTTACTCGAAGCTATATTTTTATTCGTCACATACTATGTGTTTTGCTTGGAGCGTATTGTATGATATGAGTCTTTTCTGGTTTAATTTTGTGTTTTAGGTCTTGATTCCTTGCTGGACACACCTATTTGAGAGAGCCAAAATTATGCCATGACTTGTTAGAATTGCTCTCTATGCTTCACTTAAATTTTTATGAGCTATGGACTTGCTCTGGTGCTTCACTTATATCTTTTTGAGCACGGTGTGCTTTACTATTTTTGAAGAAATGCTCTCTTGATTCACTTAGATTTATTTGAGAGTTAGTAAATTTTTTAATAAATTATCTCTTGCTTCACTTAAATTAATTTGAGAGTAAGAAATATTATGCTCATGATCTTCACTTATATTTGTTTGAGCTTATCAAAAGCAACACATGAAAATTAGTCCCAAAGTGATAGATATCCAACAAGGATATAATAAAAACTTTCATGAAGATCATTGGACAAAATAAACTTGATTATTAGTAATATTTTTGAGATATGATGATGTGATATGTGAGTCATCTTGATGAGTAATTATGCTTTAGTAAGAATATTGGTGTTAAGGTTTGTGATTCCCTATGCAAGCACGGAAGTCAATAATTGTGCAATGAAATTATATCCTACTTGTGGTGCATTATTCGGTGTTAATTATGCTTAATGCTCGCTTATGAGATTATTCGTTTCTTGGTTGGTCGCTTCTCAATCTTTTGCTAGCCTTCATTTTGCACTAAGTATGATCACTACTTGTGCAACCAAAAATCTTTAAACCAGTTTTGCCACATGAGTCCACTATATCTACCTATATGCGGTATTATTTTGCCGTTCTAAGCAAATTTGTATGTGTCATCTCTAATTTTAAAAATAAACTTCTCTTTTGTGTGTTCGTACCGCTCACGGAGCGGTGAGGGATGGCTAATATTTTCCATACTAGATGTGTTATTCTCACGATGAGTGTTTATTCACTTGTCATTGCACGAGAGTAAGGCAAAGGTATTAGAGATGCCCTGTCCTGAAATGAAAAATGAATTTACTTTATGTTATCAAATAATAAATTCCTTGGAAAGTGTTGGTATGGAAGGCACCCGTGGATACGGTTAACCATGGAAAGTGAAAGTATGGTGGAAAAAGGAATAAACTTTATTTTTTGTTTGGGAACCGCCTATGATATATCTAGCATGGAAAGTGTTGAGAAGTCTAAGTCGTTATCGTTGGTGGGAAGGACACACCTCCCAAAATGTTTTTATCTCTAAGTTTTTCGCTGTGAGCTCTGGCACCTCTACAAATCCCTACTTCCCTCTACGAAGGGCCTTTCTTTTACTTTATGCAATTTTATTTTTTGAATTTGAGTCTCCATCTTCTCTTATAAAAGCACCAACTAAGAGGCATTATGATCGTACTTGAGCATTGGATGTAGTTAATACGCGAGCATGTTTCATGAATGGATCAATGATTGAGCATAATGGGCTAGGGATAGCTTATTTTGGCATTGATATTTTGAAAGACATGGTTGCTTGTTGATATGCTTGAGTATTTAACTTATCATGTCAAAACTAGACTATTGGTTTGAACAATATAAAAGTCCAAATGTCCATTCTATAAAGAAAAGAATATGATATGACATGTTAGGCATCATTCCACATCAAAAATTCTATTTTTATCACTTACCTATTCGAGGACGAGCAGGAGTTAAGCTTGGGGATGCTGATATGTCTCCAATGTATCTATAATTTTGTTTGTTCCATGCTGTTATATTATCAGGCTTGGAAGTTTTTAAATCATTTATAGTTATTTTAGATCATTTTTTGGTACTAACCTATTGACATAGTGCCAGTTGATGTTTTCTGCATGTTTTTACATCGTAGGAAATCAATACCAAACGGAGTCCAAATGCAACGAAACTTTAGGAGGATTTTTTATGGACCAGAAGACACCCAATGGGCCAAGGCAGCGCCTGGGGGTGCTCTGAGGGGAGCACAACCCACTAGGGCGCGCCAGGAGACCCAGGTGCGCCCTGGTGGGTTGTGCCCACCTCGGGTGCCCCCCGGACAACCTATTTGCTCTATAAATACCCCAATATTCTAGAAACCCTAGGGAAGTAGACGAAAATCAATTCCGGCCGCCGCAGAGTCCAGAACCACCAGATCCAATCTAGGCACCATCACGGAGGGGTTCACCACTTCCAATGGTGCCTCTCCGATGATGCGTGAGTAGTTCTTTGTACACCTTCGGGGCCGTAGTTAGTAGCTAGATGGCTTTCTCTCTCTCTTGTCTGATTCTCAATACAATGGTCTCTTGGAGATCCACATGATGTAACTCTTTTTGTGGTGTGTTTGTTGGGATCGGATGAACTTTGAGTTTATGATCAGATCTATCTCTTTTTATCCATGAAAGTTATTTGAGTTTCTTTGATCTCTTATATGCATGATTGCTTATAGCCTCGTATTTCTTCTAAGATATTTGGGATTTTTTTGGCCAACTTGATCTATTTATCTTGCAATGGGAGGAGGTGCTTTGTAGTGGGTTTGATCTTAAGGTGCTTGATCCCAGTGACAGAAGGGGAACCGACACGTATGTATCATTGCTACTATAAGGATAAAATGATGGGGTCTATCTCTACATAGATAGATCATGTCTACACCATGTCATCGTTCTTATTGCATTACTCCGTTTCCCCATGAACTTGATACACTAGATGCATGTTAGATAGCGGTCGATGTGTGGAGTAATAGTAGTAGATGCAGGTAGGAGTCGGTCTACTAATCTTAGACGTGATGCCTATATAATGATCATTGCCTGGATATTGTCATGATTATTTGAAGTTCTATTAATTGCCCAACAGTAATTTGTTTACCCACCATTTGTTGTTTTTCTCGAGAGAAGCCACTAGTGAAACCTACGGCCCCGGGTCTCTTTCCCATATTATTTGCCTTTGCGGTCTACTTTTCCTTTGCTTTTATTTTCAGATCTACTAAACCAAAAATACAAAAATACCTTGCTGTGTTTTATTCTTATTTATTTTATTTGGCATTCGATCTATCAATCTACAACACCTTTATTCACGTCCGTTTGCCCATCTTGGGGCGCCGCTACCCGGAAGGGATTGGCAACCCCTTTTACACGTCAGGTTGCGAGTATTTGTTATTTGTGTGCAGAGGTTGTTTACGTTGTGTTGCTTGGTTCTCCTACTGGTTCGCAACCTTGATTTCATCACTGAGGGAAATACCTACCGCCGCGGTGCTGCATCATCCCTTCCGCTTTGGGGAAATACTGACGTAGCTTCAAGCCGCTATCAACTCCTGCGCCGTCATGACACTTCAAAAGGACGAACAGCTGCCGCCGGTGCCAAGATAGTGGAGAATGTGACTGTGCGCCTTGGATAGAGGCGGCGGCGCACGACAGTCCTCCTTGACGACACGCCGGGGCGGCGGCGAGCTGCACTCCTCCTTGACGAAGCATTGGGGCGGTGATGAGATCCGCTCTTCCTTCACGTGGTGTCCAATTTGGTCGCCGCAGATGTGCGTCGGGGGAGAGCATGGAGGGGATGACGGCGTCGGCTTCATGGGGAAGAGCGCCCCTGGTGGCGGAGCCGAGCCATTGATGTGGATGACAGAGCGACGGAGCATCAACTCCATCAGCTCCTCGAAGTCCGCGTCAATGGCGGTGTAGACCTGGCCCGGCATCGTCAACATGGACTGCGGTGGTGGCAGCTAGTGGTCCTTCTCGTTGCCGCAGGAGATGACGATCTCGGCCTGCGTCGAGGAGCCGACAGCCGATGAGGACGGTGGCCCCAAAGTTTGAGGGCGGCGTCGCCACGATCCGCCAGATCCCGTCCTAGACCCGCCTGCCAGCACCGACGCCTAGGACTTGCCCACCGCCGGAGATATGGAGTGATATGGGCGGGGGGAGGGGAGGAGGAGGAGGATTCCATCCGGACGGCACCGGAGCATGGCTTATATAGCCACGTCCAGGCCATGCGAAGGGTCGGTCAGCCGATTCAATGCGGCACAGCGACCGGAGTTCGTTCCTCGACAATAAGGATGACAATGGGTAGGGTATGGGAAGGGTAGAGCAATACCATACCCATACTGATGTCGCTTGAAGCTATGTCGGTTTTTCCCCAAAGAGGAAGGGATGATGCAGCACAACAGCGGTAGGTATTTCCCTCAGATGTGAAACCAAGGTTATCAAACTAGTAGGAGAACCAAGCAACACAACGTAAACAGCCCCTGCACACAAATAACAACACCTCGCAACCCGACGTGTTAAAGGGGTTGTCAATCCCTTTCGAGTAAAAGCGCCAGAAACGGTGTGTGGACGGGAGAAAGTTGTAATAGATTGAAAAATAGATCACAAATAAAATAAAGTGCAACAAAGTATTTTTGGATTTTTGGTTTAATAGATCTGAAATAAAAGCAAAAGAAAATAGATCGCAAAGGCAAATATATGAGAAAGAAGACCCGGGGGCCGTAGGTTTCACTAGTGGCTTCTCTTGAGAAAAATAGCAAACGGTGGGTGAACAAATTACTGTTGGGAAATTGATAGAACCTCAAATAATTATGATGATATCCAGGCAATGATCATTACATAGGCATCACGTCCAAGATTAGTAGACCGACTCCTGCCTGCATCTACTACTATTGCTCCACACATCGACCGCTATCCAGCATGCATCTGGTGTATTAAGTTCATGGAAAAATGGAGTAATGCAATAAGAACGATAACATGATATGGACAAGATCCGTTTATCTATATGGCGGTAGATATAGATCTTGTCTTTTTATCCTTAGTAGTAACGATCGATACGTGTCGGTTCCCTTTCTGTCACTGGGATCAAGCACCGTAAGATCGAGCCCACTACCGGGCACCTCTTCCCATTGCAAGATAAATAGATCAAGTTGGCCAAACAAAACCCAAATATCGGAGAACAAATAGGAGGCTATAAGATATCATGCATATAAGAGATCAAAGAAAATCAAATAACTTTCATGGATATAAAAAGATATAACTGGTCATAAACTCGAAGTTCATCAGATCCCAACAAACACACCGCAAAAGAGTTACATCATATGGATCTCCAAGAGACAATTCTATTGAGAATTCAATGAGAGAGAGAAAGCCATCTAGCTACTAACTACGGACCCGAAGGTCTACAAAGAGCTACTCATGCATCATCGGAGAGGCACCAATGGAAGTGGTGAACCCCATCCGAGATGGTGTCTAGATTGGATCTGGTGGTTCTGGACTCTGCTGCGGCTGGATGTATATTTCGTCGACTCCCCTAGGGTTCTGGTATTTTTGGGGTATTTATAGAGCAAAGAGGCGGTTCAGGGGGCACCCGAGGTGGGCACAACCCACCAGGGCGCGCCTGGGCCTCCTGGCACGCCCTGGTGGGTTGTGCCCCCCTTGGTGCAGCCCCGGGTGCAACCAGGGCCCATTGTCTTCCTTCTGGCCCATAAAAAGTCATCGTGAAGTTTTGTGGCATTTGGACTCCGTTTGATATTGATTTCCTGTGATGTAAAAAACATGGAGAAAACAGCAACTGGCACTTGGCACTATGTCAATAGGTTGGTACCAAAAAATGATATAAAATGACTATAAAATGATTATAAAACATCCAAGATTGATAATAAAATAGCATGGAACAATCAAAAATTATAGATACGTTGGAGACGTGTCAGCATCCCCAAGCTTAACTCCTACTCGTCCTCGAGTAGGTAAGTGATAAAAACAGAATTTTTGATGTGGAGTGTTGTTCATCAAGTCATATCATATTCTTTTCTTTATAGCATGGAAATTTGGACTTTTATGTGATTCAAAGCAATAGTCTAGTTCTGACATAATAATTTAGATACTCAAGCATATCAACAAGCAACCATGTCTTTCAAAATATCAACGCTAAAATAAGTTATCCCTAGCCCTTCATGCTCAAACATTGATCCATTCATGAAACACACTCGAATATTAACTACACTCAATACTTGAGCACAATCATATTGCCTCTCAGTTAGTGCTTTTATGAGAGAAGATGGAGACTGAATTTTAAAATAAAAATTGCATAAAGTAAAAGAAAGGCCCTTCACAGAGGGAAGTAGAGATTTGTAGAGGTGCCAGAGCTCAAAGCAAAAAATTAGAGGTAAAAACATTTTGGGAGGTGTATCCATCCCACCAACGAAAACGACTTAGAGTTCCCAATACTTTCCATGCATAGATATATCAATAGGCAGTTCTCAAACAAAAAATAAAGTTTATTCCTTTTTCCACCATAACTTTCACTTTCCATGGCTAACCGTATCCACGGGTGCCCTCCATACCAACACTTTCCACATAAAGTAAATATTTCTTTGCATTTCAGGATTAGGCATCCCTAATACCTTTACCTTACTCTCGTGCAATGACAAGTGGATAAACAATCATCTTGAGAATAACACATCTAGCATGGAAAATATTAGTCACCCATTACCGTTCTGCGAGCGAAACAAACACACAAAAGAGAAGTTTATTTTGAAAATTAGAGATGGCACATGCAAATTTGCCTAGAACGGCAAAAGAATACCGCATATAGATAGATATAGTGGACTCATGTGGCAAAACTGGTTTAAAGGATTTTGGATGCACAAGTAGAGGTCATACTTAGTGCAAAATGAAGGCTAGCAAAAGATTGAGAAGCGGCCAACCAAGAAAAGAATAATCTCATAAGCAAGCATTAAGCATAATTAACACCGAATAATGCACCACAAGTAGGATATAATTTTTATTGCATGATTATTGACTTTCGTGCATGCATAGGGAATCACAAACCTTAACACCAATATTCTTACTAGAGCACAATTACTCATCAACATAACTCACATATCACATCATCATATCTCAAAACTATTACTAAGAATCAAGTTTATTTTGTCCAATGATCATCATGACATTTTCTTTTACTTTATCCTTCTTGGATATCTATCACTTTGGGACTAACTTTTATGTGTTGCTTTTCATAAGCTCAAACAAATATAAGTGAAGATCATGAGCATAACAAATTTTCTTTCTCTCAAAATAATTTAAGTGAAGCAAGAGAGAATTTCTTCAAAATTTTACTAACTCTCAAATAAATCTAAGGGAAGCAAGAGAGCATTTATTCAAAAATAACAAAGCACACCGTGCTCAAAAATATATAAGTGAAGCACTAGAGCAAGCCCTAGCTCATAAAAGATTTAAGTGAAGCATAGAGAGCAATTCTAACAAGTCATGATATAATTTTGGCTCTCTCAAAAAGATGTGTCCAGCACGGATTGGTGACTTAAAGCAAAAAATAAAACAAGCAAAGACGCATATCATACAAGACGCTCCAAGCAAAACACATATCATGTGACGAATAAAAATATAGCCTCAAGTAAAATACCGATAGTTGTTGGAAGAAAGCCGAGTGGCATCCCCAAGCTTAGTTGGTTTCTAATTCTTGGATAATAGCTTGGGATGCCGAGGCATCCCCAAGCTTAGGCTCTTACATCCTTCCTTCATCCATCATAAGATAATCCAAAACTTGAAAACTTCAATCACACAAAACTCAACAACGCCTTCGTGAGATTCGTTAGTATAAGAATAATAAACTACTACTATAAGTGCTCTATCAAACCAATTCATATTTTGTTTTTGTATTATATCTACTGTATTACAACTTTTCTATGGCAAAAGCTCATCAAATAAAACCATAGATCCATCAAAATAAGCGCACAACACAAAGAAAACAGAATCTGTCAAAACAGAACAATCTATAACAATCTGACTATTTCAAATACTTCCATAACTCCAAAAACTCTGAAAAAATAGGATGGCCTGATAAATTTGTATATTGATCTACTACAATTGGAATGGGTATTTTATCGCCCTCTGGTAAAAAATGAAAATTAATTTCGTGAGCGTAAAAGTTTGTGTTTTTTCAGCAAGATCAAACAACCATCACCCAAGAAGATTCTAAAGGCTTTACTTGGTATAAACACCAATTAAAACACAAAAAATGCAATCATAATAGTAGCATAATTGTGCTAACACTCAAGAACAGAAAGCAAAAAGCAAAAATAAATTTTATTCATTGGGTTGCCTCCCAACAAGCGCTATAGTTTTACGCCCTTAGCTTGGCATAAAGCAAGGATCTAAGTTTTGTCATCCTTCTTCTTCTTAATTTTCTTGGCGGTTTTTTATTAGGAGGTTTTGTAAACACAACATAAAACATATTATCCATAGAAACTTTAGCATTCCTTAGTTGATATTCATCATAACCCCTTTGATTTCCTGCTACAATCCAAGAATAGTGTTGATTAACATTATTAAAAACTTGTTGGATTATATCTAGAACGAGGACCTCCTTTTTAAGATTCTCATCAAAGATCTTATTATCCCCAAGAAAATGCCTTAGTGCATAGTCACTATTGTAAAGAATTTCGTCTATCCCGGGTTTTTCACAATTCATACCATAAAAATCAAAGATTTCCCTAGCTTCCCGAATTATGTAGTCAGACTCGTTCACAAGAATGAGAGTGGCCAACTTTTTGGCTCTAGGATTCTTTATTTCGGGAAGCTCAAAAAACAACCTTTGCAAAGTAGGATGAGTGCGGATAAATTTGCTTTCAAGTTTCAGAACTAGTGCTGAAATAGCATCCGCATAAGATCTAGTAGTTTTACTATAGGAGCATCATCCGAACTTAGATTTCCGACACAATTGAAAAATTCTTGGATACATTCTTTTCCCATAATGTTCCCTTGCCCCAAGATAAAAGTTTTAGTATCCAGATTTTCCGTACATCCAATTTTAGGAGTTAGGCCATCATCCATTGGTGCCATACCGAAATCACTCATGATTGTAAGCAAATGATAGATCAGACGAGAAAACGGCGAACGGAAAAAGAGAGGCAAATAAAGCGGCAAATTTTTGTTAAGTGGAGAAGAGGAAAACGAGAGGCAAATGGCGAATAATGTAAATTGCAAGGAGATGAGATTTGTGATTAGGAACCTGGTTATGTTGAAGATCCTCCCCGGCAACGACGCTAGAAATTCCTTTTGATGTTGCTTGAAGCTATGTCGGTTTTTTCCCTAAAGAGGAAGGGATGATGCAACACAGCGGCGATAGGCATTTCCCTCAGATATGAAACCAAGGTTATTGAACTAGTAGGAGAACCAAGCAACACAATGCAAACAGCCCCTGCACACAAATAACAACACCTCGCAACCCGACGTGTTAAAGGGATTGTCAATCCCTTTCGGGTAACGGCGCCAGAAACGGTGTGTGGATGGGAGAAAGTTGTAATAACTTGAATAAATAGATCGCAAATAAAATAAAGTGCAGCAAAGTATTTTTAGATTTTTGGTTTAATAGATTTGAAAATAAAAGCAAAAGAAAATAGATCGCAAAGACGAATATATGAGAAAGAAGACCCGGGGGCCGTAGGTTTCACTAGTGGCTTCTCTCGAGAAAAATAGCAAATGGTGGGTGAAAAAATTACTATTGGGCAATTGATAGAACCTCAAATAATTATGAATATCCAGGCAATGGTTATTAGATAGGCATCACGTCCAAGATTAGTAGACCAACTCCTGCCTGCATCTACTACTATTACTCCACACATTGTCCGCTATCCAGCATGCATCTAGTGTATTAAGTTCTTGGGAAAACGGAGTAATGCAATAAGAACGATGAAATGATGTAGACAAGATCCATTTATCTATATGGCGATAGATATAGATCTCATCTTTTTATCCTTAGTAGCAACGATAGATACGTGTCGGTTCTCTTTCTGTCACTGGGATCAAGCACCGTAAGATCGAACCCACTACCGGGAACCTCTTCCCACTGCAAGATAAACAGATCAAGTTGGACAAACAAAACCCAAATATCAAAGAAGAAATACGAGGCTATAAGAGATCATGCATATAAAAGAGCAAAGAAACTCAAATAACTTTCGTGGATATGAAAAGATATAACTGATCATAAACTCGAAGTTCATCAGATCCCAACAAACATACCGCAAAATAGTTACATCATATGGATCTCCAAGAGACCATTGTATTGAGAATTCAACGAGATTGCGAAAGCCATCTAGCTACTAACTACGGACCCGATGGTCTACAAAGAACTATTCACGCATCATCGGAGAGGCACCAATGGAAGTGGTGAACCCCATCCGAGATGGTGTCTAGATTGGATCTGGTGGTTCTGGACTCTGCGGCGGCTGGATGAATATTTCGTCGACTCCCCTAGGGTTCTGGTATTTGTGGGGTATTTATAGAGCAAAGAGGCGGTCCGGGGGGCACAACCCACCAGGACGCGGTTGGGCGTCCTGGAGCGCCCTGGTGGGTTGTGCCCCCCTCAGGGCACCCCCCAGGTGCAACCAGGGCCCATTGCCTTCCTTCTGTCCCATAAAAAATCATCATGAAGTTTCGTGGCATTTGGAATCCGTTTGATATTGATTTCGTGCGATGTAAAAAACATGAAAAAACAGCAACTGACACTTGACACTATGTCAATAGGTTAGTACCAAAAAAGATATAAAATGACTATAAAATGATTATAAAACATCCAAGATTGATAATAAAACAGCATGGAACAATCAAAAATTATAGATACATTGGAGACGTATCACACACCTATATAATCAGTGGGTACAAAATTCTACCTATACACGCACCCATGGGTATGAAACTTTACACATACCCATACCCAATGGGTACCCATATCCATTGGGTGCCCAGCGGGTAGAACAAATAGTACACATGTTGTTCACAATTTTACGCTCATTGATAGAACATTTGACAAAAAAAATCAATTATCCCAGCTCAATAACAGGTAGTGAGTAAATGAGCATTAACAAAATTTAGAAATCACAACATACTCTTAAGTCAATAGGAGTAGACGAGTCACATGACAAACTAATGACTAATTGACGGCAACTTAACATTAGTTCACAAACACGCAGGTATGGGTATACCCACGGGTACAATGCTATACCCGTACCCTACCCATGACATAACGGGTAGGATATGGATACTACCCATGGGTATAAAAGTGTGCCCAAACCCTACCCATGCACATGCGGGTACGGTACCCACGGTTACCCGTACTCACCCTTACTCGGTAACCTGCGTCCGCATTGAAGCAGCTGTTGCCGAGAGGTCGCGTTGGTCAGCGCCGCCCTCCCTCCCTCCGGTCACATCATAAATCAATGTCAGCATCCGCGTGCTCTGCGCCGGCATGAATGCGGCGCGGTAAGCGGAACGTGTATCGAAAGGTAAGCTCGGGAGGAGTGGGTAACGGGTTTTTGGTGGGTCAGAGCGGTCAGAAGCGGGCATGGGATCGTTCCGATCTCTCGCAAACCTCCCCGCGTTTGTCTCCGGATTACGGAAGAAAGCATGTCAGCACTGACAGGTCCGCATTGAATGGCTTCAGCGGTCCGGACAACATGGTCCGGACGGTTACAAGAGGTTTGAGGTCGCGTTGAAGATGCCCTAACAAGTTTACACTTGCTTCCCTCAAAATAAAAAATGTACACTAGCTAGAACCACCAACATGGATGATAGCTTCGCCAAACCTCAGCTCTGCCATAATTTAATTGATATATCTAGTTTTCCGCAGACATCAACCCCCCCCCCCCACACACTTTCATGAGCTAGGTTCTTTGAAGTGTTCTTGGTCAGATCTTTGGTTGTCCATGGCTACTATTCCGCCAATGCTGGTGGTAGTGGCGAATAAGTTTTCTCCAAATATCCCATCAAAGCGGTGGTTCTCTCGCTTTTGGTGTTGGATTTGGAGACATTGTTTGTGTTGTCTTAGGTCCTTCGGATCTGGGCAAGCACTTTGTGTGTCTTTAGGTTGGTGTCGAGATAATGATTCTCTTCCTCCTGCTTGTTGCAGTGGTGTTATGCGTAGCCAGCGGCGTTGACGTCGGAACATGGAGTAGGTCATAACCAAGAGTCATGCCGCCGCCACAAGAAACCTAGATCGCCTCTTCTCCTTTCACTGTGCAGTGTCGTCGATGGCTAGGAGGTCCTTTAGAAATGTGGTACCCTAGTGGGGCGCATGATATGGTGGGGATGGTCAGTTGTTGCACATGCGTTGGCAGCGGCGGTGGCTGGTTAGGGCTGGCGACTCAACTCCGATGTGTTGGCTTTGGCTACCTTTGATGGCGGACTGACGTAGCTTGGTCATCAGAGAAGGGAGCTTCATGATGTGATCACGAGCGTCGACGGGTCTCAGGTTGTCTTAGGGTCTTCATTAGGGAGGTGTGGTGACCCAGCATACCACTGCATGGTGTAGTATGCCTGTCGTTAATATAATGCCCATAAGACACCGTCTCATGAACCTTATATCCCTCAGAGTGTACAACAGAAACATAGCGGGTCTAGACCATCATTATATTACAACCTTTATTCAAACAAAGATCCAACGTTGAAATGATTCAAACTACTGGTACCAAAATGTGGGGTACCACTATTGATCCTGCGATCACTTATTTGGTTTAGATCATGCCACTCACATGATCAAGCTGGCTGCTACTACTATTCTACACTACTCTTGTTGTTGCTGATGCTCTGATCCATCTCCTCCGTTGTCGGCTTCGTAGGCGATGACGTAGTCGACTCCTTCGACTCCACCAGAAAGGTCTGGCTCCTTATAGAAGTACTCTCCAACAACATTGGGATCCCCCGGCAGCTCCTCCAAATACTCACAGTCTGGAGGGGAAATAGTACAAGGGATGAGTACAGGAGGTACTCAACAAGTTCATAGATATTCTGGGTGGAGATGCACTATAGCTACTACTGATTCCAAATAGGTCTCGACAATGGTTTTGGAAAATTTTTGCAGCACCAAATTTTACTTATAGCAATTAGTCATCAAACTTCACGGGTTGTTAGAATCTCCAATAGACTCCTTTCCCACCGCGTTCGCAGATCTTTCCCAGATCAGGGAGTGACGAGCCACAGTTCATTACACTCTGCAGAGGTGTGCTACTTTACCCACGAACGATTAACTTAGCCATTTTGCCTGGTCCGTAACCTTGCACATCCATGATGCGTGGCCGGGTCTAAGATCTGAGTCTTTCCCTCTCCCATGTTTACCAATGCCCCTGACCCTGGCTCGAGAGGTATTCCCTCTTTTGCCTAAAATCTGCTACAGGTAGAGTTTATACGGCCCCGTGACCGATGAGCATTTACGCCGCCCTGGCGATTAAGGATTGACGGCCCTCTGCCGATAGGGTATTTACAGCACCCATAGCCGACAGGATATATCGACTCCCTGGGCCGGTTATACGGATTTACGCCCCGTGGCAAACCTGTGCGAGGGCACATCGGTATGAGGAAAAGTTATTTACTCGCCCGGCCCATTCCAGGCTCCGTGGTCAACGCTATCGCTACGGCGCTGGAATGTCTGCTGATTTTGGTTGTTAAGCCCGGTACAATGGAACTCTACCACCGTGTTACCATCCTGAGTTCCATTGCCCACCAATGAATTGATAGTATTGAATATAATTTTATTTAATGCTATGAATAGATTATGCAAGGAGAGAATTTTGTAAAGATGCTTTTACGAAAGCATAAACAAAGGCATGCAAGGTACGAACTTGCCTGATGATCGATAGGTGGTGTAACTCGAGGCTTCGAGACTCGCGGTTGCCTCGGGTTCTGAAAACGACATATAGTCCGATAAGGACTAATGTTGCAAGAAAATATGCAAGATGCTATATGCATAGGATGACACGGCTTTTCTCCCCCTCTAACCCTCCAAGATTTTATTAGTGCATTTCTTTCAATTTATTTTATTAGATTATTGTTGTCAACTCTTATTTCCATACTATATATTTTATAAATAAATGGTTTATTTATTATTATTATTATTATTGGTAATTTGAGACACCTAGACAGTGAGTCATACTTGGTATTCAATTCTATGATTTTATGTGGATTATTTATTCTTGTTTATTTCTTAACTAAAAAGAATATTAATTATAATTAACATAGTTGAAATACTTGATTTTAAGATTGTATTAAAAAATTTTAGATGTGAATTTCCACCTTGTTTATATATATTTATTTTATAATTTTAGTTGATTTATAACCTTAACACACATGTATTGGTTTGGGTTGATCTGACACATACGTGATGTGGACTAGTACTAATTAACACATATGTGTAAGTAGAAGTGCACAGGGGATTATACGTGAATTAATCCAAGGGCTTGAGGTAGCACACACGTGTATTGGTTTGGTGGCCTGGTTCAATACACATGTACGCACACCATGGTTGGGTTCAGCCCAACACGTACGCACGCTGGCTAGAGTATTCCAGAATGCGCACACGCACTCGACTCTATCTCTCGCTCAGCTCTTTTCCTCTCGTACTTCTCTCGCTCGATCCCCGCTGTCGCCGCCTGGGTCGCCGGCCGATTCTGGCCGCTCCGGTGAGCTCCGGCGCCTCCCAGCACACCCATTGCTGCTCCTTGGCGAGCTCTACCAGCTCCGCCGCATCGATCTACTTTTCCTCCCTCCTGTGGTCGTCCCCAACTATTTCCTCGCTAGGGTTCCGGTGGTGGAGGCGGGTCTTGTCGCCGACGGCCCTTCGGGCGTCGCGGGGTTTCATCCGGCACCTCCAGCGGCTCACCCCAGGCGGGTCTTGTCGCCGACGGCCCTTCGGGCGTCGCGGGGTTTCATCCGGCACCTCCAGCGGCTCACCGTGATGCGTTGGTGCCCCTGGGGTGGCGTCTCCGTGCGGTGATGCCCTCGGGGTGGCGCCACCGTGCCCGGCGCTCGCCCTGGTCGTCGTGGTTGTGCTCCGGCGGCCTCCAGACCCTCTCCTGGATGTGGTGATGGTCACACCACAACCGTTGTGTGGCTGAGCTACAGCTATGGCTACAATCTCCCTCTGGTGAGGTCCTCCCGGTTCCTTCTCCATTGATTTTGCTCATGCATGGCCTTGGCCATGATTTGGGTTGGATGTGGGATTCTACTAGTTGCTGCTAGATGTTGTAATCAAGCATCAACTCCTACTGGAGCTCTCTGGTGATAAATTCATGCCGTTCTAGGGTCTGTCAGTAGCTGCCCATGTGTATTTGCTTTATTTCTGTGCTCACGTGATGGTCTGGTGGTATATGATTGCTCTGGATTTGCTAAGTTGGTCAGGAGCAAAGTGCTTAATATGTTGTTTGCTCCTATGTGGCTCTGCTATTCGTGTTAACTGAAGGATTCTTTAGTTATGAAGCTCCCTGGTTCGGTACACTAATCCTATTGTCTTTGTCTACTTGATTTCACTTGCTGTACTTCCCACTGCAAGTTGATTAACTGAATATGCTACTCTAGTTCCTGGAGTTGGTTACTTAATTCTGTCTATTTCCATTGGTCCGGCTGACCTTCGGGTAATAGCTAATTATACTTGTTGTTACAGGTTACTGCTATTATATATACTTACAGCAGCACTGCTAATGATACTAGCCCATGTGCTGGTGGATGTGGTGTCCTATTTTCAGAAAAATACCATGTGTAAGTGGAGTGCAGTGTTCTGCAGAAGCAGATATTCAGTTGGGTGCTAACCTATCTATTTCTTCTATGCTATCTTTACTCTACTTAAGAATAGATACTGCTTGTCTTGGCTATATTCTGCTTTCTTGTCTATTTTTCTATCCCTCTCTCTTCTATTAAACTGATAAGAACAGATGTTGCCTGATCTTATTGCTTATGATGCTGGTCTGAGGCCTCTCTGGGTTCTAAAGTTATTTTTGTGGCTCCAAGAACTCCTACAAATCCTGTGATGCATGACACAACATTTCTGTGCACGCCTGAGGATTCCATCACTCCTACCTCTGGTGCTGAGTAGCTTGGTCTCGAGGCTTTGGTTATCCTTCTTCTTGTGGTTAGCCTGCACTTCCTCGCTGCTTCACACTAATTCTCAGGTTTGGGTTTGGTCCAACTCCTGTTTGGTTCAGTTGTACCAGTGGCTATCAAACTCTCACTACGGCTGGGTTGCTCTATTTATAGTGCTCTGGACGGGTGACTCAGCTGTGTGCTTGTTGTGTGTGCTGCTAGTGCTGTCCTTGCGTGAGTCTCTGGTGCTGGTGGTGTTGACAGCAGCTGCTTGCTGTTGTCAAGCTCTCCTTGATGCCTATCTTGTAAGCTGATGGGTGGCTAATTGCTTGGTTACTTGGTCCTGGCCGGGTGGGTTTGATCTATATCTACTCCTGGCTTTATTCTGATGCTGAACAGTGGCTTATATCTACTGTCACTTGACAGGATATATGCTACATACTAATCCTAACCCACTCTCTCTAGTGTTTATGGTTGCAGGTTTTGAAGAAAAGAAGAAGATCAAGATTAAAATCAAGATCTTAGATATGATAGTATAGGAAGAATAGATAATTTAGTTTAGGTTATCTTTCCCGAATTCTTTACAATCCAAGAATGTATTCTCTTATTAATTATTCATGTATGTCATATGTAATATAACTTTGTAATATTTATCCGATTATCAATAAAGCTTTAATTTTCTTTATTGTTCAAAGCCTATATTAAATGCAATTCCAATTTATAATTGATTGGAACTTATGCACTCAAGTCCTTTTAACTTATTTGAATTATAATTTGAACCCAAAACTCTAAATAAGAGTGAAGGTCATGTCCAAATTATTTAAAATGCAAATTTAACTTAGTAATTTGAATGCAAATTTGATTTGGTTTTGAGTTGCAAGTTGATAATAACCCCAACCTATATGCCTGAATGCAAATAACATTCGGAAAAAAAATTCCCCGTTCTCTCAAACTACGGGTCATTAGAGGAGGTGAGACGGCAGCGCCATCCCTTTGTAGGAATAAGGTTCTCACCATCTTGTACCTGTTTTGTTGGTGTGTTCTACGGGCCCTTCTCGGTGTTTTCTTCTCTAGGGCAGCGATTTGCCTCGCACTCGTGGCCGTCAGCATCTTCTGGTCTACATTGATGACTTTCTGGCCATTCCTTCCACAAGTCGTCTGTCTTCCATGAATGTTATGCTTGCCACCTACAAATCGCCTACATGGCGCTAGCAGTGGGCCAGGCAGTACCGCTCGCTATGGGATTCCGTTGGTTTTTCCGAGAGATTCATAGCAGGGCTTTCAATTTTCGAACCAGTTTTTTTGGTTTCCTTTTTTTTTCACCTTTTTCCCTTTTTTGTTGGTTTTCTTATGTTCCTCCTTCTTTTCTATTTCTCTTTTTTTTCTAAGTTCATGAATATTTGTAAATTTTATGAACATTTTAAAATTTGTGGACTTTTTTCAAACTCGTGAATATTTTTCAAATGTGCAAGTATTTTTTAAAATTATTGAACACTTCTATAAATCCGTGAACATTCTTACAAATTCATGATTATTTTTAAATTCATGAAAAAACGAAATTGCTAGGTTTTTCAAACTTATGAACATTTATTTAAATTGTTTAACATTTTGAAATGCATGAATATTTTTTAATACATAGATATTTTGAATTCATGAACATTCTTTTGAATTTGCCAACATTGGTTTCATATTTATGAATAAAAAATTAATTCTCAAACATTTTTTAGTTTCTGGACATTTTTCAATTCACCGAGGTTTTTTTTTTACATTCGTGAATTTGTTCTTGAATTCATGGACATCTTCTGAATGCGCGATTGTTTTTTGCAAACTCGCGTCCTTTTGTAATTCAGGATTTTTTTTAGTTCGCGAACATTTTTTGAATATGCAGACATTTGTTAAGGGGTGATTGTTTTCCAATTCATGAACATTTTGTCAATTTTTGCTATTTTTTAAAAAAATATAACTATCTTTTGAGTTCTTCGATATTTTTTAATTGATGAAAAGGTTTGAATATGCAAATATTTTTTTGAATTAGTGAACATTTGTTAAATTAAAATAAAACCGGCCACAATAGGAAATATGGTATAAAAAGAAAATCAAAAGGAAAAAAATAATGCAGCCGCTCGTTGGGAGCCTCCCGCTTGGTGTGGCACACTAAGGGCATGTACAATGATGCTATCTTAGGAGTACCACGTAGGATATATGTTAAGATGGAAGAGCTAGAAATCATAACAAAAAATTTGTCTTCTCTTATTTAAAAGATGATCTCTTAGCACAATATGTCTCATCATTTTATTAGGATTAGCTAGTTATTAAATATAAGACTAAGAAATAACTCATTTTAGCCATATTTTTTGTTGTTGTCTCTAAACTACATGCAAGGTTAAGATAAAGCTATTTTATCAACCACTGTACTTGCCCTAGGCGTTTCCTATTTAGGACTACAGGCGCCTGTTTGTATACATTTCCCAAACGGGCGCCTGCAGCATCGAACTAGGGACGTCCTGCATTTGCCTACACTGCACTAACCGTACGTCCACTTAGCCCGTAGTGATAAGGTACATACATTTCCTTGTTTTCTTCTTTCTTCTATTCCTTTTTGCCTTTTTCATTTTCATTTTCTTCTTTTTTCTTCTTCCTTATTAGATGAAAAAAATCACATTAGTGAACTTTTATTCAAATCGATAATTTTTTTCATTTTTCGATGAACCTTTTTGGAACTCGATGAACTTTTTTCATAATTCGATAAACTTTTTTTAAAACTTATGAAGTTTTTTCAGAATGGTTGAAGTTTTTTCATTTTTTGATGATTTTTTTTAGAAAATCGATGAACTTTTTTCATAACTCGATGAACTTTTTTGAAGTTCGATGAATTTCCTTCAAAATTTATGAACTTTTTTCCATATTGACGAAGTTTCTTTCCAAATTTAATGAACTTTTTTCAAATATACTGAACTTTTCGTAGAATTCGTGGTTTATATATATTTTTGTGAACTTCGTTTTAGATAATTAATATCGGATATATGATATATATTTAGTGTAGTACTGGAAGAATGGTCAAATAGTGCTTCTTTCAGTTAGTGGACAAGTACGGCAGCTCATTCTAGTGGTTACGGCGACCGCCCGTCGGTGGTTATGTCCCGAGTTAAAATCCATGTTCTCCCATTTATAATACCCATGAGAAATGTTTTTGCTTTTCTCAGCAGGTTGCTGGGCCTGCTGGGCCGGTCCGCTACGATTCCCTTGTGAGCGCTGGTAGCCCCAACTGGCGCTCACAGCCGCGCTCTTGCGGTTGCTATAAGCGATACATGGCAGCGTCAGGGGCGGAGTCAGGATTTAGACATAGGGGTGAAGCTAAAAAATAATTTGTCTCACAAACTACATAAGAGTTTTAATCCCGATATTACTTGATGTCGGTGCAGGTCTAGCTATAGCTTATAGTGTTGAACAATTCCACGTGCGCGCCATGTAGATGAAGTTGTAATCAAATTACTCCAATATACGGCATAAAGTACCTTGGTACGGACCATTGTCATCATATGTATGTTTACGAACATGACTGATCATTGTCTAATTAAATAGCAGGATTTAGCTTGCATTCATATAGTTTTGATTGGAAAATCAATCGACAACGCAGACATACTTAAGCATCTTGAGCCAATATGCGTTGTATTTGAAAAAAAGTGACCAAGTCGCAAGAATCCATACCTAGCTAGAGTACGGAATTCAGGCCCAGCCCGTCTCATCTGCTCGTCATAACGGATGATCGTTCTTTCCATAGATCACAGGCATGTGGTAACCATCGATGGTCAACGTTGACGAAGCATGGAAGGATTCGCGCTTCCAAAAGATTGTGTGCGCCTATTCCCTAGCATGGCGATGATGGTCGACGTCAACGCCTGATTAAGCCCTAGCTTGGCGTGGGCGGCGGCGGCGGCGACAAGAGATAAGTTGGAGCGTGATTAGGTCAAACGACACAGAATGGAAACGAACGGCTGTACGTGTAGATGCATGTATTACGTATGGTCTTCGATCGATCGCGTGATTAGATTAATGCGTCCAATTCACTCACGGGAAAACTATGCCATTTGTTTTGGGCTTGGGCCAGCCAACAATAATATTGGGACGCATAGAGAAAAGGCCTATACAGGTACTAAGTAAGAAGTACATAGAAGATTAGTATTAGCCCCCGCTAAAAATCCATGGGGGTGGCCGATCCATAGTGGGGGTCTGGCCCCCGCTGGCCCCCCTACTGGCTCCGCCCCAGCGCCCCTCTGCCTTCGTCCTACTAATGGAGTAGAATTTGCTCAAAAAGAAACTAGTGGAGTAGAAGGCTAAGAGAAAACTAGCGGAGAATAGAACTCTGGGAAAAAAACTAGTGTAGAAACCATCCAACAGACTGATATGTATATGCGGGTCTGTTTGCAAGGATGTGCAGAATAAGATGCATTCCAACCCCATCGTAGTTCTCAATCATTCCGTGACACCGGGTGTGGCTGAACCATATACGAAGTTCTACCATCGATAAAAAGAAGTGTTTGGCCTCAGCCAAAAACAGGTTAATCCACTTCATTCACCAAGGACGTATTTGGTTGTCTGCATATGGCCCAGCCTGCCCCATGCGGGAAAGATTGAGCCCGTTTGGTTGTCTGCGTTTACTATGCGGCCCACATCGCATGGAACTTAAAGCACGTCCAGGCCAGACCCAGGGGAAACGCCCGAATTGGCAGTAGCTCGCGAGCCTGACTCGGGCGAGGCAGGGAAGGGCGACGCGCTTCTCCCCTCGTGCGAGCAGGGAGATGGAGCGAGCTCGCCCGCGTCGCCGAAAAATCGGCAGGAGGATTTCGGCTCACCTCCCGCCGAGTCCACCCCTATTTAGCCCCTCCCTCACCCCCCAACTCCCGCCATCATTCTCCCTCCGTTCGAGCTTTCCCGCCGACACGCATCGGCACCGACGAGCAGGTAAGCGACGCATCTTCATGGGCTGGCGGTCCACGACGTCGGCGCTCCTTCACCGGCCGGCGTTGATCTTCCACGACCACCCCCCTCGTCCTCGAGTTGTAGCCATGGCCTCTGTGAGTTCAATCCCCCTTTCTCTTTGTTCCTTCTAGCTAGATCTAAGCTGCAGCTAGGGTTTGATATAGATGCATGGTTGATTAGTGGTCTGATCTGTGAGCTGACATGGATGATTGCTATGTTGCGGTTGCAATTTGGTAGGGCTAGATGTTCAAGCATGTGGTAGGCTAGATTAGTAGTAGAGTTTGAAGTTCAACCTTGTGCTTGTGTTGATTCGTGCTTAGATCTGTGATTTGTAGCTATTGGTGGTCCATTTGTAGCATGTTGTTTGTTGTAGATGTATGTTCCTGCTCATAGATTGTCCGGTATATGCTTAGTATGATAGCAATGAAGCATGTGCTTGCTATGATAGTGATGAATCGAGGACTTCCCTGGGACCCCGGATGTCGAGGTCCTTGATGGCCCTGACAAGCCCTTCGTGAAGCCCTTCGACAAGCCATTTGACCCCGTCCATGATAGGAAGAGAAAGAGAGCAGGCCTGATGGAGGAGGAGATTAATGTCTTTTGCAGCATGACTGAGGCAGTGAAGGAGGTGGCAACAGCCACCAGGGAGTGCAAGCGTCCACCCTGACCTGGTCTGTATATTTTGCAGCATGACTAGGGCTCAAAAACTATTTGATGGTCTGTATATTTTGGTGAGGTGGTATATACTAACCCCTCACGCTGATGGTGAACTTGCAATGGTAGGACGACACCCTCTTTTGGATGTGGTGGTAGGTTAACACCAAGGTAGTGCTAGGTAGAAGTTGCTATGCCGTATGATCATGCATGCTTTACTTCTTCTCTTCTGCTTCATTGTTGTTTGTGTGCTACTTTACTTGCTACTTGTGGGCTTCGTTGATTTGCTGCTACAACTCTTGTTCTTGTGCATTGCTAGGGCAAGTGGTATGCCGTGTTCATCGGTAAGGTTCTAGGGGTTTATAGTTCATGGGAAGAAGCCAGTGCACAAGTGGCATCGTATAGCAACAACAGCCATAGAGGGTTCAAGACTAGGCAGGCAACAGAATAAGCTTACTCCGACTGGCTGCGAAATTATGGAGGCAGTAGTGTTGACAGTGGCAAGGTTGGAGGTGTCAAGGTGGATCGTCAGTTTGGGCTGAAGCTGAAGAATTTCATCATCTTCGCCCAGTTCATCGCCATTGTTGTGCTGTGACTTTGGTGTAGGTGTGGGTAAGCTCACCAACTAGGGTACAAGGTAAGCAAAACATGTACGCCGTATGCAACCAAACACCGTGTTCATGTGCTGCTTGGGCCAATACAGGCAACCAAACAAAGTGCACTTGCGTATTACCTAATGCAGGGACACTAGATGCAGACAACCAAACAACTTACAGATGGCGTCTTAGGGCCTGTTTTTGCTCAACCAGACTGGGTTGAGAAGTGTATGCGATGCAGGAACTGTAGCAAACGGCAACCAAACACGCCCCAAGTGATTGATCTTCGCTTCGCTGAACAACAAAAACCACCATACTTGTGGCCTTTTCCACACCCTACATTATATCTGACAATACTCGCCTAGACCAAATCACAGCAATTGCTTGGTGCCTGCCCGGTGTCCAAAGGGATTTGTATGCCAGTGAGCTGAGACTTTGCAATTGAGGCGTTCCAACAGGATGGAACTGGAACAGATGGGGAGCAGGTATAGCCTCCTCCAAGCAACGAGAGTGGGATCAGTGATAGTCATCGTCACCATTTGCGTTGATAAAGATAGGTTACCAACGATTTAATTGAAGAAACAGGAATACAGGATACAACACAAGATCAATGTATTTGTATAACTAGTCTTAGCTCTAATCCAGGTGGAGTAACAATCAACCTGCAGGTGTTCTAGTGACGCCAATAAGGTACACAAGCATAGGAAAACTGGTAACTTGTCAAGAAATGAAAGCACATGTGTGGTATGACAGGACCTACACAGTGAACAGCTATGGTACCAACACAGCAGAGAACAACAATGAGCGATGAAGACGAAGGACAACATCTACAACGTCGCAAATCTACATATTGGATACCTGCGGCAACATCACATCCATAACATGGCACCGGGTACAAGGCCCCCCGACATTTAACTTGACTGAAGAGGGAACTTTCTCCAGGATGTATCTCTTGACGGCACTGAGTGCTTTATGTGCTTCCAAGATCATACGCCGGCTTGTGGGCATGCATTTACCGGATTCTGGGGCAGAACACCTAACAGACTGACCAACCGCCTCCGCACCAAATATGCAGTCCAGTGTGAGGCTTTCAAGTGACGTTGCATTCTTGAGGATATGACATGTTAGCTCAACTACGCTCTTTGCAGAGCAAAAGCCATCGATTTGCACCTTCTTGAGCCTCTCATGTCGCCTGTGTTCAGGAATCTGCCTCAGATGTGAGGAGGGATCCTCAAAAACCGAATCATGCCGCATGTCACTCTGATCTACCTGCATAGCATCAAATAAATGCCAGTCAAATTAAATGTCTCCATGGCAGATACTAGACACCTTTGCAGCGTGAACAGTTAACTCACACTTAAGATGAAACTCTCCAAGACAGGACAAGCATCCAGAAATGAAGCCAAGGATAAATAATCATAGGCCGGGGTAACAGCCCCACCATCATCCTCACCAAGGTAGATATTCAAGTGCTTTATGTGGAGGAATTTGTCAGCTACCATTGGGGTACTAACCCTCTGCACAAAGATAACTCGAATTAATCATATTCCTTCCTATGAGTCATAAACACTGGAATCTAATAATGTGAAGCTTCAGAGTATACCTCACAAAACGAGTATACAGTAAGAGTCTCAAGATGTGGTGCGATGAAAGGTAGCTTAGTGATAGCATAACTCACAGCATTGGGCGCAAATGAATACCCCACCCTTAAGTCTTTTACCTTTGATGATTCTCCAAGCACGAGTTGTACTGGTTCACCAAAGAAGTCAAAAATGGAGAGGTGTGGAGCTGTGCTCTTTATCACTCTCAGCTTGTCGCACTGAGACACAGTCAAGCAACTAAGCCGCTCCAGCCAGAATGGTATCTCCAGGCAGATTAGCTTCATGCAACAGCTGACTTCTAACTCCTCCAAAGCAAAACAATTGGAAATAAGATGCCCCAACTCATCCCCCGTGATACAAACTCCATACAGATGCAGCTTTGTCAGGCTTCTCAAGCAATCAAATCCAACCGGGGGGCGGAAGGCACAATTGGTGAGGTAAAGATACCAGATTGAGTTTCCACACCCATCAAGTAGAGCTGAACACGGGACTTCATACATTTTCCTATATTTCGTAGGCAGCAAAAGTGTGACTTCTTCAATCCCTGGTGTGATAGCTTTCTGGAGCCAACTATTTAGATGACAAGTGTCGACATTGTAATGATCACGGATTACAAACTTGAGTATCTTCACACCAGTGTCTGAGTGATTTTTCAGAATATGATCAACTCTGCTAGTGAAACCCCTTGCTATATCGATATTTTGGCCTTCTTTCTGTTTCAAGCCTAGTGTTTCCTCACTGAATATAAGCTTGGGGTGACATCTCCAAGAACGTAGAAATGTGCGTGATACACAGGCAGAGCAGGCAGAATCACGCAATGGCATTAGGGAATGTATAAGGCACCAGATATCCTGCACAAGCATGGAAAAAATAGTTGATCACTGGGATTGAACAATTTTTAACAAATAATAGTGGAATGATACAGAGAAATGTTAAATCCCAAGTGATCTGCTCGCACTTGTACAAAATGTGCTGCACATTGAGGAAGGTAAGTGCATTGAAATGTAATTTTGGTAGATAAGTTCAGCTCATTACCGAGATTCCTTTTCTATGTAAGAGTAATGTAGGTGGCTTTCACAGTTCGTTGCAATTTGTATGATCAACTACTGGAGTATATCACTAAGAAATTAATAATGTTGGATTTTTTCCCCATAACCTATTCTTTTTTTCAACCAATTTCATAACCTATTCTTTGAACAAAACCTAGAGTAGCCAACTACTCCCTCAGTCCGGAAATACTTGTCATCAAAATGGACAAAAATGTATGTATCTAGATACATTTCTTTTTGTCCATTTTGATGACAATTATTTCCGGACGGAGGGAGTACTATAGAAGGATTAACCACATCTTTCAGAAAGATCTGTAAAGTACAGTACATTTTATCCCGTACCTCGGGTAGATTGGGCAATGACCATGTCGACGAATCACCACCCTGTGAATGATCATCTTGTTGGCAGCGTGAGCCCTGTTTATCTGGCACTGCGGGAACCGATTCATCTGTAGCACATGGGCTGAGCTCCGGCCAAATCCCTGTCGGGCTTGAAGTCGATCTGGTGATGGGCAAAATGGTAACAGTACGGTCCGCCTCCAGCGATTCGAAAGGCGACAAGGGCGGCGCGGGGGGCGTGCTCGTCGGCGAAGCGAAACGTGAGGGATCCGCTCCGCCGGCGCCCAGGCCCCTCTCCACCTCACCGGGGAAGGAGGCTTTGCCCCCGGTGGCCGGAGATCACGGTTATCCCCGCCGGCTTTCACCATGGGTGGTGGAGGCGCTCCTACATACGACCGGGGCTGGAGGTCTGTGTGCGCCGGTGTGCTCGTCGCCGTCCGAGGAGGGGCGGTCTGCGGGAGTGCTGGCGGAGATGCGGCAGCAGGAAGCTCTGCGTCTGCCGGTGGCGGCCTAAGACTCGGGAGTTTGTCGTGGTGATGGGCCATACCCAGAAGTGGACATGTTTTTTTTAGGTGAGAATGTGGTCGATCCGATCCGGTGCTGGACCGTCCTGATCCTGGGCCTGGGCTTCGTAACTTTTTAAGCCCAGACTAAGTGGTCAAGTGTTTTGTATCAATCTGTCTAAAAAAAAAGTGTTTTTGTCTTAAAGAAAACAAAAATCTCTCTATTACAAAAACAGTAACTAGCTAGCACATGCGCCGCTTGATTCAAAGAACGAGCACAATTTGTAGTTCATGGACTGATGAGCCCCCGGCTTGTCTGGTTTCCAAATTCATAGACGATGTAATTCCTATTTGAAATCAATAAAGCTAGCCATGATGGCCTTCCCTCAAAAAAAAAAAAACTCTCGTCTGTCATGGAAGCCAAAGCTCATTCTTGTTTGGATTTGCAGGCTAGCACCAGTGAGTGATTTTATTTTATTTTTGCAAGAGAATTTCCGATCCATTCATCAATCATGGCAGTACATAGCACACTAGAGGTAAAAAAAATTAGAACTAGGTCCATGGAACAGTGAGTGATATCTCGTCGAGTCAATTCGAAATGCAACTGCCTGCATGCCTTTCCTTTTTTTCCTGAACTGCGCCGTCATGATGTTATTGGACAGTTCCCGTGGTTAAAATATCTTGTTATTCGAGTCATGCGAAACCATGACATTATTCGACAGTTACTGTGCCGCAGGTGCATCTTCTGTCACGTAATCACTAAATCACATATGATTTGACACAAGACCTGAAGCTGTCCAACCTTTTGAGGCACAAATGGCCTCATGCAGATGAATTACTCACCAATGACCACAAGTTTCAAATTCTGGCAAAGAATCATTCAGCCACTCAGTTTCGAACAGAAGCGGAACTATTCATGCTTCAACTGGGAGGAGGGGTAATGATGTACTTCCTCCATTTCTAAATACTCTTTGTAGAGATTTCACTACGAAAAACTGCATACGGATGTATATAGATGCATTTTAGAGTATAGATTCACTCATTTTGTTCAGTATATAGTCCATAGTGGAATCTCTACAAAGACTTATACTCCCTCCATCCCAAAATACATGTCTCAACTTTGTATTAACTTTAGTACAAAGTTGTACTAAGTTTAAGACACTTATTTTGGGACGGAGGGAGTATCACACACAAAGTATTCACACATATGCAATAATGCAAGCATGCGTAACAAGCAACAATGCATGCTGTAAATGAAACAAAAGGGTACGACAGAACTAAAACATCAAAGTAGAGTGAAATTATTTGGAAGAAAAAAAACTCCCTACTAATTTCCTCGTCGATAAAAAAATCCGGTTGGGCGGTCTGGATTGATCGAATGATTATGGTATAGACATAGATAATTATGCATCTGTTCTGTAGTAAAAAGTTCAATCTAAAGACATTACTAGTCTGATACACACAAAAGTTCAACAGTTTTGAGTCACATATGCCACAGCACAGCTAAAATGTGTCTCGAAACGACAGAATGTTTCAGCCTATAATTTGGTATAGAACTAGCAGAGTAACAGTGAAAAAGGGATGCTACTCGATCGAATATGTCCAATAGGCGGATAGTCAACAATGGCCAACCAACCTAGCATCTAGAGGCTTCACTTCAGGGTACTTTTGCTGTAGATGAGACATTCCATTCCACATTGCTGAAAAGACCAGCAAAAGCAGGGTGTATATAATCTGCATATGCGTCAGGTCCACCACTACTACATACGCTGATACGCCTGAAGGGCATCCCATCATCCTGCAAGTAGAGTGAAAATGATTTCAGTGAAACATTTCAATAGATCAGCTATAATAAATCATATAAAAATGGAAAAAATGCAACGGACAGAGGCACGTTTTTAAGAATGATCTCCGATGCTTCATAGTCTGGTAAAAGAACATATATGAAAGAAATGCAACGGATATCAGTGTTATTAATTGTAAATATGCAATGGTTGATTCAATAGTAAATAAACTATGTACTCCCTCTCTCCCGAGTTACTTGTCGCACAAATATAAATGGATATATCTAGAACTAAAAATATGTCTAGATTTCTGCGACGGGTAATTTGGGACAGAGGGAGTATGACATAAATAACGAGTTACAAAAAAGAAGTATGATTGGGGAAAAGCATTGTTAGTCCCTTCTAAAAGTCAAATCTTCATCTTCTTTTACAGTTGAGTGCAAAAGAAGTGCTAAGAAAGCACCACATCATTTCAAATCCTTTGTGCCATCCAATAAGCATTCAATGAGTCAAAATGTATCCTTCCAAGTTCAGAGTGTAAGGCATATAAAAATTCTAGAGAATTCTCCTTTACAGACTAGGCTATACCACAAACTTCTATAGTACTCTCCTTAAGAGTCTTGCATCAAACCGCCATAAGCTTTCTCTGCATATTTATCAAGTAAACACAATTCTGGGTACTAAAATTAAGCATACATTGTCGATTGTTCTCCATTGTAGACCCGCAACATGCAAGAGGGTTCATCATTTAAGTAGTCATTCTCCATTCTAGCCATAAATGGACAGACTCGCACAGGGGCCACTATACTGTATGGTTCTAAAATTCTAGCAGACATACGCCACTAGCAAGAGTTGTTACGAAGTGTGGCTAAGCAAAAAGTTAGCAAGAAGTGTGGCAGAGCTTGGCAAAATGTTGAACCTATGACATGGGCCATACGAGTATTAAGTGCGGCAAGCCACAAGCGTAAAGATGGCAATTGGGCCCATGGTTATGGCCGCCTGTGGGCAACCGACCCGAATGGGTAGGGTATGTGCTGTGCTCTTTCCCCATGGGTTGTATCCATGGGTAACCCGGTTAGTAGTGGGTAGGGTATGACTACGAGTTTGTGCCCGTGAGTTACCCATGGGTCACCCGATTAATATTAGTGCTTAAATATTTTGTTTTTATTTTACATGACATGTTGACGTTTTGGTGAAGATTTGTTTTAGGGTAAAATGCATCTATCTTGCTTTGCTTATTGCTCCAAAGAGATCAACCCATAAATGAACTAAATGCTACCTAAGTAGCTTCAACAGAGCAACACGTTGGCCAGTTGGGTTGCTCGAAAGAGATAAACCCATAAATGAACTAAATGCTACCTAAGTTGCTTCAATGGAGCAACACGTTGGCCAGTTGTGCCTCCAAAGCTAGCGTGTGCTGCTTTGCATGCACAACAGCAAGTTAAATATGCAGCTGGCCAGCTGCTTTAGTACCACCTCACCTAATCGAGCGCACGGGACGTGGAGCTCTGGATATATGACTATATGAGACTAGAAGAAGAACCAACAATCATCCGTTCGGAAGTGTGTGGCGCCAAGTATTGGGCATGAAGTAAATATTAAGAAAAATACTAAAAAACCAGTGGGTGACCAGTCAGGTTGCAACATGGGTGCCATTAAAGATACATGGATAGGGTCGTGCATAGGCGCTGGACCATATGATGGGTTCAGGCACGGGTCTGGTGAAGGTCGACCCGGCGAAACCTGATCCGATTGCCATCTTTACACAGTTGTGGTGCAAACCAAACATGTACCGACAAATATGTAGCGTGCCGTGTGCCTAAAGTTAGGAGTGGCAAACATCAGCTGGGAACCAAAAGTCCCGTAAAGGTGACAAGACTGCGCGAGAATTATTTTCTGTCCTATCTAATCATAACACGACCTCCAAAAACCATAAAAGATTATTGATTCCCAGTAACCACCTGCCTAATACTCAAGAAATTGCATCACAGCTAACATGCCAGCAGGAACAGAAAGGAACTAAAACAGACACATCCGAATAGCTGTAGTGAGACCAATTCAACAACCCTGGACTTTGAAAAGAAGTCATATAGTGTGCCTTTACCATGCCAAAAGTGGCACATGAGCCATATCAGTGCATGGTCCAGCAAACAAACACAATGGCAGTAAAGTAAATATCATATAAATGTTAAATCCTTACCTGTTAGTACACTAACCTAAATACGTATGCAAAACATATGCACCCAAAAACCCTTATCACCCAAACCATGAATCTGTGAACTGTGGCCATTACCATTACTCTCTGTTGATTAAGGAGAACAAACTAAGCATATCAAGTTATGCTCACCATAAAGCAAGTTATGTTTGCATAATACCCATAGTTATGGTTATGTCAATCAGGCTCTTAGAACCTTCCAAACTGTGGAGAAGCAAAACATTGGTGCCAGTTGTAATACTTAGTACAAAACTACAAATTGGGCATTAGTAATATTAATAACAATAAGAATGATACAAAATTTGCCGGTGTTAGATTCAATAACTCACTGCCAAGCCTTCAGAATTGGGACCCATTAGAACTGGAGGCATGGAAAACCTTGCCACGTGTTTCATAACTCTCACGAACGAGAAGAAAGTCAATGAGCCAAAAATCAATAATTTTGCTTATATACACCCCAATCCTTTATTATTGAATAAATCCAGAACAGCATATAAGTTTCCGGACATAGGTGGCGAACTTTAGAGATAATGATAAAATATGCGCGAATCTAGGTTTCACTCTATGCACTTCGATTTTGGCAAGAAAAAAAAGGTAGTTCCACTTAAGGAAACTGCATTGATTCCTTCCAGATACTGCAATGCTACAGGACATCAGCGATGATCTAAATAGTTTGGCAGTAATGATGTGCAATAATCATGTGAAGTGATAAATTACCTCCTAGAAAGTTAAACTCTGAAGCTCAGAATGAGTTCATTTCAAGGCTGTATGTCCGCCGCTTGAAAAGCACCTTTGCCGCTGTTCGATATGGCTCCTCAAAGGCATCTGAGATCCAGCTAGCTCCTGCCGGACCAGCAGCCTCAACCCCTCCTCCCTCCCTCAGCACATCGTCACTTGGTCTGATCGCCACCAGCGTGGCGCCCTTCAGCAGTACTCCCCCGGGAAGTTCAATATGCGGGGCATACCAAAGCCTCATAATGAGCGCTGGCATGAGCGTGCGGTGTGAATTGCCAGAAACCGACACAGGCCGCACTCGCAGCTCCTGTAACTGCTTCTTGTCCATAGTGAGCACACCCTGCCCGTCAGCATCCGTGAGGTTCAAGCTATCAAGCATTTCATGATCGGCAATGATTGGCTGCAGCAAGTAATGCCGAGCCGATGCAGCAATGAGCGAGCTGATGGTCCAGACGACGCGGAGCTTAAGGCCCCCATTCGTATGAAGCGACTCAGGGATGCTCGCCAGTTCTTCAGGCTCCCTGTTGTCATCCAGAGATGTAGCCTCGCTGTCCTCGGCATTAGGGGACGACATTGGTGATTGCAGCGGTTTTGACGATACAGAGGACGCGCCGAGGATAACACAGCTGCCGAGGGTGGACCCAAAGTCGGCCTTCCACTTGAGGAGCACGCCGTCGTCAATGCCGAGCTCTCCGGTGGGCAGCTCGATGCGGAGGCTGCGGAGCTCCTTGAAGGAGCGGAGGACCTCGGAGGGCGAGTGGTGGGAGACGTCCCCGGCGGGCGGAGGCGGCGAGGCGGGCGGCAGGGCCACGGAGCGCCGTGAGACGATGGCCAGGGTGGGGGAGAGGATCTGGCCCAGCGCCTGGATGGGCCTGACGATGCCGCCGAGCACGAGGCGCGCGATGTGGGCGAGCGCGCCCCGGCCCCGCGACGGCGCGGCGGCCTGCGGGGAGCCGGCCGAGGAGGGGGCCGGCTCGTCGGGAATGACGCAGTCGACGCGGACGAAGACGGAGTCAACGAGCGGGACGAGGCCGTGGAAGCGGCGCGAGACGAGCGCGCAGCGGCCGAGCGCCTTGACGTCGCCGATGCGGTTGAAGACGTCCAGGAGCACCGCGTCGGGCAGCCGGTCGAACTGGTCCTCCTCCTCCCCCTCCTCCGCCGCCACCGCCTCCCCCGCCGCCGCGCACGGCCATCCCTCGCGCCCTTCCTCCATGGCCCCCGCGGAGACGCCCGGCCGAGCCAGCCGGCGGCGCAGATCGGGATCCGGGGAGGGACGGGAGTGAGTCAGCCGCGGGTTGGGGGATTTCTGGTGGAAGCGAGCGAGCTCGCTCGCGAGTAGTCGGCACGGGGCACGGCACGGCGGCTGCGCGTGAGGCGAGGTCGGGCGCTTGGTCTTGGTTTTGGGTTGGGTAATGGGTACCCCCCTCTCCTTGGCCCTTGGGTGGTGGGTGCGGGCGACGACGCGTCACGTGTCGGGCTCGACCGCTGATCGCGGAGGTAATGGGGATCACCCCACCACCCCACCCCCCACCGTGGTGTCTTTGTGGTGCGGGCGTGTGGACTCGCCTGCCTGACTGACCTTGGAGATAGATAGATGGTGGCCGAACCCGTCGCTCTCGGCCCAAAATTCCGACGGCGACCGCTCCGGCCGAGGCGACGGCAGCCCAATGCCAATGGGGATGGGATCATGACGTTTCCATGGTTGTTGACCTCGCGTCGTCGTGCCGCCCGCGGTGCCGTGCAAGGAACAACCCCGCACCGCAGCCAGCTGATGGAGACCGGGACCGATGGCCCGTCCCAGGCGCCTCCGGAGCCGTCCGATCCTCCTGACGCCAACAAGGGATCAGATCGACCGTACGTGCGGACGTAAATGGCTTCCTAACTCATTCTCAGCCTCTCAGGTGTTTTGGGGCGATCGATGGGAACGGGATCTTAGCGGCGACCTACGATTAAACAAAGCGAAGAAGCGGGGGTGTTGTCAGAAGAAACAGCTCGATATATGGATCGAGGAGCTTGCTGACAGATGCGCTGTGCGAGTGGTGGGAGCCAGGCTGCGGCAGCGGGCACGCGAGGAATCTGGCCGCGGAACTGACGCCGCCGCTTCGTCCCCGCTGCAGGGCGGGGCGGCAGGCAACGTGGCCTGCGTCGCTAGCTGGCGTGCCTGGTCGGTCGTACGGGGAGATCGACGGAAGCTTCCGCGTCAAGCGAGGCAGCGGGGTGGATTTTATTCCATACGCTAATCAAGTGCGGTAGTTTGAGCTTGAGTGTGTTTCACCTTTCCTCGTGGAATGGATGCACAGCTTCCATCCATGGTGTTTGGGTGTGGTGCACTCGTGTGACGCAACGCAACGGCGACCCAACAACATGCTTGTATGTTAGAGCATCTCCAATAGCATGTGTATATTTGGATGTCTATATATTCATATAGACACTGTCTAAAAAGATTCTTTCATATACACGTCCAGTTTTACATCAGAATGTCTATATGCAGGGATCAGTGGGTGTCGCTGGGGAGAGAAAGAAATCATGACTGCAGCTGAGTTTAGACAACGCCTTCACATTGTCCAGGCGTGGACATTGTCGAGGTCGATATAAAGGATGTGTGTATTTGGACGACCATATAGACAAGCTGTTGGACGCCTGTTTTGGGGTCACGTCGTGGAAAACGAGTATAGACATCCATATAGACAAGCTATTGGAGATGCTCTTAGAGCATCTCCAGCCGTTGGCCCCTCAGGAGGCGCTAAAAATCGTTGTCTGTGGACGTACCGGCGCTAACCGCATGCTGAGGACGTGATGTTTCCCGGTCACCGCGTCCACGTCTTTTTTCAAACAAAATCCGGCCCCACATTCGCACAAATAAGACGCAAATTCAATCAAATTTCGGCGAGTTCATAACATATATAAAATATTTTACAAAAGAAAAAAATCCCTGAGAGCCAGGTGGTCTAGGTGTAAAAAACCTTCGCGCACAAAACTTTTGTCTACTGCTGAAATTTGTTTACAAGTTTTTACACTCCACAAACCTTCCATGGAAGGATTGGGTCTTACACCATTCGCCACTTCATATTGGACATGGCAAAAACAGCTCCTTCCTAGCTAAAACCATCTTCAAGCATTTACAGAGTTTGAGAGAGATTTCCCAGTGCACTGTTGGAGACGGTTGCTCTATTTTTTTTGGTTAGATCGTTGGCTAAAGCCGAGACCCCTGGCTTTAGTGTACCATGCTCTTTTTTCTCACCACACAAACCAAAATGCCATGGTAGCCACTATTTTGCAGGATGGGATCGAACTTGCTCTTCGTAATCGACTAACCTCTATTGCGATTGCAGAAGTTGCTTCTCTAAACTCCTTGTTGCAGGATTGTACACTCTCTCAGGTTTCGGATGATCGTTGATTGCTTAACGGCGCTGCCTTTTCCATAAAAGGAGCATATACGGCCCTCTCGGATCACCTCTTGGATCCCATGCTTAATGATATTTGGGACTCAAAGGTACCCAAAAAGGTTACGATCTTCGGTTGGCTATTCTACCTTGATCGCCTAAACACAAGGAAGAATCTGCATAAGAAGAGCATACTGGACTCTGCAGCTTGTCCTAGATGTAATCACTTGGTGGAGGATCGTGAACACCTTTTTTTACTTGTCCAGCAGCTCGCTGGATCTGAAGAGCAGCCGACATCTGTCCTCTTTTCACACCCATCACCAGTCTCTTCAGTACGACTCTTCCGGGCTCGCTGCTTACCACGGTCCGCCCCTTCATGCTCCTTATGATTCTTTTGGAAAATCTGAGACGCACGCAACAAGAAAGTTTTCCAAAGTCTAGATATTCTGGCTTCAAACTCCTTGAGAGCTATCTTAGATGATTTGATTGTTTGGTCTCATAGACTTAAATCTGAAACTTTAAAGGGCCACGCCGGTCTGTGGCGTGAGTTCCTATCATCGCAACACTCTTAACTATGTAA
>NC_041384.1:553011937-553018628 GCF_002162155.2 Triticum dicoccoides
ATACTACTAGACCCGTTGTTCCTCGCCGCCCGCCGCCCTTGAAGCTCTACATGCCGAGGAGCCTATAGAACTGTGTGTAGTCGTCGTTGTCGCCTCCTAGGCAGCCGCCGTCCCTACTGCTCCCCTGCCCAGGGTCGCCGACGCAGCGGGTTGGATGGTCCGGGGACATCCTCGTCCTTGTCGCTGTCGAGGATCACCACGCCATTCTCGTCCTCGCGCCCATGCTGGCGGGCGGCTATCTCCTGCAGGGCTCGGCGCTGCCGGTCCATCTCGTCATGGAGGTAGTCGTCTCGCGCCCACTTTAGGGCGGCCTCATTGGAGAGGCCGCGTCGTACTATGGCCTCGTACTCCGTGGGGAGGCCGGGCTCCACCTTTGGCCTGACGAGCCGGGCAGAGGTGGGGGAGGACTCGGCGATGCGGACGCTGGAGTTGTGGGTGCGCTGGCTAATCGGCGTGTCCTGGGGCTCCGGCTTGATGGGGAGGAGGGAGGGAGAGCCGGACGAGGAGGAGGACACCGGGTCCATGCGTCTCGGCGTCCACGAGCTCCCACGCCAGCGGGAGAAGGTGGGGGAGCGGGGTACTCCAGCCTGGGCGTGTTGCCACCCTCGATGTACTCGAGGACATCCTCCAGTGTGCGGCCGGGCACGCCCCACCATCGGTGGCGGCCGTCGGCGTTGAGCCTCCCGGAGGGCATGACGCCGTTGGTGGCCTCGACCTGCTCGGCGTGGCGGCGACGGAAGTACGGCTCCCACAGCGTGCTGTCGGGGGTTGATACTTCCATTTTGCATCATGCTTTTATATTGATATTTATTGCATTATGGGCTGTTATTACACATTATGTCACAATACTTATGCCTTTTCTCTCTCATTTTACAAGGTTTACATGAAGAGGGGGAATGCCGGCAGCTGGAATTCTGGGCTGGAAAAGGAGCAAATATTAGAGACCTATTCTGCACATCTCCAAAAGTCCTGAAACTCCACGGGAATTATTTTCAGAATATATAAAAAATATTGGACGAAAGAAGTATCAGAGGGGGCCCGCCCACCGTCCACGAGGGTGGGGCGCGCTCTACCCCCTGGGCGCGCCCCCCTGCCTCGTGGGCCCCCTGGTGGCCCTCCGATGCCCATCTTTGGCTATATGGAGTCTTTCGTCGAGGAAAAAATCATAAGCAAGCTCACGGGACAAAACTCCACCGCCACGAGGCGGAACCAATCTAGGGCTCCGACGGAGCTATTTTGCTGGAGAAATTTCCCTCCGGGAGGGGGAAATCATCACCATCGTCATCACCAACGATCCTGTCATCGGGAGGGGGTCAATCTCCATCAACATCTTCACCAGCACCATCTCATCTCAAACCCTAGTTCATCTCTTGTATCCAATCTTTGTCTCAAAACCTTAGATTGGTACCTGTGGGTTGCTAGTAGTGTTGATTACTCCTTGTACTTGATGCTAGTTGGTTTATTCGGTGGAAGATCGTATGTTCAGATCCTTTATGCATATTAATACCCCTCTGATTATGAACATGAATATGATTTGTGAATAGTTATGTTTGTTCCTGAGGACATGGGAGAAGTCTTGCTATAAGTAGTCATGTGAATTTGGTATTCGTTCGATATTTTGATGAGATGTATGTTGTCTTTTCTCTAGTGGTGTCATGTGAACGTCAACTACATGACACTTCACCATTGTTTGGGCCTAGGGGAAGGCATTGGGAAGTAATAAGTAGATGATGGGTTGCTAGAGTGATAGAAGCTTAAACCCTAGTTTATGTGTTGCTTCGTAAGGGGCTGATCTGGATCCATCTGTTTCATGCTATGGTTAGGTTTACCTTAATACTTCTTTTGTAGTTGCGGATGCTTGCAATAGGGGTTAATCATAAGTGGGATGCTTGTCCAAGAAAGGAAAGTACCCAAGTACCGGTCCACCCACATATCAAATTATCAAAGTACTGAACGCGAATCATATGAGCGTGATGAAAACTAGCTTGACGATAATTCTCATGTGTCCTCGGGAGCGCTTTCCTTTATATAATAGTTTGTCCAGGCTTGTCCTTTGTTACAAAAAGGATTGGGTCATCTTGCTGCACCTTATTTACTTTCATTACTTGTTATCCGTTACAAATTACCTTATCACAAAACTATCTGTTATCGATAATTTCGGTGCTTGCAGAAAATACCTTGCTGAAAACCGCTTATCATTTCCTTCTGCTCCTCGTTGGGTTCGACACTCTTACTTATCAAAAAGGCTACGATAGATCCCCTACACTTGTGGGTCATCAAGACTCTTGTCGGGGAGTGAAGTGCCTTTGGTAGGTGGAATTTGGTAAGAAAAAATTTATACAGTGTGCTGAAATTTACTATCACTTGTTACTATGGAACATAATCCTTTACCCTGACCAACAGAGCAAAGAGTTGCTCCTCAACCTACTGAACCTACTGAAAATGTTTACTTTGAAATTCCTTCGAGTATGATAGAGAAACTGCTAGCTAATCCTTTTATAGGAGACGGAACATTACATCCCGATTTGCACTTAATCTATGTGGATGAAGTTTGTGGATTATTTAAGCTTGCAGGTATGCCCGAGGATGTTATCAAGAAAAAGGTCTTCCATTTATCTTTGAAGGGAGAGGCATTGACATGGTTTAGGCTATGTGATGATATTGGATCATGCAACTACCAACAATTGAAATTGGAATTTCATTAGAAGTTTATCCACTACAAAAAAATACACTTCCATGATGATACGTGTTTGTCACAGTAGGTCACTTTTTTTGTCATGCATGTACATCCATGACAAATTTATGACAGAATCAAGATAGTCATACATGTGCTGTCGTAGAAGTGTTCCATGACATTACCAAAATTATCATCACGGAAGTGTCCACTTCCATGACGATAAATCGCGCGTCACAGAAGTGCTTTCGTCAAGGGTGACCGACACGTGGCATCCACCATAACGGAACGCCGTTAAGCTATCGGGTCGGGTTTTGGATCCAATAACCCGTTAACAGCCCCGACCAATGGGGATTTTCCATGTGTAAAATCATCATTGGCTGGAGGAAACACGTGTCGGCTCATCGTTGGGACAGATGTCAACCACTCATTGGACGGAAGGCGCCTATGATACGTCGACACATGGCACGACCCAACAGAGGCCCATTCCTGTGAAAAGGCCGGCCCGTTTGACTTGGTCAAAAGCTGGCGGGCCGGCCCATGGAAAGCCTGTTAACGGCTTGTTCGAATATAGCCTATTTACAGCCCGCTAACCCAAGGCCCGTTACACCCTATCTGAATTAGTCCTAGTAGCGTCATCCGGGCCATCCAATATGATTCCGGCCCGTTTTCACTTCTGGCCCATGTATGGCCCATGACGTCTTTCAGCCCATATGAGGCCCTATGTAACTCTTGGCCTACTAACGGCCCGTGGTGAAACTGGGCCGTAATAAACAGTGTATCACTTTACACCCATTAACGGCCCGTGGTGAAACTGGCCCGTAATGAACAGTGCATCACTTTATACCCATTAACGGCCCGCTATTCCGTTGGGCCGTTTCCAGCCCATGTTATCTTTCGGCCTTCTCAGAGCCCATTTATTCTTGGGCTCATTTCCAGCATTTGTTTACTTACGGCCCGTTACTGTCATTTTCTGCTTGTGGGCCAAATTCAGCCCGTGGTTACAGTCGACCCGTTTGTGGTCCGTTAATATGTTGGGCCGATTTCATAGCGTCATCAAATACGGCCTATTAATGATGGCCCGTTATGGTCGACCCATGAATGGACGATTCCAACTCTAGCCCGTTTACGGCCATAATGCGGTCTGTTTGGTCCATGTTTGGCCAATCGATTATACGGCCCGTATAAGGCCCATTGATAATACGGCCCGCAGAAGGCCCATTGTTTCTATGGCCCGTAGAAGGCCCATTGTTTCTACGGCCCGTAGAAGGCCCACTGTTTCTACGGCCAGTAGGAGGCCCAGTGTCACTATAGTAAATATTAGCCCATGGTTATTGTGGCCTAGTTTTAAAAAATAGGTTATTGCAGCCACTAGCTAACTGCGGAAAAAGAACTGCAATGACTACAAGCAAACAAATAAACAAGATAACAAGGAAATAAATAAGCAAGCAACTAATGCTAGGCTATCATGACTATTACACATATTACATCCACTGGGCATCAAAGTTCGTCACCAGTGCAAATATAGGGAACAAAGCAGCATATCATATACACTGGTTGTCAAAGTTGGCGACCAGCGCAAATAAACACCGGAGCAAAACAAATCCAGAACTGAAACCACTTCAGAAGATCTCAAGAAACAATATCCTGGGTACCCATAATGCTGGCAAGATGCTTAGCAAGCTTATTAACTTTCTCTTGTTTGGCGCTTAAATCCTCCAGCGCTTGCTGTTGCACCGGAAAATATGCATCTGAATTCTGCAGGGACTTCCTCAGTCCTTCAGCTTCCTGTCGCAGCACATCTGATCGATGTCTTTCAACTTGAAGTTGAGACTCAAGAAGACGAACTGATTCAGGCAGCGAGTTCGAAGAGCTTGTGCCAGCAGTAGTGGCCAGTAACTCGAACACTACATCAAGACAGGACTTTTGGGTTCCTTCAATGTCGTCAAGATAGTTTTTATCAGCTTTCTTGGAGACCAACAGGGATGTCTCACTATCTTGAACCTTATCTGCATTACTTCCTTTACCATTGGATAACGCGGTACTGCTCTCCAATATTTTGTCCGCATTCTAAAAGAGAAACAAGCAGACACATCACATGTTTACCATGTTGTATATGAAACTCATTTTGGTAAATGAGTTCAGTAGTAAAGTGGATAGGATAACAGCATGAAACAAACATATATCTATGTACCATGGTCACTTTATGGTCTATACCATTCTAGTTTTTGTTGCCAAATCAAGATAGACACACAGTTCAAATAATATTTGTTCAAGACAAAGCAGAATAGACAGAATATAAGGGCGGGTAACTATAGAGCAATAACAACACTTGTAATGTGCATGACATGAGAACATAACTGTTTATTTAATTGAAACTGAAATCAACATAGAGTAGGTTACAACAACAAACCAGTTAAAGAAACAGGTTTAAAACATACCTGTTGCGCCATTGGAGTTTCAATTCCATCCTTCAAATCTGAAAATAGTTGGTATGAGTAAATACAGTCATGCAAGAGCAAAGGAGTATGAACCATAACTACAGAACCTGACCTGAGAACAAATCTTCTTCTCCTTTAAGCGTTGAGTTGGGATTCAGAGTGGTGGTCCTCGTGCTTTGGGCACTGCAGTTCCCTTACTAACTGCTCGTGTTTGGGTGCTCTATGGTGGAGACGGTGCTGTGTTAACTGGAACTGGGTTACTATCTGCCGGGGTTGGGGTTAGAAGGGGTGTAGCTGGTTCTCTGTCCAACTGGGTAGGGGTACAATTTGCGAGAGTCTGGGTTATGTGTGGTGGATCTGGTCCTTGGGCAAGTACAACCGTGGTTCTATCTGCATCAACTGGTAGCACTATCTTTTCTGAAGACCGTGTTGTTACTCCCTTAGATACTACCGTCACGCTCTCCAATTCAAATGGCGGATAAACAAGAAAAGTAATTGAAAGTATAGACATTGTATGATAGACAGCTGCAATGGATAGTGGGGAATAAAAGAGGGCATGAAATAATTAATATTTATGTTGTCTAACCAAACAGGATAGCATGACACAATTTCACATATATGATGGCTAACTAAACATGATAGCATGACACAATTTCACATTATGATGGCTAACTAAAAAAGATGGAAAGACATAGTTCAAAATATGAGACTATGTAAACAGGATGACATGACATAACTATATAATGTGTTTATTAAATAGGTTGGCATGCCATAATTCACATACATTCACGAATAGAATGCCATAATTCAAAATATGATGACTGTAAACACTAAACAGGATGAGATGATATAACTATATGATGTCTTTATTAAATGGGTTGCCATGCCATAATTCAGATAGATGATGTGTATGTACTATGTAAACATGATGGCATGATATAATTCAAATATATGATTTATATAGTAAGCAAGTAAGCAGATGGCAATCCATATATGATGTAAAAACTAAGCAATGCAAGACAACATGCATGACATGGGTAATATAACCCTGCCAAGTTTGAGCATAGACCTCAGGGGGAAAATAGGACCGGTCATCAGTCTCTGAATCCTCCTCTGAGGAGCTCTCTGTAACCAGCAAGATGTCTGCTTCAGCAGGTAGCATTGTCTGCTCTGAATACCTTGTTTTCACTCCAGATACTTCCATCACCGCTTCAAATGGCTGATGCACAGGAAGAGTAGTTGAATATGCAAACTTTGTCGCCACATGGAACACGTAATACAAAAAAATGATAGCATGATATAATTCACATACATGATGATTGGCTAAACAGCATGGCATTGCATAATTCACATATATAATGCCTTTGCAACAAGATAACATTGTATAATTCACATATATAATGTCTTGCAACAAGATGGCAATGCATAATTCACATATATGGTAATTAGACACTGAACATGTGGCATTCACACAAAGCATGTCTAAACTAATCAAATGACATAGCAATGCAAGACACCATGCGCACGATATGAGCAACATAACCCTGCCAAGTTAGAGCACACACCTCGGGGGGGG